>NC_084822.1:35112332-35424125 GCF_958449725.1 Rosa rugosa
CTACATTAGCGGAGGCATTGTCTAGGTAAACTTCCTCTGTAGTAGCAACAGCGGCCTTGCCCAGATTCTTTCGCGGTTTCTTGGTGAAGTCCCACCAATCAGGGTAACCAATCACTTCATAGCACCGCTCCTTGCTATGACCTAATTCCCCACAAATAATGCACCTTTTGTTTGCATATGGATTTGGTTTACCCAGAAGACGGCGTGGAGAAGGTCCTGAGAAGCTTGGAGGAGGACCCTGTTTGCGTTGAGCCATAACAAAAAATTCGGTAGTCACCGAATGCCCAATAGCCTGTTTCTCTGATTGCATCATTGAGGAATTCATGATTTTCGCAGGTTTGGATTTTCACGGGTTTCAAGATGGATATGAATGTTTTGGAAAAGAAATTTTTTTTTTTCTTTTTCTTTTTTTTTTTTCGAAAAAAGGTATGGTGATGGTGGTTTGAAATTCAGGATGGTTTGATTTCAATGGTGGTGGTACGCAGCGGTTTGTGGTGTTCTTCAGGATTCAGGATTCAAAGGATGCAGCGCAAGTTCAAAGGATTGAACCTGCTTTGATACCAAGTAGAAAAGAATACTTCAATTCAGGGTTAATTTGATAATTCTATTCATCCCACAATGAGGGTATATATACAAGTACAAAGGAGTAGTCTAACTCTAATAGGAAACAATCTTTCCATAATTACAGGATATCCTAATTAAATAAAATCCTAATTACATACAGATTTACAGCGATTATGAATTCTGAAATAGACAATGTAACTGCCGAACAGAGTGTTGTGAATTCCGAAACAGAAAATGTAACTGCCGAACAGAGTGTTGTGAATTCCGAGACAGAAGAGACGACTTTTCTGGATAGTTTGAATCAAAATCAAGACGTATCTGAAGCTCGCACACAAGATATTCCCCCTTCTGCATCACCAACTGAAGATCCCGGTCAGAATGATCCTCCTCAGGTACCCCTAAACTTTAATGAATCTTCTGGGTTAGAAAGTGTCGAACCTAGGAAATCACAAAGGGTTACCAAGGGAATTCCTAAGAAACAATATGAACCAGATATCAAAGCCAAAGCTAAATACCCTATAGCTAATTTTGTGTCTAACCATAGGATTTCTGGGTCACATGCACTTGTTGTTGATCAATTATCTACTGTATCTATTCCTAGTAACGTGCAGGATGCATTGACTGATTCAAAATGGACAAAGGCGATGAATGAAGAATTGGAAGCTCTTCAAAAGAATGCAACATGGGAACTAGTACCTATGCCGGTTGGAAAGAAGACTGTAGGGTGTCGTTGGGTATTTACTGTGAAGCTTAATGCAGATGGAACTATTAATAGATACAATGCGAGGTTGGTTGCCAAAGGATATACACAACGCTATGGGATTGATTATGAGGAGACTTTTGCACCTGTGGCAAAGATTAATACTGTCCGGATTCTAATCTCACTTGCAGTAAACAAAGATTGGCCTTTGCACCAGTTTGATGTGAAGAATGCGTTTCTTAATGGGAATTTGGAGGAAGAAGTGTACATGGATGTGCCCCCAGGTGTTAAGAATTACCCAAGTGACGTTGGCAAGGTGTGTAAATTGAAGAAGTCTTTGTATGGCCTGAAGCAGTCTCCAAGAGCTTGGTTTGGAAGATTTTCAAAATCCATGAAAGCCTTTGGGTACAGACAGAGCAATTCTGACCATACCTTGTTTATCAAACGCAAGAATGGTAAGATTACAGCTCTTATTGTGTATGTTGATGACATGATTGTTACAGGGGATGATCCGAAAGAGAGGAATGAATTGCAAAAGTATCTGTCAAAGGAGTTTGAAATGAAGGATCTGGGACAACTGAAGTATTTTCTGGGTATTGAAGTTGCAAGGTCTAAGAAGGGGATTTTGCTTTCACAAAGGAAGTATGTCCTTGATTTGCTTGCTGAAACAGGGATGCTGGACTGCAGACCAATGGAGACACCCATTGAGATGAATCACAGACTTGCTATTTATCCTGATCAAGTTCCAACTGACAAAGGGAGGTATCAACGTCTTGTAGGAAGGTTGATTTATCTTTCACATACTAGACCTGATATTGCTTATGCTGTGAGTGTTGTTAGTCAATTTATGCATTGTCCTAGTGAAGAGCATATGGATGCAGTCTTTCGTATTTTGAAGTACTTGAAGATGGCGCTAGGTAAAGGGTTACTGTTTCAAAAAAAAGATGAATTGGAAGTTGTTGGGTACACAGATGCAGATTGGGCTGGTGATAAAACTGACAGACGTTCTACATCTGGGTACTTCACTTTTGTTGGAGGGAACCTTGTCACTTGGCGTAGCAAAAAGCAGAAAGTTGTTGCCAGATCAAGTGCAGAAGCTGAGTTCCGAGGTATGGCACACGGAGTCTGTGAAATGTTGTGGATTCGTAATGTCTTGAAAGACTTGGGTTACAAGCTTAAAAAGCCTATGGATTTGCATTGTGATAACACAGCTGCCATTGAGATTGCACATAATCCAGTTCAGCATGATAGAACAAAGCATGTGGAGGTTGACCGTCATTTTATTAAAGAAAATCTTGACAGAAAGGTTATTCGCTTTCCATTTGTAAACTCAGAGGAGCAATTAGCTGATGTTCTTACTAAAGGAGTGTCCAGTAAGGTATTTGACAGCTCAGTTGACAAGTTGGGCATGATAGATATCTATGCACCAACTTGAGGGGGAGTGTAGAATCGCTGTAAATCTGTATGTAATTAGGATTTTATTTAATTAGGATATCCTGTAATTATGGAAAGATTGTTTCCTATTAGAGTTAGACTACTCCTTTGTACTTGTATATATACCCTCATTGTGGGATGAATAGAATTATCAAATTAACCCTGAATTGAAGTATTCTTTTCTACTAGTCAAACAGAACAAAGAGATTGAGAATTTTCTGATACTCATATATCTCTCATCTCCCGAATTGGAGTATATATACAGAAGTTATAGAGTTCTACTAGGAAACTAATTACAATAATTACAACGTGATATTCTCTCCATTCTCTCCTTAATTACACAAATATTCTCTCCTTGATTACACAATCTCAATCAATCCACATTTACCACAATAAATGGGATATCAATCTCATGACTCATGCTAACACTCCCCCTCAAGTTGGAGCATACAGATCACGGATGCCCAACTTGTCAATTGAGTCATAAAACGCCTTGCTAGATATTGCCTTTGTAAGAATGTCTGCCAACTGCTCCTCAGTAGGTACAAAAGGAAATGAAATAATTTGCCCATCCAACTTTTCCTTAATGAAATGTCTATCAACCTCCACATGCTTCGTTCTGTCATGCTGAATCGGATTATGAGCAATTTCAACAGCAGCTTTATTATCACAATATAGAGGCATCACCTTCTTCTGTTTGAACCCCAAATCTCTCATCAAGTTTCTCAACCACAACATCTCACAAACTCCACGAGCCATTCCTCTATACTCTGCTTCAGCACTGGAACGGGCTACCACCTTTTGCTTCTTGCTTTTCCAAGTAACCAAATTACCACCCACAAACGTAAAGTAGCCTGAAGTAGACCTTCGATCAGTAATACAACCTACCCAGTCTGCATTTGTATACCCAAAAACATCCAAGTGTCTATGCTTGGAGAACACCAACCCTCTACCTGGAGCAGACTTTAAGTAGCTCAAGATTCGAATTACAGCATTCATATGAGCTTCACTAGGATTATGCATAAATTGACTCACAACACTAACTGCATAAGCCAAATCTGGTCTAGTGTGTGACAAATAAATCAACCTCCCAACTAACCTTTGATACCTTGCCTTATTTGTGGGTACCTGATCCGGATATTCTGCTAACCGATGATTCTGCTCAATAGGAGTATCAGCTGGCTTACAATCAAGCATGCCAGTCTCTGCTAACAAATCGAGGACATACTTTCTCTGACTCAACATAATACAATCCTTCCCTCGAGCAACTTCAATCCCTAAGAAATACTTCAAATTTCCCAAGTCTTTCATCTCAAATTCTGTGGACAACTGACTCTGCAACTTCTTAATCTCCTCTAAATTATTACCTGTCACCACCATGTCATCAACATAAATAATCAAGGCTGTAACCTTACCCTTCTGATGCTTAAGGAATAAGGTGTGATCTGAGTTACTCTGCCTATATCCAATTCTCCTCATAAATGTTGTGAACCGACCAAACCAAGCTCTTGGAGACTGCTTCAAACCATATAGCGACTTCCTTAGTCTACACACCACCTTCTCTCCTGTGGAAGTACCATATCCCGGAGGCAAGTCCATGTATACTTCTTCATTTAAATCTCCATGTAAGAAAGCATTCTTCACGTCAAACTGCTGTAGAGGCCAATCAAGATTAGCTGCTAGAGACAGAATTACCCGGATTGTATTGATCTTTGCCACTGGCGCAAAAGTCTCATCATAGTCCACTCCATACTTTTGAGTATAACCCTTTGCCACTAACCTTGCCTTATATCTATCCACCGACCCATTTGAATTGTGCTTCACAGTATACACCCATCTGCACCCAACAGTCTGTTTTCCTGGAGGCAATGGTACCAACTCCCACGTACAGTTCTTCTCAAGTGCATCCATCTCCACGGCCATCGCCTTTACCCACTTCTCATCCTTCATTGCATCCTGCACTTTACTAGGAAGAGACACAGAAGATAATTGATTCACAAAGGCTACATATGGTTTAGACAACCTATGGGTCGACACATAAATGGCTACAGGATACTTAACCTTAGCACTCAAACTCGGTTCATACTTCTTTGGGGGCTGACCACGGGTTGATCTATCTGGCAAGACTTTACTTTGAACCTGTGTAGTTCCATCTAAAGGAACAACACTACTAGACAAAGGAGGATTATTAGACAAATTACTAGACAAAGGGGAACCACTACATACCTCAGGCGAAGACTGAACAGGAGAGACCGCTGATGGAGAGGGAGAGACTGGAGTAGCTGAAGTAGCATGCACATTCTTCCAACTAATGTCTTCAGGCAATTCAGGCAGTGTATTGTTGACGGGTCGATGCTCCCCCTTCGACGGATCGAAGTCTTTTTCGACCTGTCGAATAGACCCAGTCGACGGATCAAACAAAGCTTCTGAAGGAACTGGAGGTGTCGGACGCGAAGGGTCGAGAGCTGCATCAAGAGCTTCTGGACTCGGCTGCTGTAGTGGTTCAACGGAATGGCCCTCGGACGAATTTGTGATTTCAAGGCTTGTTTTGGTCACTTCCTTGTACTGATCTTCAAAGAAAACACTCTTCTCCCCCTGACTAGGAGCCGCAGTAGGCGAGAAATAACATGTGTCCTCACTGAAAGTAACATCCATGGTGACATAAAACCGTTCGGAGGGAGGATGATAACACTTGTACCCTTTCTGATGAGACCCATACCCGACAAAGACACACTTAAGGGCCCGAGCATCTAACTTGGAACGTTGGTTCTTATAAAGATGGACATAAGCTACACAACCAAAGACACGGGCAGGAAGGGTATTGAGAGATGGAATGGAGACATGACTAGACAAAACCTCAAATGGAATACGACCTTGAAGAGAAGAAGATGGGAGACGGTTAATAAGATGGGAAGCACATAGCACCGCCTCCCCCAGAGATATTTAGGCATATTGGCACTAAGAAGAAGGGCACGACCCATATCCAAAAGATGACGATTTTTCCGCTCAGAAACCCCATTTTGTTTTGGTGTTTGAGGACAAGTGGTTTGGTGAACTATCCCATGAGATTGGAAATAATCATGAAACGAATGGTTAACAAATTCCCCCCCATTATCAGATCGGAAAATTTTAATGTTAGCATCATATTGGGTACGAACAAGATTATGGAATGCTGTGAAGGCGGAGAAAACCGCATCTTTTGACTTAAGCAGAACAACCCAAGTTAATCTCGTAAAATCATCAATAAACAAAACAAAGTAATGCATTCCTGAAAGGGTTGGATGTTTGGAAGGTCCCCACAAGTCTGAATGAACTAACTCAAAAGGCAGAGTACTAGAATGAAAACTCGGAGAATAACTAGACCGATGACTCTTAGCTAAGGTACAAGTCTCACAATGTAAGCTAGAATTACTTACTCCCAAAAACAAAGAGGGCATGGACTTCTTCATGACACCAAAAGACGGATGACCCAAACGCCGATGCCACAACCATAACTCATCCAACCGATCAGAACTCAATGTCAAGGCAACTAGACCTTGTGGTGCTTGTGTCTGTCCTGCGTACATGCAATCCAAGTGAAACAGTCTCCCCCTCAGGTCTCCCTTGCCAATTGTCGCCCGAGTGCACAGATCCTGAAAGACAACATACATTGGATAGAAGGTTACAGAACACTTGTTTTGTGAGTTTAATTCAGACACAGATAAGAGGTGATGAGATAGAGAGGGTACATAGAGGACATTATAGAGAATAATAGAAGGCGTAACTTGGACTGACCCAACACCTAAAACTGGAAAGGACTTACCATTTGCATTTGAGACATGTGTTATAGATGGGGAAGACAAAGTGGTAAACAAGGACTTATCATAGGTCATATGGTCAGACGCACCAGAATCAATTATCCATGTATCACTACCGGTAAAGTCAGAAATATTCAAAGCAATACCAATTTTACCTCGATGTTCCTCAATTAGAGGAACATTACCCTTAGTATGGTCCTGACCATAGAAATCAGGTTCTTGCATCAACTGAATTGCTGCCTTGCTTCTTTGATTATTGTTGCCACCTTTCGACCCAGAGTTGTTGGAGTTGATTCTTAGCAATTTGGGGCATTGACTCTTGTAATGGCCAATATTTTTGCAATAGTTGCAAGTCACCTGGTTGTAGTTCTGATTCGGCTGATACCCCTGATTCATGGCTGCCTTGTTGGTCAAATCTCCCAGTCTTCTTCAAACAGCAACCGAAGCTTTAAGAACAAACAGATTTTGATGGATCGAAATAGGACGGCAGAGCTGCTATAGATGACAAAGACAAACTTTTTCAAAGAGTACAAACTTGACAGCAAGGTGTTGCAAACTTTTAGGGTTTTTAGGGCAGAAGGAACAGAGGACGAAGACAAAGGACAAACTCTTAAAGAGTATACAAAGACAAATTTGCAGCGGAAACAAACGAACAAAGTCCAGACGGATCTCTGCTTTGATACCAAGTCAAACAGAACAAAGAGATTGAGAATTTTCTGATACTCATATATCTCTCATCTCCCGAATTGGAGTATATATACAGAAGTTACAGAGTTCTACTAGGAAACTAATTACAATAATTACAACGTGATATTCTCTCCATTCTCTCCTTAATTACACAAATATTCTCTCCTTGATTACACAATCTCAATCAATCCACATTTACCACAATAAATGGGATATCAATCTCATGACTCATGCTAACACAGATTGAGCCATGGTATGGCGAAACTGTGGTATTATTGCTGCTGATCTCAGTGAGCCTCCTGACTTATCTGCTGAAGATATAACTTCATTAAAATCCCCAGTCATAAGCAGGCTAGTGACAATCCTCCCCTGCAAGCTGTTGGATTAATTTCCAGGTATGTTCTCTTTGCCCTCGATCTGCAAAACCATATATGCTAGTGAATCTCCATAGTTCTTCTCCTGGTTTCCCAATCACGACATCAATGTGATGTGCAGAATATGATCATAGGTCAGCATGTGTTTCATTGTTCCAGATCAGGGCTACTCCTTGCGACTCCTCTTAACACTCAAAACAAATGTTGTCTTGAAAGCCTAGCCGGTGTGTGAGAGAGTTAATCATACTCTTCCGAGATAGGGTTTCAAAGAGGATGAGGCTTGGTTTCTTGACATGGACGAGATCAATAAGGGCTCGTTGTGTTTCAAAGTTTACAATACCCCTACAGTTCCATACAAGGATGCTGGCTTGGAGTATACTGAAGGATGTTGATCGCCTCTAGGGGCGGCGTTGGTGGTGTCACACAAACAGGTTGTCGGTGGCACTTAGAGTTTTCCTTGCATACACAAGATTTCTAGTAATTATATATATATATATATATATATATATATATATATATATAATTATATATATATATATATATATATATATATATATATATATATTTTGAGAATGATTAAGGATTTATTTTGTATCTTTCTTTTAGTGAGAAAATGAAGCCGGCAATAAGAACTTTTTTGTTTTTATTTTTATTTTTTATATATATTATTTTGTGGGAAAATGCTTGAGATTCTAAATCTTAATTAATATCAAATCTTAATGAATAACGAATCTTAATTTAATGAGTCTCAAATGACATGGCCTTGTCCATTTAAACATTTCTCAAAATGAATAATTTATTGAAGGATGTCGACATAATGTGTGCCTCTACAAACTAGGGTTTAGAGTTGTAATAGGAATGTGTTCTAGGTATTCAATTGTAATCGGATTCTATTACCTTTTGGGTACCTTGTAACTCCCTATTTAAAGGGCTCCTATTATCAATAATAAACACAATTGCATTCTCCTACAACACGTTATCAGCACGAGTTCTAACCCTAGCCGAAGAAAAAGAAAAAAACCCTAAAACACTAAACACCAAAATCTGCCGCAGCCTGCAGCCGGCCTCCCTGCAGCCTCCAACCCGCCTCCCTGCAGCCTGCAGCCCGCGCACCACTGCTGCCCCCACAGCTCCTGCGTCCCCGCACAGCCCGCGCTGCACTTTAGCCCGCACCACCCAACCTCAAGGCGAAACAGATCTGGACACCAGAGCCTCCGTCGATTCCCAATCACCGCCCATTCTGTGCTGGACACCAGAGCCTCCGCCTCCACCAGAGCCTGCGCAGATCGTCCTCCTCACCAGCCAGCCGACCTCAAGCGTTGCTGCACCTGCAAGAACGGCCCCCGCGCCTGCGCCGCCCACCTAGCGTCCGCGCAGCCCACCCAATCTCACTGCAGCACTCACCCAATCCCAGCAGCCACCCACCTGCAGATTAGGAGGAGGAAGAACAGAAAAAAAAGGAAAAGAAGAAGAAGACGCGAGAAAAAAAAAAAAAGAGAAGGGACCCGGCCCAGAGAAAAAAAAAAAAAAGGCCCAAAGAACAGACAGCCCAGAAAAAAAAAACGAACCTGCTTGCTGCTACCCCGCACACCTGCTGCCCCAAAACACGTCTGCTCCAACACGCGCGTGTCCTCAAGCCAAGAACCATCACGTAAGTTTTTGTGAATTAAAGTTGTTGTTTTCATGTATTTTACATTCTTTTATTTTCTGCAAATATTGGAATATATGTTGCCAAATGGTTTTGAGTATTTAACAAAGCGGAATTGTGAGGATTCACGCTTAACGAACTAAGAGTGTTCGTATGAACTAAGAGTGTTCATAATTAAACGAACTAAGAGCGTTCGTATGAACTAAGAGTGTTCATAATGCTTGGACTAAGAGCGTCCGTAAGCATCAAATTGTGACCATATTAAAAACATCATTGTTTGGTCTAATCCAAAAGAGATTCTTGGAAATTGATTTCTTGGTAGCATAGCTCGGAAATCTTATTATTTTAGTTTTCGTGGAAGTTTAGCTCCAAAACTAATATATCTTCTCTTCTTATTTTCAGGATGTCGAATGAACCTAGACTCGACTTTCCCATGCTTGACTCAACAGGCTCGGAGTACCATAGCTGGGTAACCGATGTTGAGAACCATCTCACTTCAAAGGGAATATTGCCCATAATCCAGGCACCTAACCCGGTTCTTGTGTTCATCCCAACACCTGCAAAACATGCTCAAGCAGTCATCTTGATGCGACGTCATATGGACAAAGCACTCAGATTGGAGTATATGTCGATCAAGGATGCAAGAGAGCTATGGGTAGCGCTAGAAGAGCGTTTTGGCAATGTCCAAGATTCCCTCCTCCCTGACTTGAAGGTTCAATGGAACAATCTGCGCTTTGCTGACTTCAAGTCTGTTGCTGAATATAATTCAGAAGCTCTTCACATACAATCCATGTTGAGGTTTTGTGGAAAACCTATCACAGAGCAAGAGCTAATTGAGAAGACTCTCTCCACCTTCCCCGTTTCAGCCATTGTGATATCAAAGCAATATCGTACTGAAGTCAATGCTGGACGGATCACGAGGTTTCATCAGCTTATCAATATCATATCTGTAGTTGAGAAACATGATAACATACTCGTGAGAAATTATAATTCAAGGCCCATTGGAACTAAGAGCGTTCATGAGGCGAATTATAATGCACCCAAAGGAGGGCGCAAGGAGCGGAACCCTAAGAATGGGGGATATGAGGGACGTATGGGCCCATATAACCGCCCTAACCAGGAAGGAAACCGCAAGTTTGGTGTGGATACACGTGGTGGTAATGCCACACGTGGGAGAGGAGGTCGTGGTATCCCTAGCCGTAATGGTGGCGCCATGGGTCGTGGTGGTGGCACCAACCCTCTTAGGGAACGCCCACAACGTGCACAACGTGCATCTCAATTAAAGGGAGGCAACCACAATGATGAGTGTCATCGATGTGGATCAATTGAGCATTGGTTCAAGCAATGCAAGGCAAGAGAGGAACTAGCTGAAAGATGTAGGGCATACAGGGACCTGAGAGAGCAAGAAGTGTACCTTGCAGAAGAAGAAGAAGATGGTGGAGATATCAATCTCACCATAGAGGACTTCAAAGCTGAAGATGAAGTGCACAAGGATGCAGTAGACTTTGATTAGATTAGTCCTTTTATTTTTCCAAGAACTTTTGTAATGGCAATTTGCCTTAGTCAATAAATGACAATTGTATTAACTCTTTCTTATGTGACGGACCCAATAAAATGTGATGTCTAGGAAAGTCATTGAGATTATTGCTACTTAAGAGAGCCTCGCTCCACCAACATCTCTCTCTACTTTCCTGGACATATTTGATTGGAGTTACCAAACGGATAGAGTGACTACAATGTGTCTTAGTTTGATTTTATTTTGGATTAGATTTTGGAAACTTTGATGTAATCATTGGCTATTAATAAAGTGTCAATTCTTTTACTTAATGTCTTGGACATACCTTAATTCGAACTTTATTATATAAGAGCCAATGGTTTTCATGTGGAAACACATTATGAGAATGGACAGAGTTCCTTTGTATCACCTCTAATGACTACGGACATAAACGAGTCTTAGAGAAACTTATGTGTCGCTCTAGTGGGTTGTATGTAACCACTATTCGAGTTATTGAATCCAACCATGTCATGAGAGACGACTTATGGGATTCTGACACATATAGGCTTTGACATGATGATCCGTGTATTAAAGACTTTACACGGACATCCATTTTCAGAACGAAGAACAGTAAGAACCAAGAATTGGTTCGAGGAGCTGCACATGCGCCTCATGGTGCCATGATTGTGCAAAGACCGGCCATACATGGCCGGCGCCGCCTACCCCCTGCGGCAAAAACATGGCATTGACGCCGTAAACTCCTCTCTCTACTTCTCAAGTCTATTGTGACATTATGGCTTAACCAAAAGCCTCATTGGTTGATTATAAAGCCCATGTTTCGTTCTGTAAAGCCTGTTATTTTGGATTGAGACCATCCTATGCAAAGGAGATTGAGGAAATAATTCCATTCTTACAAAGAATCTAAGGGAATTCTATGGATTTGATCAACCAACTTACGGACCGTATAGATGTTTTATGGTATTGGTTGATACGCAAACACGCTGGTCACGTGTTGTGCCATTATCCACTCGTAATGCTGCTTATACTACACTCCTAGCACATAACATATGGCTACGAGCTCACTACCCAGATCATCCCATTCAGTCAATTTGACTTGATAATGCTAGAGAGTTTACATCGACAGTTTTCGATGACTATTGCATATCATTGGGTATTGATATCAAGTATCGTATTCCCATGTACACACCCAATTGGTCTCGCGGAAAAGCCACCATTAAACGACTACGATGGTAGCCCGGACATTGGTAATGCGCACCAATATTTCCGCTTGGGTTATGCAATATCGCATGCAGCTATGCTAATTCGTCTACGACTCATAGCAGCCACTCAACTTTTATTTGCGTTACAGCTAGTGACTGGGTTCGAGTCTAATATCTCGTATTTATGCATATTTGAGTGTGCGGTTCATGTGCCAATTGCGCTGCCACAGCGCATCAACATGAGTCATTGCAACAAATGCATATATATATTTGTTGGACATGAGTCTCCAACTATAAGTTCGCTATGTAGAACCCTTGACAAGCGATCTCTATTTCGCTGGATTTGCGAATTTTCACTTTGATAAGACAGTCTTCCCGTCGTTAGGGGGAGATTAGAACGTCAATGTTCAACAGGAACGACAGGAATTGTCGTGGTCTGTCCCTACTATGTCTCATCTTGATCCCCTAAAAGTGACGAGATCACATATACCTGCTGCAAACATGCCTGCAATGATTGATGTCCCCACAAGAGGACATGGTGACACTCAGAGAAGATGGGTACTGCACCACTACCATGGATGGTGGTATGGTGACGCCACAAAGGTGGCATAATGGCGTCATAGGCCATGGGTTCCGCTAGAGAGAGTAGGAGACCCATAGGTTCGATGGATTCTCGCCCTAAGAAGAGAGCGAGTTTGGCACAACTTGATGCATTGATCATTGATACTCAAAATCTGTCTCATGAGAATATTTTGGATTGTGGTTATGTCCAAGAGACATCGTTGGGGGACGCCTCAATGTTAGAACTAATTCCTGAGAATATAGAGATCTCTACGAACTACACTAGTGTACATGAGGACGTGGAATTATTGAGACCAATGACATCAAACCTTACTCCGTTGAAGAATGCCAACGTAGAGAAAATTGGCCTAAATGGAAAGATGCGATCCAGGTTGAATTGGATTCACTAACGAAGAGGAAGGATTTCGGGCCTGAGATGCCAACACCTCCTAACATAAAACCTGTTGACATTAATAGGTCTTCGTTAGATAGCGTGACGAGAAAAAGAGATGGTAATCTCACCTTATGGCGCAAGGTTTCTCACAACGCCCTGGAATCGACTACGAGAAGACATATTCTCTCGTAATGGATGTCGTTGCACTCCACTACCTTGTCAGTTTGGTAGTTTCCAAATAACTGAACATGCAGCTTACAAATGTGGTCACTACATATCTTTATGGGGATCTAGATACGGAATATAATGAAGGTTCTTGTGAACTTCATTTACCCAAGTCAAGTGGCTCTAGACCACGGAGCACGTTTGCAACGAGGTTGAAACGCTCACTAAAGTGACTACTTGATTGGAAAGGGATATGATGAACTATGCCCATGCGTTCCCATGACAAGTTCCAGATTTGCAATTGTCGCGGTTTATTTTGATAAACATAATTGGAACCCTTGTGAGTTAAGGAAAACCGCTGAACATCTGAAATCCGAGTTTGAGAGGAAGGACCTTGGGAGAACACGGTTTTGTATACCGTGTCAATAGATGCTTAGGCATTTTGATAAAGTCAAAGATGCACTCTCATGGTCGTCCGTAGTCTTGGCCCTAAAAGGGATCCGTTTCGTCCCAGGGATGATGACGAAGACGTGTTAATAACAGAAGTGCTTACTTATGTACAATAAGCGCATTATTGTACTTAGCACAATACAAGACCGGACACCTCAATTGTTATGAACTTGTTGGCTAGATATAGCCCCGCGCCAACGCAACGCCATGAGATTGGTATAAAGACAATCTTTCGATATTTGAGAGGTACGATTGATATGAGCTTATTTTATCCCTACAGACAAAAGAGATAACGGAAGTGTGGGATCGGACCCCACAAGGAAAAATGCCACCTTCCGTGCTCCTCCTCCCCTCCATCAAAATGACAACAGGCACTTCTAAATATTGAAGTGAACCAAATCCGATCTGAGGATAATGTAGCGGACTTATTTACTAAGTCGTTACCAAAATCCACCTTCGAGAAACATGTGAAAAGCATCGGATTAAGAAAGTTATCCGAACTCCCATGATTGTAGCAATCAGGGGGAGATATTGACATCAGGGGAAGGCATGATGTCTACATGTTCGATCTCGAAGAGTGAAGGACGTGTTGTGCTCTTTTTGTCCTTCGACCAGGGTTATTTTTGTCCCACTGGGTTTTTGTTACCTGACAAGGTTTTTAACGAGGCAACAATCAAAGCGTCATCGCCAAGTTTGAGCGGCACAAGGGGGAGTGTTGAAGGATGTCGACATAATGTGTGCCTCTACAAACTAGAGTTTAGAGTTGTAATAGGAATGTGTTCTAGGTATTCAATTGTAATCGGATTCTATTACCTTTTGGGTACCTTGTAACTCCCTATTTAAAGGGCTCCTATTATCAATAATAAACACAATTGCATTCTCCTACAACATAATTTTAAATTAATTTTGAAAATGAGAAATAAATTAAATGTGTCATAAAAATAATTGAAAAAAAAAATAACGCTAAAACTAAAAGACGTGCATCCTTGGCTCCATATCTCAATTCTCCAATGTATAGCACATATGCCATAGCTTAGATTAAAATCTCATCCATGACATGATCATATTGATATGACAACACCTTCTCATTTCTCAATCCATCTTCCATCATGAGTTTTGACTTTTGAGATCATAATATCAACATCACCATTGCAACCGAATCTTTAACTCACTTGCATAATGAATTCGATGTATATGCTTTACATCCTATAGTTTGGATTCACACTGATGTTAGACGCTCTTCCAACTTATTTCTATTGAATATTCATGGAATCAGCCATCACTTCTATGGTTTTCGTGCCGGCTCTATTACAGTGCAGCCTCCTCCTCTCACGATAATATGCAGTCTCATTCTGAAATCATCTCAAAGCTGGTTTCTCAGCTGACAAAATAAAAATAAAAATCAAACCTGGGGTGAATGATTTGGCTTCGCCCCTTTTCTTATGAGTATTAGGGTTCTTGATCAGGGTTAGTTATATTTTGTTTTATAATTTTATCTTGAATATAAGCTTTCTTTGTTTAACAAATTACCATAAGTTATATAATATAGAAACAAAGCCGATGGGTAACTGGGGAGGGTATAGGGGCTGAGGATCAAAATACCATCCCCATCTCTGAAGTCATTCTCTAGCCCTGTCCCCACCCCAATTCCCGTTAGAATATATTAGAGATTCCCCGTACCCATACCCGTTGGGGATTAAGTCACCATACCCACCCCGAATCCCAGTTAGCATATATTTCTAATTCACTTTAGCAATTATTATTATACAATAATTGAGTTTAAAATATATAAATTTACAATTTAAATATCATAAAGTAGTAAAAAGTTTAACTTTCAGATATAGTAATACAGTAATAATTAATAGTTATCAACATATTCTAAAAAAAATTCATTTAAATACTAAGTAATATTAATAAACATAATATATAATCTTGGTCACAAAATAACATTTATTATTGGGTAGGGATGGGTATGGGGATGACAACACCATCCCCGCCCCATCTCCAATTTAAGAAATCGAATATTGGGGATTCCCGTCCCCGTTACCCGATTAGCCCCGAATCTCTCCCCATTAGGGTAGAAAATACCTGATGGGTACACTACCCGCCGGGAATTTTTGCCATCCCTATGGGTAACCCAAGGATCTTGTTTGTTTATATTGAACAAACTATCTATCACTATTGGTAAAAGTTCAACCTCTATCCACCGTATAGGTAACCCAAGGATCTAATCTCTGCTCTGATACAATTTGTAACACCCCGAACCCTAATTGAATTCAC
The DNA here is from genome assembly GCF_958449725.1 of Rosa rugosa. Taxonomy (NCBI): domain Eukaryota; kingdom Viridiplantae; phylum Streptophyta; class Magnoliopsida; order Rosales; family Rosaceae; genus Rosa; species Rosa rugosa. The sequence goes on from NC_084822.1 coordinate 35,128,102, forward strand.
CATAACCCAGAATTTCACCAAGCTTACCTTTGATTAGACGAATCCAACAGAGCCGCTACTCTTGCATGTCACATTCGAGTTGAAGAGGAGCGAGTGTGAACCTCAAAGTTTTCTAAACAACTCATAATGATCAGAGGTGACGACGATGATGGTTCCAGGATTCACAATAGGAAAAGAGAGAGAGTTAGGAGTATTGCTTTGGCCGGTGCATCAGTGAGAGGAGAGAGACGAGACTGAGTGAAGTTGGCATACGTGTCATCGATTCCCAAAGCGAGGGGAAGCTTCTGCTCCGTTCCGGCGGACTGATTTGAGAGCATATACATACCCCAATCCGATGGTGGAGATTAATCGGCATTAAATACAACGGTCGAGATTACTATATTCATAATTTATTTTATTTCCATACTTTAGAAATTCATAATAAATCATTTGAGTGTCTGAAAATTTCCACAGACTCGTTTCAATACAAACTTTAATATCTAGTCCTCAAATTGAACATTACCCTTTACGAAAATTTAAGAAAATTCTATCTTAGGAATCCTTAATAGTTGGTGGGATAGTAAAATTAATCTCAAAAACTTCGTCTTAACTCCTCTAGTTTTTCCGAGAGTAATATAAATTAGCTAATTATATAGTTGATGTCAAAAGAAAATTTTCAAGAAAATTTCCACATACTCGTTTCAATACAAACTTTAATATCTAGTCCTCAAATTGGACATTACCCTTTACGAAAATTTAAGAAAATTCTATCTTAGGAATCCTTAATAGTTGGTGGGATAGTGAAATTAATCTCAAAAACTTCGTCTTAACTCCTCTAGTTTTTCCGAGAGTAATATAAATTAGCTAATTATATAGTTGATGTCAAAAATTTACAGGGTATAATTACCGTTTTGAATCACATTTTTTTTTCTTTATTTTAAAGAGGATCAAAGAATTTCACTCCTACTCCCATGGTGACTCGAACTCATGACTTGGATGTTAGGTAGTGGGTGCTCTAACCACTGAGCTAACACCACTTCGTCAATCACATATTGTCATGGTCTGCTAGAGGTTAGTAGAATATAATCAATAGAGTTTCGTAATGTTCTACTTACACAACTAGGAAACATAAGAATGTATTAGCTAGCTGTTAGCTCTTTTTGTCACAATACTAGGCTGTTGTTAATAGAGCTACACAAATCTATTGAAGATCAGTAGGATTGGATAATTGGTATTGAGATTTAATTGAGAATTAGTAATAGTCTTAGGTATGGATTCTACTTTGCCATTTGGTTTGCTGTTAGTTGTGAAGTTCAAGTTTTTTCATGATTCAACTTGGTCAATAACTATATCTACAATTATTGACATGCAAATTATTTGCGCACGTCAGTATCTTATGTTCAGTTGATTCCACAAATCAAAAGTACTAACAAAACCACCATTGTATAATCACAAGCCTAGCCCTACTTAATTTGAAGCAGGAAAAGAAAAAAAATGGCTCTGCGGTCCCTCAACCCTAGCCGCCTAGGCTTTGGGGATCTATGTCGCTCTAAGGTCGCAGCCGTGGGTTTTCCGGTTGCACTCCAACGTCGATGTTTGTCGACGAACCTATTGCTTTATGTCGGAGTTTTGTTCTTAGCAAGCCTACTTGTGGGGGACTCTCTCTGGTTCATCCACACCAGAACTGGTGAACCCCAGATCGATAATCAAGGTGAAAGATCTCAAATTACAAGGATCCAGAAGTCTTCACAGGAGATGGTAGAGACGGTGGTCATTCCACCGCGAGGCAACAACTGGGTCGACATTGAGGGCTCATCCTCGACACTGTCGCCGAAGCTGGTGTGCACCTTCAAGAACTATTGGGCGCCGTTTAAGAGGTGGCAATCGGGATGGGTGCCGTGGACAGCTAGGGCGACGCTATCACCTATTGGGACTATAGATGAATACGGCGATGCGCGTATCAATGGGTCACACTTGAAACAAATTTGGACACTAGTGCGTCCGTTTGCAGTTGTCACCGAGCTTATGACAGTATCAATGGCGGTGGTGCAATTGAATGTTGCCGGTCCGGCCTCCGGGTTCAAAGTGTGGGCATCTCCTTTCGGGGTGTCCATAGCAAAATGGAGTCTATGGTTTTTGGGGTTTGGCAAAGGTTGGACCAGTATTGGGCTTTGGGTTTTTGGACCCCAAATTGGAACTTTTGGATCTATAGGCCCATTTCAGGCACCGACGATTTGCAGATATTAGCCAAGATGGTGTCTGCTGAAGAGCTCCTTAGTGTAATGTACTCAGGTAACCCTCCTAGCCAACGTTTGAAGGGCAAGGAAAAAATATAGGTAGGTGTGGTAGGGGCCTATATACTATGTCTCAATTCTCTATAGTTTATAGGCTCACTTTTAAATAAGTGAGCGGTTAGTTCGAATATAGGTTGTCTGTTTCTATGTATCACAGTAGTTCTCTTACTACAACTTCTTGATCTGTCTAGTCGAAGGCAGCAGAAGGATATGTAATGGTCATCTTGGCATGCGTTAATGAAATCCACATTTCTTAAAAAAAAAAAAACAAATCAAAAGTACTATAGAATATAGGTAGGTAAAGTACATATGCGTTTTATTTCAAAAATTGTCAATTTGCTGAGTAAAAAATAGTGAAACCTGTAAGTTTATTAATATTCATTATTTTAACTTCACTTTTCAAAATTTAACGACCTTGTGTTTTGGCTTGATGAGAAACAAGTTTTTGCTACTTCAATTATGAAATTAAGCTGGATTACGATGAATTTTCAAAGATATTGGAAGCGTGGTCTGTGTTCATTTGCTATTATTTGAAACATGTAAACAAAAGGGTTTTGACCTGAATAAGATATTTTCAGCAATTCGAAATTTATTATTGCTTTGTTACCGTGGATGAGTGGTGGATCAGTGTAAATTGGATAAGAGTAAAGAAAAGAATATTGAGAAATGAACTCTCAAAGAAGCGGTAGCATATTTTGTAAATATAAAGAAATTTATCAAAATTTTGTCTTTTCTGCAATTTGAACTAACATATATGTTAGTGACTTTTCCTCATAATGTGTTCGCATGGGAAAAAATTATTCTCAATTGTAGTTAATGGTCATTGGCTCTTCTTCTTTTTTTTTTTGGACAATATCTTAAATATTAATTAATTCATTTTAAATATATGATACAAATTAGGGAGGGTGTAAAGAAATGCTGTTTGCCACCTAGTTTGGTAAAAAAATTTGGAATCTGTAAAACACTACTCTATTTTATGCTAAAAGACAGTGCAAACGCTCATTAGAGAAAGTCCGATACTCTAATCTCGCCGTTCACCCAATTTCTCTATCTATCAATCACGCCCACAAGCCTCTTATATATTCTCACTCGATCACGGAGGGCGAAAGAAAGACTTCGTGCAGAAAAGATGATGGAAGGTTGGAACTTGGAAGCCCCTTTGTATTATATATCCACATCTCGACCGTTCAGTTTTTAGGTACTAATGTATAGATCATCTCTGCAAAATTTCAGCCAAATTGATAGTCGTTAAGGTATCTAACTTGCTTAAACTAATAGACGAACTGAATCTGTCCAAACTGAACCATACTAGCTGTAAGGCAATTATCCATGCCTTAACGACCATCAATTTGACTGAAATTTTGCAGAGATGATCTATACATTAGTACCTAAAAACTGAACGGTCGAGATGTGGATATGCGACCGAAAAGTGACCATAAACACAAACCCCGCACTTTAATTTCAGAGCGAGGCCTCGCTCTGGATAGGATCTGTATATATATGTGTGTGTGTGTGTTGTGTCTACCGTCAAACGCTTGGTCAACACGCCGCTCTTATAAAACCCGACTTGTTTTCTATTGGGTACTGGGCTTGCATAGGCTGAAAAGTTGGACGGGCCAATTGGGCCATTGAGGCTTGGGTTGCTGCTTTCAATATTAGACTTGTATTCCAGCGCATGTAGAACTTGGATCGTCCTTTACAATTTTCATGGAAGGTCATCACCAAAATTTTTGAATTTTCTTGTTGGAATGTTGAAAGTCCAAAGATGATTGTTGTGCAAGAACTGCCAAGATGATTCCATATGCGTTTCCATGGAGTCTGGATGATGATGATGGGGATTGAGGTAGAGCAACACCCTTCAGATTGGTAAGTGATTCCATCGTCTCACTGTAACAGAAAACTAGTCAGCTCCAACTTTATTGCTCAACACTACTTCTGAAGTTTTATTCATTTTTGGAGAGTTTATAAGATCATACTAGAGACGAAAAGAGATGATATGTGTCTGTGTACGTGTGTTATAATTATTTGGATGAATAATGTCAATGTGGCCTCAGTATAATCTCTCAAAGTGCTAGTTTGCTAGCGGAAAGCAGAACAAGTTAATTACTGTTATATTAGAAAATTCAATTGGGTTTAGTTGATATAGTCTTGAAACCGCAATAGATTGAACTATTCTTAGTTTCTTATCCCCATCAAATATTACTGTACAGCAATAAATTTTTATATATATAAGGGAGACAGTAAATATTTACTAACGAGAATGTATCAATTTGATGTCAAAGGTTGTATTCATGTATGTTTTCACGTACGTGATCGAAGAAAGACTATTACTAGTGATTTAAGATGTTGAGAAGTGAGACTCTTGTTTTGACCAATTGCCTAAGTAGGCACTGGTCCGCACTACTCAAGTCCTTCTTCCTGATCTTGAATTCATGATTCCAGCTTCTCAAGCTGGTTATGTGCAATATCTGTAGTTCTGTACACTTGGGCTGACATTTGCTTGTCTTGTTCCAATGAATGGATTCAATGCTTCATCCACTTCTGCAAATTCTTTTTTTTTTCTTTTTCTTTTTCTTTTTCTTTTCATCTTCACAAGCTACTCTCTTTGTCTACATTATCTTGGTAACCAATGACCAGCTGCTTGGTTTTGACTTTGGCCCAGAGATGAAGGACAGTAGTGATTCAAACACTGAGAGTGTGACTGGTTCAACATCTCTCAACATGCAAACACTGGCAATAGTCTCATGGTCCTTGCTGACGGAAGACAAGGTGGATTTCGTTTCCATTCCTTTGAGATTCACCATAGCTTTGTGGATCATCTTTTTCACTCTCTATCTAGAGGTTAAGTATTTCCTAACCTCGTCAGTCCAGTTTCTCCTCCACATTTTCTTCGATAATGATTGAAGTTCCTGAGTGCACTCCTTGGTTTGCAACAGGGCATCCTTGGCAGTGATACAAACAACAACATTGTTGTTCTTAGAAGTATTTGAGATCTGAATCTGCCGTGTGAGTACCATTAGTTAGTCCCAATGGAAATCAACATATATGAGTTATTTGATATCCATTGAAATGGTTCTGAACCAATAAAGAGCGCTCATAGATTTTTCTATTACTGAGTCAGTGATAAAGTAAAAGGTCTGCTTGAGTTCACCAGGGATGTTATAAAGTTTTACCCAAAAAAAAAAAAAAAAAAAATATAGAGATGAACTTCTTGAGTTGCAGATTTTTCGAGTATCAGTCTGCTCAAAACCGTATACTTAGCTGACTATAACAATGAATCATAATCAAATAAACTTTAAGATAGGAAAAGTCCCTACCTGTACTCCTATCATCCTGGTTAATATTATAAACTTGGGACTGACCCTCAAAAATTTGATCTGGTTTTTTAGAGATTATGGTTTCCTTCAAGCTGAACAGTTTGACCACTAAATGGATTTTGTGTCAACATATTCTTGTTTATGAGATTTCTACTGGCCTGCAGCTGGCAAACTCTGGTCAGTCAACTATGTTTCGGCACATATGGAACTTGCATTTTCCCTTTTCATGGAAGTTCACCAATTCTAAGGAATGCTTGTTTAATTTTGAATCTTGAAAGTTGTTGTATTTGTTGTGCAAGAGAATGACAGAAACTGAAAAGCTGACTGTAATGTGTTTCCATGATATAGCAATACAGCTTGAGATTAGTAATTCATCCCTGTAACAGAAAACTGGCCAGCTCTATGTTTATTGCTTAATATGTAATATGTTTGAGGGTGTGATCTGTGAATATATATATCTGTTGAAGTCATCAAATTACCTTCTAGTTGAGTTATGATATTTTTTATTTTGTGCTATAATGGGAATCTTGACAACTCAACTCAAATTGCTGCATGTGGTGTTCATCTATCTTGTTTTGATATTTATTGTGGCCTCATATTCGATCTTTGATTCACATGTGACCTCAACTCAAATGCTTGTATGTATTTACGTTCAGAAGTTATAGCTAATTGGACAATAATAAACTTCCTTGGTTTTCTAGTTTGAAACCATACATCGGACCGTAATTGGAATCTACAGAACAGAAATGGTAAAATTTTGCTACTTACATGTATCTGTTCCCAGAAAAAAAAAAAAAAAAAAAAGCTTCTGAAGAGAAAATAGAGTGGTAATAATGTAGGCAAAAGAGTTTATCACTATGTGTATCAATTGGATATCAGAAGATGTATACATGTATGCAATATTTTCATGTACAAAATTGAGTGAAAAGCTAATATCTAGTGGTTGAGGATATGTTGAGAAGGGAGACTCTTGTTTTGATCAATTGCCTATATAGACAATCAAGTGCTTCTTCTTGGTCTTGAATGCATGATTCCAGATTGTTAAGCTGGTTGTGTGTGTTGTCACCACTCTTGAGTGACTTCAATGCAGCATCCACCTCTGTAAATTCATTTACTTTTGTTTCTTCCTCGCAAGCTATTCTATTTGACTGCAACATCTTGGAAACCAAAGACCAGCTGTAAGGCTTTGACTTTGGCCCTGAGATGAAGGATAGAACTGATTCAAACATGGCGAGAGTGACTGCTTCCACATCTCTCAGCTTGCTCACGATGGTTATAGTCTCTTGATCCTTGTTGCAGGAAGACGAAGATCTGTTTGCCATTCCCTTCATGTTCCCCAAAGCTTTGTGGAGAGCCTTTTTCACTGTCTTCCTGGATATCAAGTATTTCCTTGCTTCACTCTTGAGTACTGCAGATTCATCTCCACGCTTTCTTCGAATGATTGATTGAAGATCTTGTACGTTTTCCTTGGTTTTCATCAGGGCGTCTTTGGAAGTGCTACAAACATCCAAGATCCTGAGAGATCCATCTAATAGCTCATTAGCCCATTTCTGATGCTGCTCTTGTGCCAAGGCCTTTTGGGTGAGAGGCAATTGAAGCAACCTATCGACACAATCATGCAAGTCTTGGAGACTGCTTAGTTTGTGGCTTATTGATGATGAAGATGTGGAGGTGGCCTCAGAAGACTTCAATCTGCACAAATGCTCATCAATTTCTTGAAACAGTGGGTGTGGCCTTGAGGGAAAGCTGTTGGAGCGAGTGTGGAAAGCCATGTGTTCTTTGTGTCTTGTGAAGACCTTGCTGTTAATCAGAATGACCTGCTCCTTTCCAAATGTAGCTGCTTAATATATAGTGTTCGTTGAGGGGGGGGGGGGGCGGCTCATGGAATCTCATTTACTTATATCACCAGCTAGACTGTGAGAGGTTTCATGATTTCGATTTAAATCTTTATTTTCCCTAGGCAATGTTATGCAATGTCTGCTCCCAACCAGCATACCAACTCATGAACTGAGTCATTGTGCATATAAAAGGTATGTTATTATAACAACTTTCAATTATAGTTTGTTTCACAGGAATGCTTAAATTAAATATGCGATAGCACGAGTGGAATTGACCCTTTGTCCACTAATACATGGGGAAGCAAAAATCATCTTTCTTTATGTAGCGGTTTTACGAGAAGGTTTAGAGGCAATGTTCATTAATTAATTCATATTTTGCAGGTCCTTCAATTGATTGTTTAGGAAGGAGGAGGCAAGATCTGCAATGAATAAAATTTTGTGGCCGGTGAGTTAGCAAACGGGATGAATTGGACTGTTCCCTGAACCGATGAAAACCAGAACTATTCTGGCTATAATCAGATGGGTATGAGATCTGAGTCCACTATGTGAGTATAATTACTTAGTCCCATTGGTTTCTTAATTTTAGTCTGTATTTAGGGAAAACTTTCAATATACTGACAGATTTCACTTCCATTTAATTGTAGTGAAGACTTCTGTAGATGCTAGAGAGTTTTCATACTTAACTCCTGTGAGTGATTAACGTACTTAATATGGAAAATGATAAAAGGGTTTTACATACAATTCTTCATTGTCTGATGTTACTCATTAAGTTTTACGAGAAAAGATAGAGGTTTAAGTCAGTGATCCTTCCGGCATTAATATGCTCAGAACCTAACATGTAGTGTTTATGCCCCGATTGGATAAAACCAGTTTGTCGAACATTATCTTGACCAAAAGTAATTATGAACATATTAATCAGCATAAATAACGTTCTCAACAGATCAACCTAGATAACATATGTTTGCCTTCCTATAACAGTAAGGCAGCCGGCATAGGTTTACTGCTTAAAGCGTTCGAGAATCAAGCCCTCCTCTGAACATCACTAATTTTTGTTGATTATTGCTTATATCCCTTGAAACAATTGGAATCTTCCAGCCTTGACATGTTATATAATTTGAACTAATCCCATGTAACCTCAATTATGATCTCAAAATTGCTGAATTTACCTCTCAGCATTGTACATTTGGAAGTTGCAGTTAAACCTTTTCATCTTGTGATTGGATAGTACAGAATTCTTTTTTTGTTTTCTCAGTTAATTTCCTGGATTGATAGGATGACTATTGCAATATTTATATGGCTAATGGTTGAATCTTAGTACAGTATTCATTAACCATTGGGGATCATAAAAATGAAGGCTTTTGAACTAAGAATCACGAGTTCTGGCAATTTAACCAAAAGAGTTTCACTATGTATATTAATCTGATATCAGAGGAGGTATACATGTATGTATGGTTTTTCTATGTACAAAATTGGTCAAAATGCTAATATCTAGTGGCTTAAGATGTTGAGAAGGGAGACTCTTGTTTTGATCAATTGCCTAAATAGGCAGTCGAGTCCTTCTTCTTGGTCTTGAATGCATGAGTTCAGATTGTTAAGTTGGTTGTGTGCATCGTCTAAACTCTTGTGTGACTTCAATGCAGCATCCACTAGTGCAAATTCGTTTACTTTCATTTCTTCCTTGCAAGCTATTCTTTTTGACTGCACCATCTTGGAAACCAAAGACCAGCTGCTAGGCTTTGACTTTGGCCCAGAGATGAAGGACAACACTGATTCCAACACTGTGAGAGTGACTACTTCAACATCTCTCAGCTTGCTAAAAATGGAGATAGTCTCTTGGTCGTTGTTGAGCGAAGAGAAAGTGGATCTGTTTGCCTTCAGATTCCCCAAAGCCTTTTGGATTGCCTTTTTCACTGTCTTCCTCAAGGTTAAGTATTTTCTAACCTCACTTGTGACCACTCCAGATTGGTCTTTACGCCTTCTTCGAATGATTGATTGAAGTTCTTGTATGCACTCCTTGGTTTGCAACATGGCATCCTTGGCAGTACTACAAACATCCAACATCCTGAGAGAGCCATCTAATATCTCATCAGCCCATTTCTGATGTTTCTCTTTTGCCAAGGATTGTTGGGTGAGTGGCAATTGAAGCAACCTATCAACACAATCATGTAAGTCTTGAAGACCACTTAGTCTGTGGCTTATAGATGATGTGGAAGTTGTTGGGCCATCCCTCCTTAATTGGAGGAAGAAGAACGTGGGAGGCAAAGAAAGAAAGCAAGATAAAGAAAGTGGAAGACAAAAGGGAAAAGCATGCTGCAGGAAACATGGAAGGTGAAAGCAAAAAGAGAAAAGGTGAAAGTGAAAGGAAATGAATAGTGACTGTTCCTTTCACACCTCTTTTTTGTTTATAAAGAGCTGGAGAGAAAGAGAAGGAACGGCAGAAGTTCACAAAATCCTCTTATCGGCCAGCTTGTGTAGAGAGAGTAAAGGCAGTGAGTCCAAACTGCAGATAGAGAGAAAAACATCTTCATCCAAGTAGAGAGTGAAGAGTGTTTTACTACATGTTGAGAGTGTAGTTGTTGTTAGGTAGAAAAACAAGTGTGAGAGAGAGTTTCCTTCAAGTAGTGTTCTTGAAGTTGTGTATCTCTTGTACCCACATTATCATAGTGGAAGTTCTTGTTGTTGCTACCCCGTGGACGTAGGCATTTTGCTGAACCACGTTATACCTGGTGTTCACTTTCCTTTTACTCGTTTTATTTCTTTGCATATTATCCTTTTGTGGTTGGAGTTGTTATTTCCATTCTATTAATTTCCCAACAAGTGGTATCAGAGCCGATGGTTTGGCTGGGATAAGTCATGCATCCATGGTGTAGTCAGGCAAATGGTCAAGGTGGCAGCCCGAAGGTGCAATAGGTGGAGTCAGCTCAGAAAAGTTCTTAGCAAGAAGAGCGGGTCGGAGACTCAAAGAAATCCTCATCGATGGTGTATCGATAGGTGGAGTGATTCGTGAGCTAAGGGGAGCAAGGTGGACTCGGGAAAATCCTATTCAAAAGTGGAGCTGCAAGGGATCATAATATGACTCAAGGGGATGATGGCTGGTGAGGTTGTTTGTCATGGCAAGTTCTAGCACCTCATCATTCAAGGTGGAGTCAGTTAAATGGTTAAGCTGTTAACTCAAAAGTGCATTAGGTGGAGCCAACTCGAGGAAAATTCCTAGCAACGTGGAGCGGGTCAAAAACTCAAGAAAGTCCTAATCAAAATGAAGTTGATAGGTGGAGTGACTCGGAGGCTAGGTGGTGCGAGCCGGACTCAGAGAAAAAAATCCTAAGGTGGAGTTGCAAGAGACCAAGATATGACTCAAGGGAATGATGGTTGGTGAGAATGTATATCTCACTAAAGTGGTTCGTGGTGTCAGCGATCGTGCTTGTTCGTCGTTCGTGGTTTTCGTTCGCCGAAGGTTTGCATGTTGATCGTGATTGCTCATCATGACTTCAGGTATTGCCTCATAGTTTGAGGTGGAGTAGTTTGATGGAAAGGGAAATTTCACTCTATGGCAAAGGAGAGTGAAAGACATCCTAGTTCAACAGGGCTTAGTAAAGTGTTGAAGAGGAAGGATGTGAAACCGGAGAAGACAACGGAAAATGCAAGGAAAACTGTCGGGGATTTAGTGATCATAGCAGGTCTAAATCCATAGGCAGGGATGCTACAAGCGTCGTGGCTAGGGTCATATGAAGCGAAAGGCTTGGATGACATTGCTGTAGCAGAAACCGATTTTCATATGGAGATGCTCTCACAATCTCCATAGGTGACACATGTTCTTTGACTGGATATTAGATTTGGGATTGGCGTACTTTGGGTGGTGTGACGATGTCCCAAAGTTACAGAGAAATTTAATATCCTTGAGCCAGTTAGACTCCAAAGGCTGCAGAGTTTCGTCAGCAGGAGGAGTTATGAAAATCACACATGGCGGTACGGTCCTTATACAGGGAGAACAGTGTGGTAGGTATCATCTGGTATGTTAGACCTTGATGGATAATGGGAAACAGGAGTGCGCATAGGCGAGTCTCGTTTGCGGGTACAGCAGAGACGTTGTTGACAAGTTTCCGAGTTCAGATGATGGTGAGAAGGTAAATCCTGCTAGGGAAGAGGTCGAGTCGAGGTTCCTCTTCAGAGTCAACAGGTGATCGTTGTCTCGGGGTAGTTACACATGGTATTGGCCGATTGAATCAGGGTGAGCTAGGACCAAATGCAATTGACTCTGATTATGTGTAATTGTGCAACTAGAAGGCCAATGGAATGCTTGTGGGTATAACAAGCAGTGTCTCAGATTGAGATGACTTCAAAGATTGAAGTAGTGTTGCAGAGCTCTCCATTTAAGTCGGGAGGGGGAGATTGTTGGGCCATCCCTCCTTAATTGGAGGAAGAAGAACGTGGGAGGCAAAGAAAGAAAGCAAGATAAAGAAAGTGGAAGACAAAAGGGAAAAGCATGCTGCACGAAACATGGAAGGTGAAAGCAAAAAGAGAAAAGGTGAAAGTGAAAGGAAATGAATAGTGACTGTTCCTTTCACACCTCTTTTTTGTTTATAAAGAGCTGGAGAGAAAGAGAAGGAACGGCAGAAGTTCACAAAATCCTCTTATCGGCCAGCTTGTGTAGAGAGAGTAAAGGCAGTGAGTCCAAACTGCAGATAGAGAGAAAAACATCTTCATCCAAGTAGAGAGTGAAGAGTGTTTTACTACATGTTGAGAGTGTAGTTGTTGTTAGGTAGAAAAACAAGTGTGAGAGAGAGTTTCCTTCAAGTAGTGTTCTTGAAGTTGTGTATCTCTTGTACCCACATTATCATAGTGGAAGTTCTTGTTGTTGCTACCCCGTGGACGTAGGCATTTTGCTGAACCACGTTATATCTGGTGTTCACTTTCCTTTTACTCGTTTTATTTCTTTGCATATTATCCTTTTGTGGTTGGAGTTGTTATTTCCATTCTATTAATTTTCCCAACAGAAGTTGTTTCAGAAGACCTCAATCTGGACAAATATTCATCAACTTCTTGATTGACTGGGTGTGGCCTAGAGGGGAAGCTGTTAGATCGAGTGTGGTAAGCCATTTCTTCTTTGTGATTTAGGAGATGATAGAAGACCTTGTAGTTGATGTTAATTGAAACTGATGAGTTATTTCCTTATGCATCTGCTTAATATGTAGTGTTGGTTGAGAACGGGGACAAGGAATCTCATCCACCTCAATCAGGGAGAAGTAACATGATTCTGATTTCAATTTTAATGTTCCCTACGCAATGTTTATGTAATGTCTCCTTATGCACCAGCATACCAACTCATGAACTGATTCATTTTGCATTGAAAATATTTTATTGTGCTATTTTAATTTAACAAGCATTCAATCATAATTTTCGTATCGGACAACGATTGCAGGAGTGATTGGTATGCAAGGAGTGGGCAAGATCTGCAATTTTCTGACCATGCATTGTGTTTTCATCGTGCAAAAAAAATGGTCAGTGGCACAAGATGAGTCAGCCTGTTCCCCAAACAGGAAGAAAACCAGCAAAAATATCATTATAATTAGAAGTGTAGAGAGATCTGAGTCTGCCATGTGATTGTCATTAATCAAATTCATATTCGATCTGCTTTCTACTATTTCCCTGGAGATAATTAGAAAACTGACAGGTTTGACGTACATGAATGTAAACTTGGAAATGAGGTGTGTTATTGAGGGTATGCTGTAAGAGTGAGCGTGGCGCTTGGATTTTACAGCAGTCATTTATTTTCTACCCATAGAAGAGAAGGTATTCAGTTGAATGTAAATAGAGAATCTCTCAACCCTCTCAGAATATGGTAAGTGTAAAATCATATCACTGATTTTTAATGTAATGTGCCTCTTGATCCCTGCCATACCTATTATTTTCTACACAATCCTCAGTATTGCTGAGTATTTTAAGTTCTTAACCTGGGATAATGCTGCATTTTTTTCTGAACAAGGTGATAAATTACGCAAGGCACGAGTGGGTTGATACATTTTTGTTCATTTCCAAGAAAAAGGCAAGATCTGTTCTTAAGTGTGTGTGTGTGTGTGTGTGTGTATATATATATATTTTTTTTTCCTTCTGTAGTTTTCCTGCAAACAGCAATAAAGAAATGTATTGTCAATGGAATGTGACACATTTACACGTGTAAACACCTATATTTTGTATGCTAATTGCTTTCCTAATCCTAGATATTAGATCTACAAACAGGGCAGAGATAAAGCCACCTATCAAGCATTTGCTAATAATTGACATTAAGATATTAGCATCAAAATGCTTCATTATGAAGTTGCTGCTACCTATCGACCTAACATGTATTCGGCATCTAATTACTCCAATGCAGTGTTTTGAGCCTATAACCTCCTTATGATTACTGCCTAAAGCGTGTGAGAATCAATTAAGTCCTTGGAATGCCAATAATTATTGATTTTTGATTATCTCCTTGAGACAATTGGAATCTTGACAACCTTGAGATTTGATATAATTTGAACAAATCCCATGTGACCTCAATCATGATTTCAACAATTGCTCTGAATTTACCTCTTAGCATTGTTCATTAAGGAAGTTACAGTTCATTTTTTATTCATCTTTTAATGTACAGAAAGGACATTATTTTTCTTCATTAATATTGTAGATGAGCTAACATGATAATTGGAATATTGAATCATTGAACTTTAGTTACGTAGTTTCAGTACTTGCTGGAGTTTTTGATCTGATGATCAGTATGCAAGGGGATTCAGAAATTAATGCTTTTGAACTAAGATGAACAAGTAGTGGCTATTCAAGTAGAAAAGAGTATATCATTGAGTTATCAATTTGATATTGGAAGATGTATATATGTGTGTTCTTCATGTACAAAATCAATCTAAATCCTTTTATCTAGTGGTTGAGGATGTTGAGAAGGGAGACTCTAGTCTTGATCAATTGCCTAAATAGGCTCTCGAGTCCTTGTTCTTGATCTTGAATGCATGACTCCAGATTGTTAAGCTGGTTCTGTACACTGTCTGCACTCTTGAGTGACTTCAATGCAGCATCCACCTCTGCGAATTCATTTATTTCTGCTTCTTCCTCACAAGCTACTCTTTTTGACTGCATCATCTTTGATACCAATGACCAGCTGCTTGATGCCTTTGGCCCCAAGATGAAGGACAACAGTGATTCAAACACTGTAAGAGTAATTGCTTCTACATTTCTTAACATGTTAACAATGGAAATAGATTCAGTCTCCTTGTTGAGTGAAGAGAAAGAGGATCTGGTATTGACCATAGCCTTTTGGATTGTCTTTTTCACCATCTTCCTGGAGACCAAGTATCTCCTAACCTCACTTGTAAGTACTCCAGATTCGCATCCTCGTCTTCTTATGATAGATTGAAGATCCTGTAAGCATTCCTTGGTTTGCTGCAGGGCTTCCTTGGCAATGCTACAAACATCCAAGAGTCTGAGGGAACCATCTAATAGCTCATTAGTGCATTTCTGATGTTTCTCTTGTGCTAAAGCCTGTTGATTGAGGGGCAACTGAAGCAGCCTTTCAACACAATCATGCAAGTTTTCTAGACCACTTAGTTTGTGGCTTATTGATGATGAAGATGTTGAGGTGGCTGCAGAAGACCTCAATCTGCACAATTGTTCATTAGCTTCTTCAATGATAGGGTGTGGCCTAGAGGGGAAGCTGTTAGAGCGAGTGTGGGAAGCCATTTCTTCTTTGTGATTTATGAAAAAGGATGGAAGAGCTTGTAGATGTTGTTTTGTTTACAACTTAGATTGATGAGTTGCTTTCTATTTGTAGCTGCTTAATATATAGGGTTGGGAGGGGGAACATGGAATCTCATCCACCCCAATCACTAGTGAGAGGTAACATGATTTCGATTTGGATCTAAATGTTCACCAAGAAATGTTTTTGCAGTGTCTCTTCCTACACCAGCATGCCAACTCATCACCTGATACATTTTGTATATAAAATCTCAAATTAATTCACTGATAATCAATTTATTGGACAGCGATTGCACGAGTGACATTTTGAATGCCTGTGTTTGCTTGCATATGGTGATGCGAAAACCATGCATCTTATGTATATGCAATTAGTTAATTAGTCTTATTTAGCCTGTTGTCCCTAATAGAAAACCAGAACAGTTATCATTGTAATTAAATGAAGCAGAGTCTTATCTACCTGTCACGCATAATGGGGTTTCTGATCTGAGTCTGCCATGTGATATTATCAGTTTATCTGTGTTTAATTTAATATCCTGGATATAAATGGTAATTGGCTTGAGGACAATAAGCGATTTGAGTTTCTGACAACCCTTTTTCTTTTTCTTTTCTTTCTTTCAGAGAAGAGGAGACATTTTCAGTTGAATGTAAAGTCCAGTCTAGTGCTATGGAGTACTACAGGGGGAACAGAGAAAATATCCCAACCCTTTTCAATACAAGAAGGTGGTAACTGGTAAGATGGTTCACACTTGGCCAAATGTTATCTGATATGTTTATGAACTGTTCCCCCATCTGTGGCATTAGTATAGTAGTATTTGAACAGAGAAGGCACGAGTCACGAGTGGATTGACACATTTTGCTCATTTCCAAGAAAAAGGCAATATCTGTTAATTTCTTTCCCATGTGTATTTAATCAATTTTTTTTTTTCTGTTCTATATTCTGTGCTATTTGTCTTCGAAATCCTACAAGGCAAAAATGAAGCCACCTCTCTAGTCCCGTAAAACCAGAATAAAAAATGCTTATGATGAGTTCAATCCAATATCTCATTTTGATTCTTTCAGAAATTGTCCCTCGAACAGAAAACGGCCGCTATATAATCATTTACAGCTTAATGTATGTGTTAATCCTGGTTTTCTTTGAATACCATTAGTTGTTGATTATTGATTATTATCTTCCATGAGACATTTGGAATCTTAGCAGTTTGCCAATTGCTATAAGTTGTTAGCAAAATTCCATTTAGAGCCTTAAAATCTCCTATAATTTACCTTTCAGAATCTCCATTGATATTGTAAAATTTACGTTTTAGAGGTCCTTCATTGAGTAGCTGCTTTTTGACTGTTCCTTGTGACAATAACAGTTTCATTCATTTTCATCTTATAATTGGACCATAAAGAGATTATTTACTTCATTTATTTTTATACTGAGTTCAAGACTAGCATGAATTCTGATCAGTAACTCAGTATGAAACTACAAATTAACCATCAGCTGGCCGGGCACCAAACTGAATTCCTCGTAACTAATCAAAAAGAGTTGTGGAAATTTAAACGAAAGAGTATGTCATTTGGTGTATATCAATTTGATATATGAAGATCTACACATGTATATATGTTTTTCAATTTTCATATACAAAATCGATCAAAAAGCTAGTATCTAGTGGTTGAGGATGTTGAGTAGGGAGACTCTTGTTTTTATCAATTGCCTAAATAGGCACTCGAGTCCTTCTTCTTGGTCTTGGATGCATGACTCCAGATTGTTAAGCTGGTTTTGTGCATTGTCTAAACTCTTGTGTGACTTCAATGCAGCATCCACCTCTGCAAATTGGTTTACTTCTGTTTCTTCCTCACAAGCTAGTGAAGCTACTCTTTTTGACTGCAACATCTTGGATATAAATGACCAGCTGCTTGATACCTTTGGCCCAGAGATGAAGGACAATATTGGTTCAAACATTGTTCGAGTGACTGCTTCAACTTCTCTCAGCTTGCTAATAATGGCGATTGTCTCTTGGTCCTTGTTGAGGGAAGAGAAATTGGATTTGTTTTCCATTTCCTTCAAATTCCCCATAGTCTTGTGGAGCGACTTTTTCACCATCTTCCTGGAGGTTAAGTATTTCCTAACTTCACTTGCGAGTACATCAGATTCTCCTCCTCCTCTTCTTCGGACGATTGACTGAAGGTTCTGAATGCATTCCTTGGTTAGCAACAAGGCATCTTTGGCAGTGCTGCAAATATCCAAGAGCCTGAGAGAGCCATCTAATAGTTCATTAGCCCATTTTTCATGCTTCTCTTGGGCTAAGGCTTGTTGGGTGAGTGGCAATTGAAGCAATATATCAACACAATCATGCAAGTCTTGCAGACAATTTAGTTGGTGGCTTATTGATGATGATGATGTGGAGCTGGCTTCGAAAGACGTCAATCTGCACAATTGTTCATCAACTTCTTGAATGAGAGGGTGTGACCTGGAGGGGAAGCTGTTAGAGCGAGTGTGGTAAGCCATTTCTTTTTTGTGATTTGTGAGATGATAGAAGACTTTTTAGTTGATGTACAATTGAAACTGATGAGTTCTTTCCTCATGCATCTACTTCATATATATTGCAGGTTTAGGAGGGGGACAAGGAATCTCATCCACTTCAATCAATATTTCTATTTGGATCTTTATGTTCTGCAGGCAATGTTCACGCAATGTCTCTTGCTAACCGGCATACCATCTCATGAATTGATTCATTTTGCATTTAAAATGTGAGAGTATGAACGAACATACGTGGAGAGTGGTTGGACAACGATTGCACGAGTGACATTAACCCTGTGTCTACTAATACATGGAGCGGCAAATACCATGCAACTTGACCACCCTTGCTACATGTTTAAGTCTTATAATACTTGATTAGGCTGATTAATACATTTTTTATTCATCTTGTGCTTTTCGGGTCCTTGATGCAATTGTTGCACAAGGAGGCAAGATCATCAGTCTGCATTAATCTGTGTGCTTGCATTGTGTATTCCAAAAATGGTCAGCAGTTAGATGAATTGGCTTGTTTCCCCAACAGAAAGAGAACCAGAACAATCTCGATTATATTTAGATTCAATATGGTTAGATCTGAGCCTGCCATCTAATTGTCACTAATTAGTTTGAGCTAGTACAGTATTCTATATATAGTAGTCTTTTTTTCTATCCAGAGCAGAGAAGACTTTTCATTTAAATGTACAATTCAGTCTAATGATGTACCTTTCTTCTGTGGCTTGCAGGCATCTGCAATATACATGGAAGACTATGAGGGGAACAAAGAGAATCTCTCAACCCTTTCTTACAAGAAGAAATTGGTAAGAGGCTCTCATTTGGCTCAACGTTATCTGAGTGTATGTCTATGCATTGTCTCCCCATGACTGACATATCAACTCTTACCTATTATTTTCACATATATAGAAAATGGTTTACCTTCTTAACCTTAAGATAATGCTCATTAATTTGATAAACTAAGCGATGCACGTGTGGGATTGACGCCTTATTTGCTCATTAGTTTCTTGGAAGAGGTAATAAATATTCCTTTTGGTCTATATATAGTGTCTTTCCCATGCGTATCTGTATAGGTTTTGTTCTCTTCTGAATCTTGCATCAGCAATAGCATTCTTCCTTGCAATTGCTTGTGTAATTGACATGTTAGTTTGCAATCAATGGAGAGATGAAGCTACCTATTAAGCTTGAAATCTAGTTACTTTAAGTTACTACTTACATCCAGATGGTGCATCCATCTGACTAATTGACGTATTAATTAAGCTTGTCATCTAGCTACTTTAAGACCTTAAGTTACTAATAATTACAATGCGATGGTGAAATCACTGCGATGGTGCATCCCTCTTCCTTGGCTCTTCTGCCATATATATGTCAAGGAGGTTCAGTCAAGAAAGAAACTGCAGTCTTAAGGGTACATAGGAATTTTTAAATTAAATTTCTTAATTATTATGATTATTAAACTACTACAGAGAATCAGAGAGCTGCGACTCATCGAGAATTTCGACTTGTGAGTAAAGCTAGAATGAGTCAAGAAAAATGGAAGCCTCACTTTTAAGAGTGTTGAAGAATATTGACTTTAGTGTGTGCCTTGTCAAACTAGATATACTTTCTATAATTGTAATAGGAGAAAATGTTCTAGATTCCTAGATCAAGTTTGTATAGGAATCCTTGTACCTCAAGGTTATGAACTTCGTAATCCCTATATATAGGGCTCCTATTATCAATGAAAGAACACACAATTCTCTCTACAATCTCTCTTGAATCTCTTATTCTAAAACAAAGAGCATATTCATTAGGGCTGGGCACGGGCCGGTTACTGAGTGATACCGAGCCCGATCCCGAAAATATATTTCGGTACTGGTCGGGACGGGATTTTGATTTTCCAGAGTTGGTACCGATGGTACCGAAACCGAACAGGTTCGGTACAGGCCCGGGTCGGGTTCGGTACTTAAGCTTTTTTTTTTTTTTTTAATGAAAAAAATGATCATGCTCTCGAGCGAGCATCTGGAAGGCAGTCTGGGTTGGCTCTAGCCATGAATTACAGCCAACTAAACAAAAACAAAGCAAGCAAACACCGATTTAGAAAGGCATAGACTATCGAAATCCATATACAACTCAAATATCAATTTTTACAAACCCCGATCTCAACTTTTACAAACCTGGATCTCAAGAAAAGAAAAAATTAAAATTACCCTGCATAATTCCAGATACAATTTCTTTCATAGAACATACACAAATTGACAAAACCCAAATCTTAAAAAAGATAATTAAAATCGATGGGAACAGATCTGGAAGGCGTTCCTTGTGGGTGGTGTTACGATTGTGGTACCACCGAGGTTGACCGAAGATGGCGGTGGGCCGAGGATGCCGGAGTGCAGTGGTGTGGTGGTGATGTCTTTGAAAAAGAGAAGTTGAATAAACTCATAAAGGGTGAGGAAAGAAAGGCTGAATAAAGGGTGAGGGAGAGAGAGCCACAGAGAGGTGAAGACGGAGGGGGGGGAGAGGGAGAACAAAGAAAAGAAACCGAGAGGAATAAAGGATAAAAGGGTAAGGGAGGAAGAGCCACAGAGAGGTGGGACTCTCTAAGATAGAAAAGAAAGTGGGTGGGTTGTGGGACGTGGAAGGGGCACATTCGTGAGAAATATAATATATATTATAGATAGGAAAAAATATCGTTTTAGTCACTCAACTTTCGCTTGATTGACACTTTGGTCACTCATGTTTATAAAATCTCACTTTAGTCACTCAAATTTAACTCCGACTATCACTTTAGTCCGCCAGTGAATTTTTTCGATAAAAAAAGTCACATGACACCTAACATGCCATTTTTTAAGGGTTATTTTTGTCCTATAATTTCAAAAAATTTCAACCTATATTCAAACCAAAGGTCTCACATCTCTTCAACATCTTAAAATAACCCTTGAAAAATGGCATGAGAGGCGTCATGTGACTTTTTTTATTGGAAAAATTCACCGGTGGACTAAAGTGATAGTCGGAGTTATTTTGAGTGACTAAAGTGAGATTTTATAAACATGAGTGACCAAAGTGTCAATCAAGCGAAAGTTGAGTGACTAAAACTATGTTTTTTCCTTATAGATATTATATATATATTTATATAAATCGGTACGGGCCGGGCCCAAAACATGACTTAAAAATGAGAACCGAGGCTCGTCCCGTTTATTTGGTATGGTACGGGCCGGGCCCAACAGTAATTTTTATATTTTCAGTACCGGCCCGTTTTAGTTGTTTTTGGTACGGGCTCGGGTCGGGTTCGGTACTTCGGTTTTATATGCTTGCTCTTTGGTACCCGCATTTTCTGTCATTTTTTTCCCAAAATTTGCACACATGTTAATCCGTGCATGAAATGCTTGCTCTTTATTTTTCTTTGTTCTAACTTGTTAGTGCTTTCACTTGTTTGAGAGCTACATGTCGTATCACTCGTATGAATGTCTTTATTGCATGTGCAGTACACCACTTGTTCTAAAGATTTGGAAAAGTCAGTTACGCTGCCCATGCATATTTTGGCTTTCTATATATTCATCACGCTTATCGTATTTTCGTTGCATTTTTCATTGCTATTAGATTACTATTACCTACTTATCATCGGACAATGACTACAAAATAACAACACGATCTTTAGTTGAATTAAGAAACACAGGATTCCAAGCACTGACTAACAATTGTGATACCGGAGGTAACTAGAAATAATCATGATTAAGTTTTACAATGCCGCTGTAGCTGAATCATAATAAATACACTAATCCTTCAATTTTCAGGTCATCATTAGAATTACTCAAAGATGAAAACATAATCTGTTTTAGGATATTGAAAGTAGAGAGAGAATTGGCCGGGAGAATAGTTGTGTGTATTCATTGATAATAGGAGCCATATATATAGAGATTACAAAGTATATAATCTTGGAGTACAAGGATTCCTATTCTAACTCGGAGTAGGAAATCTCTCCTATTACAACTATAGAATTAATCCTAATTTGACAAGGCACACTAAATGTCAACATTCTTCAACACTCCCTCTTGTACGTTCCGCTCAAACTTGGTGATGACTCTTTGATCGTTGTCTCGTTAAAAACTTTGCTCGAGTAATAAAAACCATGTGGGACAAAAACAACGTCCTTCACTCTTCGAGATCGAACATGTAGACATCATACCTCCCCTGATGTCAACATCTCCCCCTGATTACTACAATTATGGGAGTTTGGATAACTTTCTCAATCCGATGCTCCTCACATGTTTCTTGAAGGTGGATTTAGGTAATGACTTAGTGAATAAGTCCGCTACATTATCCTCTGATCGGATTTGATTCGCTTCAATCTTTAGAAGTGATTGTTATTGCTGATTGTAAATGAACTTAGGCGATATATGCTTGGTGTTATCACCCTTGATGAAACCTAACTTCATTTGTTCAATACAAGCTGCATTATCCTCATAAATGCACGTAGGTTATTCATCCGTGGTAGACTTCAAACCACAAGTTCCTCGAATATGTCTAATTACAGACCTTAGCCATATGCATTCACACACAGCTTCATGTAGAGTAATAATCTCAACATGATTCGAGGAAGTAGCAACAAGGGTCTATTTTGTAGTGCTTCCCATGGTAAAGACATAACCTGTTTGGGAGTGACCTTTGCAAGGGTCAGAGAAATACCCTGCATCAGCAAAACCCATCAAAACATCACCATCGTTTTCATGTAAGGGAGGTGGGTGAGGCCGGCCACCCTTGGTGGCGGTGGCAGTGCCAACGGCGGCGACATGGTAGCCACGGTGGTGTAGACGGCGGCGCTTTGCCGTATGGGGTCCGATCCCATAATTCTGTCATTCCTCTTCTCTCTGTAGGGATAAAACAAGCCCATATCTATCATACCCTTTAAGTATCGAAAGATTGTCTTTACACCAATTCAATGGCATCGCGTTGGCGCAGGGCTACATCTAGCCAACAAGTTTATAACAAATGAGGTGTTCAGTCTTGTATTGTGTTAAGTACAATAATGCGCCTATTGCACTTAGGTAAGACACTTCTGCCAATTAATACATCTTTGTCATCATCCCTGAGACGAAACATATCCCTCTTAAGGTCAAGACTACAGATGACCATGGGAGTGTATCTTGACTTTATCAAAATACCAAAGCATTCATTGACACGATATACAAGTCTAAATCTAGACAAAACTGTGTTCTCCCAAGGTCTTTCATCTCAAACTTGGATTTTAGGTGTTCAGCGGTTTCCCTTAACTCTCAAGGGTTCCAATTATGTTTATCAACATAAACCGCGGCAATTTCAAATCCGGAACTTGTCATGGAAATGCACGAGCATAGTTCATCATATCCCTTCCTAATCAAGTAGACGCTTTAGTGAGCATTTCAACCTCATTGCAAACGCACTCCGTGATCTAGACCCACTTGACTTGGGTAAATGAAGTTCACAAGAACCTTCATTATATTCCGTATCTAGATCCCCATAAACATAAGTAGTGACCACATTTGTAAGCTGCATGTTCAGTTATTACGAACTACCAAACTGACAAGGTAGTGGAGTGCATTGACTAGGGTAAATGAAGTTCACAAGAACCTTCATTATATTCCGTATCTAGATCCCCATAAAGATAAGTAGTGACCACATTTGTAAGCTGCATGTTCAGTTATTCGGAAACTAGCAAACTGACAAGGTAGTGGAGTGCAATGACATCCATTACGAGAGAATATGTCTTCTCGTAGTCAATTTCAGGGCGTTTTGTGAGAAACCTTACGCCATAAGGCCAGATTACCATCTCTTTTTCTCATCACACTATCTAACGAAAACCTATTAATGTCAACAGGTTTTATGTTAGGAGGTGTTGGCATCTCAGGCCCGAAATCCTTCCTCTTCGTTAGTGAATCCAATTTAACATGGATCACATCTTTCCATTTAGGCCAATTTTCTCTACGTTAGCATTCTTCAACGGAGCAAGGTTCGATGTCATTGGTCTTAATAATCTCACGTCCTCATGTATACTAGTGTAGTTTGCAGAGATCTCTATATTCACAGGAATTGGTTCTAACATTGAGGCGTCCCCCAACGATGTCTCTTGGACATAACCACAATCCAGAATATTCTCATGAGACGGATTTTGAGTATCAATGATCAATGGATCAAGTTGTGCCAAACTCGCTCTCTTCTTAGGGCAAGAATCAATCGAACCTATAGGTCTCCTACCCTCTCTAGCGGAACCCATGGCCTATGACGTCATTACGCCACCTTGTGGCATCACTATACCACCATCCATGGTGGTGGTGCCGTGCCCTTCTCTTCTGGGTGGCGTCATGTCCTCTTGTGGAGACATCAATCCTTGCAGGCATGTTTGCAGCAGGTATATGTGATCTCGTCATTTTTAGGGGATTGAGATGAGACATAGTGGGGACAGACCACGACAATTTCTGTCGTTCCTGTTGAACGTTGAAGTTCTAATCTCCCCCTAACGACGGGAAAACTGTCTCATCAAAGTGACAATCCGCAAATCTAGCGGAAAAGAGATCGCTTGTCAAGGGTTCTACATAGTGGACTTATAGTTGGAGATTTATATCCAACACAAATATCATATATATATATATATATATATATATATATATATATATATATATATATATATATATGCATTTGTTGCAATGACCCATTTTGATGCGCTGTGGCGACGCAATTGGCACATAAACCGTACACTCAAATATGCATAAGTATGACATATTAGACTCGCACCCAGTCACTAGCTGTAACGCAAATAATAGTTGAGTGGCTATGAGTCGTAGACGAATTAGCATAGCTGCATGTGATATTGCATAACCCCAAGCGAAAATATTGGTGCGTATTACCAATGTCCAGCCTGCCATCGTAGTCATTTAATTGTGGCTTTTCGGCGAGACCATTGGGGTGTATACATAGGAATATGATGCCTAATATCAATCCCCAATGATATGCAATAGTCGTTGAAAATTTTCGATGTTAACTCTCTAGCACTATCAAGTCGAATTGACTGAATGGGATGATCCGGGTAGTGAACCCATAGCCATATGATTTGGGCTAGGAGGTTATCATAAGCAGTATTACGAGTGGACGATAGCGCGACACGTGACCAGCATGTCCGCACATCAACCAACACCATAAAACATCTAAGCAGTCAGCAAGTTGGTTGAATCGATCCACAGAATCTCCTTGGATTCTATGTAAGAATGAAATTATTATTTCCTTAGTGTCCTTTGCATAGGATGGTCTCGATCCTAAAAAGCAGGCTTTACAGAACAAAAGATGGGCTTTAGAAGCAACCAATGAGGATTTTGGTTGAGCCATGAAGTCACAATTGACTTTAGAAGTAAAAAGAGGAGGTGAATTGGGGTTCTTGACGCCAAAGCCAAGTGATGGCCGTAGGAGGTAGGCGGCACCGTGAGGTGCAGGGGCGTGCCATGCTTCTCCTCAAATCAATTTTTTATTCTTACTTCTCTTCGTTCTGAAGAATGGATGTCCGTGTGAAGTCTTTAATAGACGGATCATCATGTCACGACCTGGGTGTCCCAAACGGTGATGCCAAAGCCTATATGTATTAGAAACCCATAAGTCATCTCTCATGACATGGTTTGATTCAATTATTTGAATAGTGGTTGCATATAACCCACTAGAACGACACATAAGTTTCTCTAAGACTTGTTTATGTCAGTAGTCATTAGAGGTGATGCAAAGGAACTCTTATCCATTCTCACAATGTGTTTCCATATAAAAACCATTGGCTCTTATATCTTTGAAATAATAAAGTTCAAATTTAAGATATGTCCAAGACATGAAATAGAATAATCGATACTTTATTAATAATAGCCAATGATTACATTAAACTTTCTTGACCAAAATCTAATCCCAAATAAAAATCAAACTTAGACAAATTGTAGTCACTCAATCCGTTCGGTAACTCCAATTTGATTGTGACCAGTTAAGGTAAGACAAGATTTTGGTGGAGCTATGCTCACTTTTAAAACCGTTCTCTTAGTTCAAACCTTTCCTAGACATCACAATTAATTGGATGAGCCTAGTGAGAAAGAGTTAAAACAAAATGTCATTTATTGACTAAAGCATAATTGCCATTACATAATTCTTGGAAAATAAAGACTATACTAAAAAATCTGCAGCATTTTATCTTCATCGCCAGATTTAAAGTCTTCCATAACTCGATATTTTGATCACCATTGATCAGGTACTCCATAAAACATAATGTAGAGGATGCTCTCTTGATTGAGGCGTATTGACGCAATACACATGGTCCCTAGGACCATTAGCGTTGGAATAGTGTTACCATGGTCAAAAGTGGCGCCATGGTGTCCAACCCCTATACCCTCAACGTCATGACTTTTTTGGTCATGTACTCGCCAACTTTGGCGATGCTCATGAAGGTAATGTTGATCATATGGATCATATCGTCCATGGCGACTCATCTAGCTATTGAACGGTGTTCTCTTGAGGCCTACCATATTCTCTATTCACAAATTCATGGTTGTGCCTTTCAACACAAGCCATAGCTCCAATTAGCTGATGGAGATTTGTGATCCGTCCTTCGTTGATTAAGATTCAATAGAATTCAAAGAATCTTAATTCAGTGATGGAGAAGGTAGTTAGGGTTTTCTCAATCAATTGTTCTTATGTGATAGTTTTCACACACGCATGCATCAATGATCTAATGCGGAGAGCTTCTGAACAATATTCCATAACTATTTCAAAGTTTAGAGAAGCGGGGATTATTCCATCGTGCTTCTAAGTTCAGAAAATGGTGAATGTTTACTAAAACGTTCACAAAGCGTTACCCGAAGGTTTCTAGCACTATCCTCATTCATATACTCAAACTGGAGTGCCATCTCTATGTGGCGCTTTATCAGGGTAAGTGCCTTGGAATTATCTATCTCAGTTTGAGAGTGTTGAGCGGTTCCTTCAGAATAGGGCTCTTGGATTGTAGGTAATAAATCAAGGGTAATTAGGTGGCGCTCAACATTATGAGCCCATATAAAATATCCCGTGCCAGCAGAATCCAATGGAGTAAAATCGAGCTAGTTCAAGTTTGACATCCTGAAAATGAGAAACAAGAACGGATTAGTTTCGGAGTCAATGCTTCCACGAAAACTAATATTAAGATTTCCGAGCCTTAATGCTACCAAGAAATCGATTTTCAAGAAATTTAGATTAGACCGAAACAATGATGTTTGTACGGTCAAAATCGATTCTTACGGACGCTCTTAGTCCGAAGTCTATGAACGCTCTTAGTTCGTACAAATTGATGCTTACGAACGCTCCTAGTCCGAGTTTACGAACGCTCTTAGTACGTATAGCGTGAATCCCCACGATTCCGCTTTTATAGAATCGAACCCATGTTATAGAAAGGTGGGATGTAGAAGTAGGGAGGTTGCAAGTCCCTGAAGAAAAAGAAGATAAAATTAAAGTACAGAGAGTAGGAACTTTAATTTAAAACTTACTTGGTGCTTGATTTTTTTTGTTCTTCTTTTCCTTGCATGTAGTCTTGTGATTTTCTTCCCAAAACCGTGCACAAAGATGGTGGTGCGCATAAGGTGATCCTAGGGTAGGGTTTTAGAGTTTCATGGCAGAAGAGATAAGAAAAGAGTTTTGGCTTCTGATTCAGAATTAGGGCTCATGCTGATAACATGTTTTAGGATATTGAAAGTAAAGAGAAAATTGGGAGAATAGTTGTGTGTATTCATTGATAATAGGAGCCCTATATATTGGGATTACAAAGTACATAATCTTGGAGTACAAGGATTCCTATTCTAACTCGGAGTAGGAAATCTTTCCTATTACAACTATAGAACTAATTCTAGTTTGACAAGGCACACTAAATGTCAACATTCTTCAACATAATCTACAATTTGCCTCCTTTTCTTTTGATATTTCGCATCTTTGCATTTGGCATCTTAAGTCTTGTACTACAGATAGTCATACTATACCATGAAGAGGTGAATATATAATGAGTCATACTATAATGAGTCATACTACGAGTGTTGAATATTGTAGTCATACTATACCATGAAGAGGTGAATATATAATGAGGTTTTTGGCCATAGATAGTCTTTTTACAATGTGACTTGGGTAATTTTAATGAACCTTGTAATTGCATGCATGAATCGTTTTTTTTAATTGGCACCAGCACAAAAACCCACACACCAAGATTCTTCAGAAAACGAAATAATATGGGAAGGCAGGTTGATAAATTGTGAAGCCAGCCATGCATATGGATAAGCTGATAATTAATTAAAATTTTACGGAAATAAGAAGATTGTTTAAGTAAAATAGATTCGAGAGAGAATTGTAGAGAGATGTGTATATTATTATTGAGAATAGGAGCCCTACATATAGGGATTACAAAGTACTAGTTCTAATGTTACAAGGAATACCAATCCGTGTAGGATTGGAAAATCTAGAACATTCTCTCCTATTGCTACTCCTAGTTTGATAAGGCACACTAAATCGATATTCCTTCAACACTCCCCCTTGTGCCGCTTCAAACTCGGTGGTGACGCTTCATCCGTTGCCTCGTTAAAAACCTTGCCAGGTAACAAAAACCCTGTGGGATAAAAATAACCCTGGTCGAAGGACAAAAAGAGCACAACACGTCCTTCACTCTTCGAGATCGAACATGCAGACATCATAACTCCCCCTGATGTCGATATCTCCCCCTGATTGCTACAATCGTGGGAGTTCGGATAACTTTCTCAATCCGATGCTCTTCACATGTTTCTCGAAGGTGGATTTAGGTAACGACTTAGTGAATAAGTCCGCTACATTATCCTCTGATCGGATTTGATTCACTTCAATCTTTAGAAGTGATCGTTGTTGCTGATTATAAAAGAACTTAGGCGATATATGCTTGGTGTTGTCGCCTTTGATGAAACCTAACTTCATTTGTTCAATACAAGCTGCATTATCCTCATAAATGCATGTAGGTTCATCTGTGGTAGACTTCAAACCACAACTTCCTTGAATATGTCGAATCACAGACCTTAGCCATATACATTCACGAACGGCTTCATGTAGAGCAATAATCTCTGCATGATTCGAGGAAGTAGCAACAAGGGTCTGTTTTGTAGACCTCCAAGATATCGCAGTGCTTCCCATGGTAAAGACATAACCAGTTTGGGAGCGACCTTTGTGAGGGTCAGAGAGGTACCCTGCATCAGCAAATCCCATCAAAACATTGTTGTCGTTTTGATAGAGGGGAATAGGGTGAGGCCGGCCACCATGGGCGGCGGCGGCGCTGGAGGTGACAACATGGCCGACGGTCATGTTATGGACGGCGGCTCCATGCCTAATGGGGTCCGATCCCATTCTTCCGTCGTTCCTCGTCTCTCTGTAGGGATAAAATAGGCCCATATCAATCGTACCTCTTAGGTATCGAAAGATTGTCTTTACACCAATCCAATGGCGGCGTGTTGGCGCAGAGCTATGTCGAGCTAACAAGTTCACTGCGAATGAGATATCCGGTCTTGTGCATTGAGCTAAGTACAATAATGCGCCTATTGCACTCAAATAGGGCACTTCGGCCTCTAATGGTTCTTCGTCCTCATCCATTGGACGAAACGGATCTTTTCCGGGCTCAAGACTACGGCCGATCATGGGAGTACTCACAGGCTTTGCTTTATCTTCATTAAAGCGCCTTAGGATTTTCTGAGTATATGCAGACTGATGGATCAAAATCCCATCACTACGGTGCTCGAGTTCTAAACCGAGACAAAACCGTGTTTTCCCAAGATCTTTCATCTCAAATTCGGATTTCAAGTATTTAGCAGTTTCCTTCAACTCATCTAGAGTTCCAATTAGGTTCATGTCATCGACATAAACTGCTATGATTGCAAATCCGGAACTTGTTCTCTTAATGAACACGCATGGGCATATTTCGTTGTTAATATATCCCTTCCCAATCAAGTAGTCACTTAGACGGTTATACCACATCCGTCCGGATTGTTTTAATCCATATAGTGAGCATTTTAATCTTATTGAAAACGCGCTCCGTGGTTTAGAGCCACTTGATTTGGGTAATTGAAGTCCATCTGGAACCTTCATATATATCTCTGAATCTAGATCCCCATAGAGATATGCTGTAACCACATCCATAAGCTGCATGTCAAGTTTTTCGGAAACTACCAAACTGACAAGGTAGCGGAACCTTATAACGTCCATTACGGGAGAATATGTCTGCTCGTAGTCGATTCCAGGGCGTTGTGAGAAACCTTGCGCCACAAGGCGGGCTTTATATCTTATCACCTCATTTTTCTCATTACGCTTTCTAACAAAGACCCATTTATGGCCAACAAGCTTTACACTTGGGGGTGTCTGCGTTACAGGCCCAAATACCTGTCTCTTTGTTAGTGAATCCAATTCAACCTGGATCGCATCTTTCCATTTAGGCCAATCTGCTCTTCGTTGACATTCTTCAACAGAGCGAGGTTCGATATCATCATATTCTATAATTCCTTTTGCAATATGATATGCAAATGCATCATCAATCGCCATAGAATTTCTATCCATCATCTCATGTACACTAGTGTAATTTATGGAGATCTCTCTATTCTCTGGAGTTGGTTCTGACATTGGAGCGTCCCCCAATGATGTCTCTTGGACATAACCATAATCCGGAATATTCTCATGAGATGGATTATTCACATCGATGATTAATGGATTATTTTGTGCCAAGCTCGCTTTCTTTCTTGGGCGAGAATCCATCGAACCTATGGGCGTCCCGCGCTTCCTGGCAGGAGCCATGGGCCTAGCCAAAACGTCACCATCACTGTGAGAGGGGACGTTGGCGCCATGCTCATATCCTCTTGAGTTGGCGTCATGTCCTCTAGTTTTAGCGACATCAATCCTTGCAGGCACGTTTGCAGCAGGTATGTGTGATCTCGTCACTTTAGCGATATCAGAAAACGCATCAGGCATCGATTCTGCTACGTTCTGAAGATCGAGAATTCTCCGCACTTCAATTTCGGACTGTGCGGTTCGGGGATCAAGATGAGACAGAGTGGGGACAGACCACGACAATTCCTGTCGTTCCTGTTGAACATTTATGTTCTTATCTCCCCCTAACGACTGGAAGACTGTCTCATCGAAGTGACAATCCGCAAATCTAGCGGTAAAGAGATCGCCTGTCAAGGGTTCTATGTAGCGGATAATCGTTGGAGAATCATATCCAACATAAATGCCTAATCGTCGTTGAGGACCCATTTTGGTGCGCTGTGGTGGCGCAATTGGCACATAAACTGCACACCCAAATATGCGTAAGTGTGAGACATCAGGCTCATACCCAGTAACCATCTGGGACACAGAGAAGGGTTGAGTGGCAGTGGGCCTCAGACGAATAAGCACAGTTGCATGCAATATTGCATAGCCCCAAGCAGAAATAGGGAGATTGGTGCGCATTACCAATGCCCTAGCGACCATTTGTAGTCGTTTAATGGCAGCTTCTGCGAGACCATTTTGGGTGTGAACATGAGGAACAGGATGTTCAACATCAATCCCAATGGACATGCAATAATCATCAAAAGTCTTTGATGTAAACTCTCCAGCATTGTCTAATCTTATAGACTTAATAGGATGATCAGGGTGGTGAGCCCTTAACTTAATTATTTGTGCTAGGAGTTTAGCAAATGCAGCGTTCCTTGTGGACAATAGCATGACATGTGACCAGCGTGTCGATGCATCAACCAATACCATAAAATATCGAAATGGTCCGCATGATGGTTGAATAGGTCCACAAATATCACCTTGGATTCTTTGCAAGAATGGTATATTTTCTTTGGTGTCCTTTGCATAGGATGGTCTCGATCCTAACTTTGCTAAAGAGCAGGCTTTGCAGAACGAATGATGGGCTTTAGAAACAACCAATGAGGATTTTGGTTGAGCCACAAAATCACAAGTGACTTTAGAAGTAAAAGTTGGAGACAAAGGAGCCTTGGTGGCGTCAATACCACCCTGAGGCCGCAGGGGGAAGGCGGCGCCGGCCAAGGATGGCCGGATTTGGGGGTGAACGGCGTCGTGAGGCGCAGGGGCTCCTTCGGTGTCCAAAAACCGAGTTTTACTTCTTTTCGTTCTGAAAAAGGGATGTCCGTGTGAAGTCTTTAATATACGGATCATCATGTCACGACCTGGGTGTCCCAAACGGTCGTGCCAAAGCCTATATGTGTCGGAATCCCATAAATCATCTCTCATGACATGGTTGGATTCAATGACTCGAATAGTGGTTGCATACAACCCACTAGAGCGACACATAAGTTTCTCTAAGACTCGTTTATGTCCGTAGTCATTAGAGGTGATGCAAAGGAACTCTTGTCCATTCTCACAATGTGTTTCCACATGAAAACCATTGGCTCTTATATCTTTGAAACTCGATAGGGTTCTTCCTGCCCTAGGAGCATAAAGAGCTTCGGTGACATTTAAAATTGTGCCATTTGGCAATATAAATTGGGCTGGTCCTCGACCATGAATCAATTGAGATGATCCAGCCATCGTAGTCACAGAAGATTGAGTAGGCGTCATCTCAAGAAATAACTGCCTATTTCGAAGTATGGTGTGCGTAGTAGCACTATCCACGAGGCATTCTAGCTCTCCGGGAAACATACTTGAAATTAATAAAGTTTGAATCAAAATCGACACTTTATTTCAATGAAAGCCAATGATTACGTCAAAGTTTCTAAATTTAATCCAAAAAGGGTAATCAAGCTTAGACAAGTAGTAGTTACTCAATCCGTTTGGTAATTCCAATTTAGTTGTGACCAGGTAAGGTAAGGCGAGATTTTGGTGGAGCGTTGCTCACTTTTAAAACCGTTCTCTCAGTTCAAACCTTGCCTAGACATCACAATTACTCTTGAGTACGCCTAGTGAGAAAGAGTTATAACCATTGTCTTTGTTGATAGTTTCCAAATTTTTGGATATGGATTGAAACCAATGACGCTTATATGGTCAGATTTTTATGCTTACGAACGCTCTTAGTCCGTAGCCTACGAACGCTCTTAGTTCGTAAAAATCGATGCTCACGGACGCTCTTAGTCCGAAGATTATGAACGCTCTTAGTTCGTATGTAGAGTGAATCCCCACGATTCCGCTTTGAATCGAACCCACGTTCTATGAAAGGTGGGATGAAGAAGAAGGGAGGTTTTTAAGTCCCCGAGAAAAAAAAAGAAATATTTAAATTTCAAAACTTACTCTTGAATACTTACTCATGAATTTTAGAATTTGAAATTCTCAATACACGCGCGTGTTGATGCAGGCGTGTAGGATTGCAGGCGTGCTATCGATCCTGGGTCGGGGATTGCAAACTATCTTTCAATCCCTGCTGTGTGGCCGATACAGGTCTGGCCGAGGTAAGCCGAGGAGCTGGCCGACAGATGCGTGCGCAGGGGAGCGTAGGCGCTGCAGAGGCAGGCACGCAGATGAGGCTAGCGTGGGCTAGGAGCTGCTGCAGTGATGCTTGAAGGTGGCAGCAGCGGTTTTCAAGGATTTTTTTTTGTTGAAATTCGGAGCAGATCTGCCTCTGAACAGCTTTCACTTCGATTGGTGTACAGGTCTCAAAACAACTCCGATAAGGCTGAAATTCGGAGGTCAGATAGTAGAGATAGAGACGAACAACTTTGATGAAGGAAGCATTTTGATATGAGGTCCCTATCAAGACGTTTCGGGGCTTGCAAGCAGACTGATCTGCACAGTAACTAGCGTCCTGCTGTGCAGCAGGGGCAGCAGGTGTGCGGCGATGCTGCAGGGGCAGTAGGCGGCACACGGGTGCGTAAGGGCTTCAGGGGCAGCGTGCAGCGCAGGTGGGCAGCAGCGGCTAGTCTAGCACGGGCTAGGTGCAATTGTGAAAAGGTGATGTTGAAGAATTTTCTGGTTTTGGATTTTTGATCTCAAGGTTAGGGCTCGTGCTGATAACGTGTTTAAGTAAAATAGATTCGAGAGAGAATTGTAGAGAGATGTGTGTATTATTATTGAGAATAGGAGCCCTATATATAGGGATTACAAAGTACTAGTTCTAATGTTACAAGGAATACCAATCCGTGTAGGATTGGAAAATCTAGAACCTTCTCTCCTATTGCTACTCCTAGTTTGATAAGGCACACTAAATCGATATTCCTTCAACAAAGATAACAATCCAGATAGCGTATGCATAAAGCCATAAACCCTTCAAATGTCCTGAAAGTCATTAGAACATAATACAATCTTGTAAATAAATATCCTGGAACATATGTTTTATGCTTAAAGCATCAGGTTATCCTTTGAGTGAGTTAGTTGTTAATTATTGATTGTCTGCGTAAGACAATTGGAATCTTGCCATCAGGTGTCAATTGATGTAATTTGAACGAATACGTATTATAACCTTATTTGATCATGAATTTCAAATACTCCTTTGAATTTATCTCATAGGCTTGTTCATCTGTGGATTAGTAAATTTGTTTTCATCTTATCATTGGATAAAACTGATTTCAAGATTGATACCCATGATAGTATTATACTTGACTATTTAGATGGTTGATGCATATATATGGTCACTATATTTGATTCAGCATGCACTCGCAGGAATTCGTGTTCTGCATGTGTTGATTAACCATGGAGGATCAGTGAGGAAATACTGTTTTCCAACTAATTAAGAAAAGTATAACAATGAGAGTAAATTTTGGACAAAAGAGTATATCATTATGTTTATCATTAGCTTTTATATCTAAAGATGCATTCATGTACAAAATCGATCGGAAGGCAAATATGTAGTGTTTCTACTGGTTTAGGATGTTGAGAAGGGAGACTCTAGTTTTGATTAAGAGCCTAAATAGGCACTCGAGTCCTTCTTCTAGGTTTTGAATGCACGACTCCAGATTGTTAAGCTGGTTCTGTGCATTCTCTGCACTCTTGAGTGACTTTAATGCAGCATCCACGTCTGCAAATTCATTTACTTTTGCTTCTTCCTCACAAGCTACTTTCTTTGATTGTACTATCTTGGAAACCAATGACCAGCTGCTAGGCTTGGGCTTTGGCCCAGAGATGAAGGACAGCACTGATTCAAACACGGTGACTGTGACTGCTTTAACGTCTCTCAACTTGCTAACAATGGTGATAGCGTCTTGGTGCCTGTGGAGGGAAGAGAAAGTGGATCTGTCTGCTGTTACCTTCAGGTTCTCCAAAGCCTTGTGGAGTACCTTTTTAATCGTCTTACTGGAGGTCAAGTATTTCCTAACCTCAGTTGTTAGTACTCCAGATTCTTCTGCACGCCTTCTTCGAATGATAGATTGAAGATCTTGTATGCAGGCCTTGGTTTGCGACAGGGCATCCTTAGCAGTGCTACAAACATCCAAGAGACTGAGAGATCCATCTAATAGCTCTGTAACCATGTTCTCATGCTTCTCTTGGGCTAGGGATTGTTGGGTGAGTGGCAATTGAAGCATCCTATCAACACAACCATGCATGTCTTGCAGACCATTTAGCTTGTGGCATATTGTTGATGAAGATGTGGATGTGGCTTCGGAAGACCTCAATCTACACAAATGTTCATCAACTTCTTGGAAAAGAGGGTGTGGCCTGGAGGGGAAGCTGTTAGAGCGAGTGTGGTAAGCCATTTCTTTTTTGTGATTTTTAAGCTGATAGCTAGAAGACTTTGTAGTAGATGTACAATTGAAACTGATGAGTTCTATTCCTTCTGCATCCGCTTAATATATAGTGTAGGTTGAGGAGAGGGACATGGAATCTCGTCCACTTCATTCACCAGCGAACGGTAACATGATTTCGATTTGGATCTGTATCGTTCTCGAGGTAATGTCTAATTGTCTATGCAGTGTCTCTTCCACTCCAGCATACCAACTCACGAAGTGATTCATTTTTGCATTGGAAATCTCATAGTGTGCTATCATAATGTAACCACTTATTCAATCATAATCACCACATTGGACCGAGATCCATTAATAATATATGCAATAGAGAAAGGCATCGACCCTTTGTCCACTAATACATGGAGAGCCAAGAAAACCATTTAACTCGTTTATGTGATATGATTAGTTAATTCATCAGATTTTTCAGGTCCTTCACATGATTGTTTCAGAATGAGGAGGCATGATATGCACTCTGCATATATATTAATATTGTGACCCTGCATTGTTCTGCTAGAGGAAGATCTGTCAGAGGCAGACTAGATGAAGTGGCCTGTTCCCTGAACAGAAAGAAACCAAGCACAACTTCATTATAGTTTCAAGGGTCTCATATCCAATTACATGCATTTAAATTGTGAAATGTGAGGGTGTATTCTTGAGGCCTAGCTGTTACGTTTCCACCCAAAAATGAGAAGCTGCAAAATATTTAGAAGATATGATTCTAATTAATTTGGTCTAAGTGTTATCTCAGCAATGCCATATTATACGTAAGTTTGCATAATGGTGATAAAATAAGCTCTGCACGAGTGGATTGACAACGTTTCTTCATTTCCAAGAAAAAGGCAACTTCTATTGTTTTATGTGCTTTCAAGAGTGTATTTATATATATCTTGTTTCTCTTCTGTTTCTAGCAACTGCAGCAATAATGGTACGTCACACGTTTTCAAGTGAAAATAAATATATCTACTTTGCCAATTTGTCTTTAAACAAACATGTTTTATAGCTAAGTGCCTTTGTAATCCTAGATATATGTTAGATCTACAAAAACAAGGCAGAGATGAAGCCAACTATTTAGCTAGCGGCACCAATATTAGTTAATTAACATCAAGATGCAGTGCAGTTTACTTTAAGTATGTGACAATCAGATGGCGGGTTTTGATTGTTCTACATATGTAGCCACAGATAATAATTTTGAAAATC
Source organism: Rosa rugosa (assembly GCF_958449725.1). NCBI lineage: Eukaryota > Viridiplantae > Streptophyta > Magnoliopsida > Rosales > Rosaceae > Rosa > Rosa rugosa. Next base: position 35,164,627 of record NC_084822.1, read on the forward strand.
ATCTAGGGTTATTGACCAAAAGAACATTATTTGGGTTGGTTAATCATACATATCTTAGTATCTTACAAATGAGTTGGACTAATCAGAATAAATTTCTGGAAACATGCTAACTATGCGCCCAGGAGTCCAGGACCACAGTTCCAGACCTGCAGTTCTACATCTCATTAAGGCTGTATTAGGAAAGAAATTGCATCATCAACTTAAATAAATTGTATTCATTTCTTACCAACCAAAAATTAAAATTAATGTCATACTCGCCCCATGACTATGCAAAAACAATATTTAAGAACAACTTTGACTGATAAACCATTTGAGTAGTTCTGTGTTCTGTGTTCTGTGCGTTTTCAAAAGGATACAAGAAATACCAAGCAAGCTCACATCCAAGACTTGACATTTTCTTAGTCTCAATCTACTTTTTGAAAAATAGTTTGAGATACATATGGTGGGAGTATCCTAAATTATCTTGTTGTCCCTCTAACAGAAATTGACAGTCATGCAGCAAGTGTTTACTGCTCAAAGCTAGCATGCATGTGAGAGTCAAGTCCTCATTTGAATCTCATTAATTAGTTGTTGTTTATTGACTATCTCACTTGAGACAATTGGAATCTTGACAGCCTTGACATGGTATGATTTGCAAAAATCCCATGTGATGATCTTAATCATGATTTTAAAAACTACTTTAAATTTACCTCCTAGTAATTGAGACAATATTAGTTTACTTCAGTGAAGTTCTCTTGCATGCTGGATTTAGCTCTTGTTCAGAAATTAATTCTGTAAATTGATACCATACATAGGAAGATCAATTCATTATCAGTATTAAGTTATTAATCAACCTGTAGAATTATAAATCTGAATGCTTTTGAATATAAGATATAACGAGAAAAAGAGTAGTGGCATGGGAATTTTAATCAAAAGAGTTTCTTTTTGTATCACAAAAGACAAACATGTATACTTCATTCATGTACAAAATTACACCTATAGCTAGTATCCAAGCCAACAAAAAAACTTGGATTTTCATCAACCAAGGATTTTTGGATTTAATTACTAAGGGTGTTGAGAAGGGAAACTCTATTCTTAATTAGTCGCCGGAACAGACAATCGAGTCCTTCTTCTAGATCTTGACTGCATGATTCCAATTGTTGCAGATCGCTTTGCACATCCTCGTTGCAGGAGATGTTGTCTGATTTGCTTGTTTCTTGGCCAACAAGGCAGCTTAATGCAGCATCCACATCAGCAAATTCGTTTACTTCCGATTTCTCTTCGTCACAAGCAACTTTTTTGTTGAGCATTATCTTGGAAACGAAAGACCAGCCCCTCATCTTCGATTGTGCCTTTGATCCGGAGATGAATGACAAGAGGGACTCGAACACCGTGAGAGAAACTGCTTCAACCTCCCTCAATACACTAACCAAAGCCACAGCTACGTTGTCTTTGTTGGTGGAAGAGAAGCTGGACTTTTTCTCGCAACTCTTCAAAGTCACAAGGGCCTTGCAGATTGCTTTCTTCACCACTTTTCTTGAGGCAAAGTACTTCTTGACCTCGTTTGTGAACCCGCTTTGGCCTCCCCTTCGTCTGCGCATGGTGGATTGAATTTCGCGTGCGCATTCCTTAGTGTGTATCAAGGCATCCTTGGCTGCTGTGCACACATCTAGGAGCCTGAGGGATCTATCCAAGAGCTCATCGACCCATTTCTCATTTCGCTCCCGAACAAAGGCTTCTTGGGTTAGGGGCAACTGAAACAACTCATTCACACAGTTGTGCAAATCGAGAAGGCAGCTCAACTTGTTGCTTATGGCTGATGATGAGGAGGAATTGGCATCAGAAGAAGCTATTATTCTCAACAAATAATCTTCACATTGTTGAAATAGCGGGTGCGGTTTTGAAGGCAAGCTGATAGATCGAATATGGTAGTTGGCTTTAGGGTTTAAAGGAGAAGCTGCAGCCATTTTTAAGAAAATTGAAAGAGGAGAGAGAGAGAGAGAGATGATATTGGATTTGAAAGTTCAGTTTGTTTGTGGTTTTCTTCCAGTTCTCTAGCTGCTGTATTTATATAAAGGCCGGGGTTAGAAGGAGACAGAGAGCATCTTATCCTATCACAGATCGATGACCTGCATCGTGACTTCGATTTCGATCTAAAACACTATCTCAGCGGTGTTTATGCAATGCTCCCCAACACCTCAGAAACTCCAACTCATCACTCAATTATTTAGCTTGTACATATCTCAAAGTATCTCCGAGCATCGAGCCACTGAGATATGCTTCATGTGCAATATTGGTAGTTAGCGAGGGGATGCACGAGGGACTTGGCTTAAATTATTATGCAGATTCAGAATTGCACTGTGCAATGTGATTATTTCTCCAGATTAAAATACGAAGATGAAAACCGCCGGGAGACAAGAGTAAGGTTGCTTCACTTGTGCACACGTGAATATACTTAATTCAGAATTATCAAACACCATACTACTCCTTTACCGTGTAGATTGTTCTGCACACAATTTAGACCTAGTTAGAATCACCTGCCGATCTTCGTCACGACGTGTAGTACTACTACTTTCTTGGTGCTGGCGTTATGCTTATTTTAACCTGCTAGCTAGCTCTTCCAGATGTTTATTGTGAGCAGTGTATGTTAACTATACTGTTTTTTTTTTATAATGCATGGTTGTGTTAAAAAATTTGAATGGGACAAACGACTCCTTTTGCAAACATGTTGACAGATTCCACAATTTGTTAGTTTTAAAGTTTATTTCTGTTGTGGCCACTTGTGGGTTGCACTCCACATCTCTAAAGAGATATGGAAAAGTTGGGTTCCAAAGGAAGGTGGTGATGAATGGGTTTCACAAGTAAAAGGTTTTTATTATATTTTTATTTTTATTTTTTTTCCTCGCATCAAACAAACACCTTGAAGCATAAAATACACGGATGTCTGATAGTTATTTACTGGACAGTTCTTATGTTCACCCTTTGGATGAACGAGCATATTTACCTTTATTGTCTATTAGCATACTTTTACTTAATAAATTTATCATCTAACAATCTATATCTTAAATTAGCCTTTAAAGATCATCTCTGTAAAAAATCGATCGAATTAGAAATCGTTTAATTATCCAATTGAATCAAACAAATGGATGGTTCTAAGAACACTTACTATTATTATGATGAACCGTCCATGTATTTCATAGAGATGAATAACTAAAAGGTCTTCAATTTGATTGATTTTTTTACAGAGCTAACCTTTGTGTGATGTTATGAAACATGAATGGTTGGATTAGAAAATTATAAAGTCAAAATGCATTAATGACAATAGAGAGTGAATATGCTTATTCACCTTAGGGGTGAACCTAAGAATTGTTCTTACTTACTTAACACTTTATTATCTAGAAGGTCATTTAAACTAATTTACATAAAAAAAAAAAACAAAAAACAAAACAAAACAGAACTAAAACAAAACGATGAGGGTTGATAGGGATGACAAGACACTTACTTGAGTGGAACCCCCACCCAAGTTTGATCCCCAACATTCACAAGTTTCTCATTAGTAGGTAACTGAGTACTTGGGTTCTGTGGGACCTATGTGACACCGGTGAAGTGTCAGCTTCCTGAAGCCTCGTTTGGTTTGCGGAATTGAAGGGAAATGAAACTTAATCATTTCTTATGTTTGGGATGCAAAAAGGAAAGTAAACACTTCCATGTAGGAAGGAAAAATAAGGGGGAAAATGGTTTCTTCCATACTCCAAGGATTTCATTTTCCCTTCTTCATTTCTTGCATTTATTACTCACATTTCATTATTTTATTACATTAATTATAAATTTTTTAATAACTTTCCTGATAACTTTTCTTATGTTAAGGGTACTAAGCTTTTGTTTTCAAATCCGACCTAGCCGTTCTATCTGCTAAGGTTTCTCATTGAAACTTTTCTTCAACAAAACTCACCAAACCTACCATAGTTGATACTATACTGAGTCTGGCTGTTGCGTTCCAACTCTCAGACTCCGCTCATCTGAATTTGGGAGCGGCTGGAGCGGCGGCATTCCAAGAGAACCACTCTTATCTTGTGGGGCAGTCTATTGGCTCCAAAATCTAAATATCCAGGATTCAAAGACACCATCCAGACTATCTGGAGGGTGAAGTTGGGTCTTTCAATCCTGAATGTGCGAGATCATTTCGTGTTTCAGTTTGATGGTGTCTCACAGAAGAACATGATCTTGAATGGAGACCCATGGTTTTACAAAAATACTATGATTGAGCCGGAGGAGTATGATGGCATTGGGGACATGGAGGCAGTTCCTCCGAGGACTTTGGAGACATGGGTGGTGGTTCGGGGTTTGTTGCCAGTGTTGCGCAACCTGGTGGCCCTCTCGTTTTTGGGATCATCATTAGGACGTGTGATCCGGTTCGATCAAACTACCTTACACTGGAAGGAGGAGGAACAACGGATCCGGTTAGAGTTTGATACTCAAAGGTGCATAGGGTTTGGAAGATGATTGCTTTCTCAGCAACGGTAGAACCGGAGCTTAAGTTTGTTTATGAAAGGGTGAAGAGTTTTTATCGTGAAGGTGGGGTTTTCCAACATGAAGCTTCAGGTTGAAAGGTTTTGCTGAAAGAAAGGGTGGAGATGGCAGCACAGCCGCCAGCGGGGGCCTTAGCGAGCTTGTCGCTATTCTCAAAGGGGCCGTCGAAAACCAGAATAGCTGGGTTGATGTGAAGCACGAGTTGTAGTCACCACAGGGAGGTGAGTGGTCATGAGGAGGAAAAAAGCCGCAAGGAAACAAGGAGTGCTGGGATCCCAGACGTTGTTAGCCTCCCATACATCGATGGCTTCCAAGATTTTTAGAGCTCCAATGTTCTCGGAGCAAGAGGTGGCGGACCTTAAAGCTGCTTGTTTGATACTGAAAAATCAGATATACAAGGGGTATGTTGGGTGCTTATTCTGCTTCTAGAATAAGTTTTTTAGTTGTACTCTGAAAATCAGCTCTTTCTGACGACCCCTAGGGGTATGTGTCGATTTTGTACTGCTTGCTCAAATTTCAATACAGGCTGACCTTTTTGCTTCAAAAAAAAAAAATCTTAAGATACCAAATGCTAGAATGGAAAGTTCACTGGAAATTAAATTTCTCATTCCATGAGAATGACAAAGGAATTACTTTCATTTCCTCAAACCAAACAAGGCCTGAGAGTCCAGGTCATCATAAAACCCGACTACTAGATGAAAGCAAGGTGAATTCAAATATTCAAATATCCATTGCAAAAAATTAAAAATTAAAAAAATAAAAACTATTTTGAGTAATTCAATGCACAAATGGGGTACCAGCCACCAAAAACATGACAATGAACAGAGTCTTTGAGAACAGATGAAAAAAAGAGGGTTTTTTTTTTTTTTTTTGGAAGAAAGATTTCATTAAGGGCAAAGCCCGAACAAAGACCCAGTAACAAGTACACAGGCCCCAATTTACATCAAGGAAGGAAAGTTAACTTCTAACTAAATCCACTATGCGGATCGGAAATAGTGACAGAAAGCAAACCCAGAAAAGAAAACACAAAAATACACAGTAGTCGACCACTGCCGGAATCAATTCACTGCTATATGTGGGCAAGGAAGCCCATCGTTCCTCAAAACCAGAGTCATGGAAGGTGGTGGCGATGACGCCCATCTCAAAGGACCCACATTCCGTTTGGCAAGCGAGGTTGCACAGTGTGCGACCCGATTCTCTTCTCAGGGAATCCATTCCCAACTGATGACATCAAAGAAGGAGCTGCGTTTCCTAATCAGGTTGATGATCGGAAAGGTTTGACAATTCCTACTTGCTGTAGCATTCTTCAAATCAGTGATAATTTCCTTTGAATCTGATTCAACAATGACCCTTTTCAGATTCATGGAGATAGCTAGCTCAACTCCAGACAAAATTGCTTCTACTTCCGCTATGGGAACTGAGGCACAAGCAGCCCAAGACGCCGATCCACCCAGCACTATGCATGAACTATCTCGGATTATCACCCCCAAACCAGCATGATGAGGGGCAGTCCAGGCTGCATCACAATTCACTTTCGCACACATCCTAAGGGGAGCCGTCCAAGGCACCAGAATTAGATCGGGGATGGGATCTGGTAGGAGGGCCTCCTGATTAGAAGAACTAGCCTCCAGGAATTCCGATATCTGGCAGGCAGAGGTCTTGACAGTGTGGAGAGGGTGAACTGGCTTTCTCTGGTAGACAAAAGCACATCTCGACTTCCAAATATTCCAGCAGATGAAGCTAAAAATGGTAAGAAGTCGATTTCTCTCACTTTTGGTAGTACATGTAGATGTTAATTAATTGTTGAAACCATCTATCAAAAGTCGATACTTGATGCTTGATGATTTTGATACCAAGGAACGACCCAAACCAGACCATATCCACCCAAGAACACAACAGGAGGATGTGTTCAATGGTTTCAGGGGCCTCACCATAAATAGGACACAGGGGGAGGGAGTCAATTTTCTTTTGAACAGATTGTGAATAGTGGGGATGGCACCATTTAGCACTCGCCACAGGAAGAGTCTTACCTTAGGAAGAGTGTTGATTTTCCATAATGTTTTCCACACTTGATGGTCAATCAAGTGGGAGGAGGCAACATTGGGTGGGGACAAAATAGAGTGCTCTTGAAAGAGCCAGTAATACCCGGATTTCACCAAATAACAACCACTCTTGCTCCAAGGCCAAATCAGCCTGTCACACCCATCACCAGAACCGATAGTAGACAGAATCTTAGTAACCTCAATAGGCTGCAACAAACGTGAGATGTTATCAAGTTGCCAAGATCTTGAATTCCAGTTGATCAGGGAAGAGACCGAAACCGGCACATTAGTTTGTGGTAGACCATTTGTTACCAAAACAGCCCCATTTGGTGGAGGGATCCATCTATCCTTCCAAATATCTATAGAACAGCCATTGATGACTTGCCAGTAGCATCCATTAATCATTTTATCCCTAGCCTCCAGCAGACTAGACCACCCCCACGACGCTCGATAGCCTTTAACAGCATTTAGGAAATTGCAATCCGGGAAGTACCTGGCCTTTAGAACTTGAGCCCAAAGCGATGTTGGATTTTGTATCAATCTCCAGCATTGTTTTGCAAGCAGAGCCAAATTGAAGTACTGTAGATCCCTAAAACCCAAACCTCCATCAGACTTCGAAGTTCCCATAAAATCCCAACTCTTCCAGTGGATTTTCTGGTGATCAATCTCTGAGCCCCACCAAAATTTCCCCAAAGCAGAGTTAATGTCATCACAAACTCCTTTGGGGAATTTAAAACACATCATAGGGTACGCAGGGATAGCAAGAGCAACAGCCTTTAGGAGCACTTCTTTCCCGGCTAGGGAGAGGGATTTCTGTTTCCAACCGTCGATTTTTCTAATAATCCGGTCCTTTAAATAAGCCAAGGCCTCCTTCTTTGACCGGCCCCATACCGTAGGAAGTCCCAGATAAATACCCGGATTCTCCACTTTAACAAAGTCAAGCAGCTCACACATTAACTGAGCCATCTGAGTATGGGTGTTTGGAGTGAAAAAAAAATACTCGATTTCTCATTGTTTATCAACTGTCCTGAGGCCGAATTGTACTCCAAGAAAATTTGTTTCAGCTGCCAACAATTGTGTAGAGTTGCCTTCAAAAAGAAAAGAGCATCATCGGCAAAGAAAAGGTGAGAAAGGGTTGGGCAGTCTCTACTTAGTCTGATACCCAAAAGAGTCTTATCTCTAACAGCTTTTGTCAACCTCAGGGAGAGCACTTCACTGACCAGAAGAAAGAGATAAGGGGATAAAGGGTCCCCTTGTCGAAGGCCTCTACTAGGGGAGAAGAATTTACCAGGGTTCCCATTTAGAACAATAGAGAAGGAGACCGTCGTAACACAAGCCATAATCAAGTTTACCCATCCTCTATCAAAGCCAAACCGAATCAACACAGCCTCAAGAAAATCCCATTCGACCCTATCATACGCTTTATTCATGTCTAACTTTAAGCCCAATTCACAATTACCTCCATCTCATTTCATCTTGAGGTAGTGATAGGATTCATGGGCCAAAAAGATAATATCATGAATCTGCCTTTCAGGAACAAAAGCATTTTGGTTCTGTGTAATCAGTTGAGGGAGGATAACCTTTAGACGGTTTGACAATAACTTTGATAGAATCTTGTAGGAGTTGTTGCAGAGGCTTATAGGCCGGAATTGTGATGTTCGCTCCGGGTTTGGGATCTTGGGGATAAGGACAATATGTGTTGAGTTGAGCCCCCTCAGCCTCATTGCTCCCTTCTGGAAGTCCCTAGCAGTATCCCAAATCACTTGCTTAACTATACCCCAATACTTTTGATAGAATAAACCTGGGAAACCATCTGGTCCCGGGGCTTTTAGAGCTCCCAATTGGTGAGCAGCATCCCTTACTTCCAACAGAGAAACAGGGGCCATGAGCGAATTATTCATCTCAACAGTAACCATAGGAGACACCCCAGAAAAGACTGAATCCCAAGGACGAGGGCCAGTCGCGCTGAAAGTACTTTTGAATTGGGATTCAAATTCAAAATGTACTGATTTCTCCCCAACTACCTACTCACCCCTGCAATTTTGGATTTTGAGGATTCTGTTCCTCTGTCTTCTTTGAAGTGTTGAGAGGTGGAAAAATCTCGAGTTTGAATCTCCAGAATTCAGCCACTTAACTCTAGACCTCTGATGCCAGTACTTTTCTTCCTTTAGCCAGAGCGAACCAAGTTTTGCAGAGATCTCTAGCTGCTGCTCCGAACTATCAAAAGGATGAAGACGTGACAGTCTTCAAGGCCAACTAAACACTTCTTTATTTCCACTTTGTTACACTTCGGGAACTTTTTCTTACTCCAATTCCTTAAGTGGACCCTACACCTTTGGAGGTTATTGGACCAATTTGTGACACTTGGGACCATAGTATCTAACAACCAATTATCCTCAATTATAGGGGCAAATCCTTATCATCTACCCAAAAAGACTCAAATATAAAGCTGGGCATGTGTCTCTCCAAACTTGGACTAGTTCTTAGGAAGATAGGGTTATGATCAAACCCTACACAGGTGAGGTGGGTAAGACATGTGTCTGGCCAACACATTAACCAATTATCATCAATCAAACACCGATCTAGACGCTCTTGTAGCACAACAATATCCCCCTCCTTTCTCACCCAGGTAAATCGTTGACCAGAAAAGCCAATATCCAGTAGAGAGTTTGAGTTAATGAAGGACTGAAGAAACCGACCTCGATTAGGGGTCCAGGGAGCTCCCCCTTCCCTCTCATGTTGACTGCAAATCTCATTTAGATCCCCAATTACAAGCCAAGGCACACCATCTCCTCGCCTTTGATTAATCCATCTACTCCAAAAATCAGCCTTTTCTGTAGCATAGGGAGGACCATACAGCCAAGAGACCCGAACCTTTGTTATGGTACTAGGAAGAGTGATCCAAGTATCAATAAAGTGCTTAGAAAAATCTACGACCTCCACTACAAAATCAGATTTCCACCAAAGTGTAAGGCCACCTGCCTTATTGATAGGGTCGACATTATAACCATTTGTGAAGCCCAATTGGTTTCGTACATGTTAACATAACTACTACATTGATGTGTTTCAGAAATAAAAACAAGATCAGGGCAATGGGAGTGTGTGATCTCCGGAAGAGTCTGAACTGTCAAGGTCTTCCCCAATCCTTGACAGTTCCACGAAACACAATTCATTGGTTCCGTGCAGCTGTATTCAGCCAGCCGCCACAGCCCTGGAGGTGGGTTAAATCCTCCATACCTTCAGCCATAATAAAAGGGACAGAAAGAGAGACATCATCATTCTGGGCAGTAGATACACTTGGCAAAACCTCCCCTCTACCTGCCACTTCAACTAGGGGAGACTCCGGGATAAGCACAGATTTTCCCATTCCTCTTCCAGTTTTACCTCCTCTGCCTCTTCCCCTTGCTCTTCCACCTCCAGAAGACAAACGAAGACTGGGACTATTGGGTACTCTAGGTTTCTTTGTCCCCACCTCCTTTGTTTCATCTTTCTTTTTTGTTTGTCTTTTTCTTTTTACAGGAGGAGGCTGGGCTGCACAGTGGTCCTCCGAAGTACTGGTGGGCAGCTCAACTAATAACACATTGTTTGCTTTGACAGGGGACAAGGCAGGCCCATCTAAATTATCAGAGCAAATGGGTATAGGGAAGTAAGGATTTTCCTTAAAATAGTCATCTTTGTTCCTGAAAGCCCAAGGGGGGATGCATTCCGGGTCGGCCTATCTCTCTGCATTCAAGTTGATTCCACCAATAGCACGTGTTAGACTGCCATTCCTGAACATGGCACCATGTGCATCCGGATTCCACAAGCTGGGAACTTGATTTGTGTACTTTGGTCTTTGCATAACCTGGCAAGACAATGACCCATCCATATTTGATGCTGCTGACAGCACCGAACCATCCTTTTCCATTGTGGACCACTGTGAAAGGTCCCTATCTGAGGATTGTGGATCTCTAGAATTCAAACTGTTGCTTGGACCACCGTGTGAGCTCCCACGACGAAAAATTCCGGGCATCGGAGCATACGGAAATTCCAGAGGAATCGGAGTTTGTGTGAAAATTGGTTTTTGCCAAGGTTCAGCCACAAGAGAATGATCATACACCACCCTCATTTGTTTAAGCAAAGGGTGCATTCTGTGCCTACAAGAAGTAATCAAGTGGCCTAACCTTCCACAGTTGAAACAGAAGCTTTTGAGATTTTCATACTTTAGTCGAATCTTTGAGGGAGAAGAGCCCGGCCGAGGAAGCTGAACAAAAGTGGCTAATGGCTTGCTGGTGTCAAAATCGACCCTTATTCTAAGAAACCCCCTATTTCCTGCCACCAGAGGGTCCTCACACTCAATGACTGAACCCAAGATGTTCCCCAACTTTCTGCCATTACCTACAGTAATCTGGTTGAGGGGAATGCCATGTGCTTGTATCCAGAAAATTGCTCTGTTGGTTGCAATGTCGTCCAAGGAGTGGTATTTAGGCCAATGTCGCACAGAGAAGCAATAGCCTTTAATATTCCATAGGCTCTCCTCCAGAAGTTTCCTTGCCAGCTTCTCAGATCCCGTGGTGATACAATACGCATTTTTCTTCACCCTAATAATCCGGATTTGGCCCAGAGTTCTCCAGATGCCCATAAGGGTTGCTTTAATTCCTCCAAGTCCAGGCTCCTCATCAGCAATGAGTATGCCCAGAAGATCGATACCCTTTTCAGATCAAGCATGTCTGCATGTTCAAAATGGACTGACATGGCTTCGATAATTTCCTCATCCTAAAAAGGAATCTCCTCTTGATTATCCGGTAGTGATGCCATACTGAGATGGTAGGAGGGAGACACATAAGCTCCAAAACTCAACCACAAGTGGGTAGGGTGTTGGAGAGGAAAGATCCCACATTGAAAAAGTGACAAAATAACCGAGGCCTTTTGTGATTAAAACCCAACACCTAACAGGTGGTTAAGTTGGGATAGTATCGGTACAATGGTGGGCCACGGGCTACGCTTGTCGCTGTTTAACATGGTATAAGAGCAGGTCGCTCTTCAATATGTCGCCATCATGGACCCGAATATGAGTTCATTCATTAATTGATTCACCAATCTCCTCTCCAATCATGGACCTAGTTTGGGTTCATTAAATTGGCCATCGAAAGTTTCCGATTGGATTATTGCCAAGTGTCCGATGTGGGCCTTGGATTGTTATGTGATTGGTCAATTAATTCCACGTGCAGACCTAGAGCTAGGTTGCACGTGAGGGGGCGTGTTGGAAAGGAAAGATCACACATTGGAAAAGTGACAAAATAACCGATGCCTTTTGTGATTAAAACCCAAAACCTAACAGGTGGTTAAGTTGGCACAGTATCGGTACAATGGTGGGTCACGGGCTACGCTTGTCACTGTTTAACATAGGGGCCCTAACTCCAGAGAGTAGGTAGAGAATAAAAGCTTGATGAAAAGATAGAAAGGTCAAGCTAACAGTGTAATAAAGGCAACGGAAATCAGAGATACTATGAACAGGGATTACTAAAGAAAGAGAAGTAATAGGTGTGTAACACGGGGACAAGAAACCATCTCTTTTGTAGGCTTTTTCAATGGAAGAGAAAAGAGCCAAAGCGCAGAAACAGTTTGCTCCCTTCTTGTAAGACAAGAGGGGCTCGTCCCTTTTGTACTAACCCAGACTTCTAATTCATCTGTAAAAAGACCTGACCACTAGTCAATTCCAAATCTATAATCCACTAACTAAACAGGGTTATCTGTGATGGTTTGTGAGAGGTGAAGGGAGATTGTAGTATAGCAGCAGAGAAAAGGGCTTCTAGTGAGAAGGAGGAGACTCTCTCCCTACATTTTCCCATAACTATAAGTAGTTCGAAAAAAAGAGGTTATTAGAGAAAAAAAAAACATTCTTATAAATGTTTAAGGATAATAGAATTGAGAGAGATTGATGAGAGAATTGTCTATTCATTATTGAGAATAGGAGCCCTATATATAGGGATTACAAAGTACATGTTCTAATGTTACAAGGAAAACTAATCCGAGTAGGACTAGGAATTCTAGAACCTTCTCTCCTATTACAACCATGAAACTATTCCTAGTTTGATAAGGTACACTAAGTCGATTTTCCTTCAACACTCACCCTTGTGCCACTCAAACTTGGTGGTGACGCTTCATCTGTTGTCTCGTTAAAAACCTTCCTCGAGTGAAAAACCCTGTGGGACAAAAATACGCTCGAGGAGGAGAAAAAGAGTACAACACGTCCTCTACTCTTCGAGATCGAACATGTAGGCATCATAACTCCCCCTGATGTCGATATCTCCCCCTGATTGCTACAATCGTGGGAGTTCGGATAACTTTCTCAATCCAATGCTCTTCACATGTTTCTCGAAGGTGGATTTAGGTAATGACTTAGTGAATAAGTCCGCTACATTATCCTCTGATCGGATTTGATTCACTTCAATCTTTAGAAGTGATTGTTGTTGCTGATTGTAAAAGAACTTAGGCGATATATGCTTGGTGTTGTCGCCCTTGATGAAACCTAACTTCATTTGTTCAATACAAGCTGCATTATCCTCATAAATGCATGTAGGTTCATCTGTGGTAGACTTCAAACCACAACTTCCTTGAATATGTCTAATTACAGACCTTAGCCATATACATTCACGTATGGCTTCATGTAGAGCAATAATCTCTGCATGATTTGAGGAAGTAGCAGCAATGGTCTGTTTTGTAGACCTCCAAGATATCGCAGTGCTTCCCATGGTAAAGACATAACCCGTTTGGGAGCGACCTTTGTGAGGGTCAGAGAGGTATCCTACATCAGCAAAACCCATCAAAACATCATTGTCGTTTTGATAGAGGGGAGTAGGGAGACGCCGGCCACCATGGACGGCGGCGACAACATGGCCGACAGTCAACTCTTGGACGGTGGCTTTTTGCCTTTTGGGGTCCGATCCCGAAATTCCGTCATTCCTTTTCTCTCTGTAGGGATAGAATAGGCCCATATCAATCGTACCTCTAAGGTATTGAAAAATTGTCTTTACACCAATCCAATGACAGCATGTTGGCGCAGAGCTATGTCTAGCTAACAAGTTCACTGCGAAGGAGATGTCCGGTCTTGTGCATTGAGCTAAGTACAATAATGCGCCTATTGCACTTTAGTAGGGCACTTTGGCCTCTAATGATTCTTCGTCCTCATCCTTTCGACGAAACGGATCTTTTCCGGGCTCAAGACTACGACCAATCATGTGAGTACTCACAAGCTTTGCTTTATCTTCATTCAAGCGCCTTAGAATTTTCTGAGTATATGCAGACTGATGGATCAAAATTCCATCACTACGGTGCTCGAGTTCTAAACCGAGACAAAACCGTGTTTTCCCAAGATCTTTCATCTCAAATTCGGGTTTCAAGTATTTAGCAGTTTCCTTCAACTCATCTAGAGTTCCAATTAGGTTCATGTCATCGACATAAACTGCTACGATTGCAAATCCAGAACTTGTTCTTTTAATGAACACGCATGGGCATATTTCATTATTAATATATCCCTTCCCAATCAAGTAGTCACTTAGACGGTTATACCACATCCGTCCGGATTGTTTTAATTCATATAGTGAGCGTTTTCATCTTATTGAAAACGCGCTCCGTGGTTTAGAGCCACTTGATTTGGGTAATTGAAGTCCATCTGGAACCTTTATATAAATATCTCTGATTCTAGATCCCTATAGAGATATGCTGTAACCATATCCATAAGCTGCATGTCAAGTTTTTCGGAACGTTATAACGTCCATTACGGGACGTTATAACGTCCATTACGGGACGTTATAACGTCCATTACGGGAGAATATGTCTCCTCGTAGTCGATTCCAGGGCGTTGTGAGAAACCCTGCGCCACAAGGCAGGCTTTATATCTTACCACCTCATTTTTCTCATTACGCTTTCTAACAAAGACCCATTTATGGCCAGGGTTTGGATTGAATTTTTTTTTAAGTAAACGGATTTGGATTTAGGTCGATCCGATCCAAATCCGGTCCATTTACAGGTCTATTAGGGGGTGTCTGCGTTATAGGCCCAAACACCTGTCTCTTTGTTAGTGAATCCAATTCAGCCTGGATCGCATCTTTCCATTTAGGCCAATCCGCTCTTCATTGACATTCTTCGATAGAACGAGGTTCGATATCATCATATTCTATAATTCCGTTAGCAATATGATATGCAAATGCATCATCAATAGCCATAGAATTTCTATCCATCATCTCATGTACACTAGTGTAATTCATGGAGATTTCTCTATTCTCTGGAGTTGGTTCTGACATTGGAGCGTCCCCCAATGATGTCTCTTGGACATAACCATAGTCCGGAATATTCTCATGAGATGGATTATTTACATCGATGATTAATGGATTATTCTGTGCCAAACTCGCTTTTTTTCTTGGGTGAGAATCCATCGAACCTGTAGGCCTCCCGCGCTTTCTGGCAGGAGCCGTGGGCCTAGCCACAACGTCACCATCACTGTGAGTGGGGACGTTGGCGCCATGCTCAGTTGCCCTTGAGATGGCGTCATGTCCTCTAATTTTAGGGACATCAATTCTTGTAGGCACGTTTGCAGCAGGTATGTGTGATCTCGTCACTTTAGCGATATCAGAAAACGCATCAGGCATTGATTATGCTACGTTCTGAAGATCGAGAATTCTCCGCACTTCAATTTCAGACTGTACGGTTCGGGGATCAAGATGAGACAGAGTGGGGACAGACCACGACAATTCCTGTCGTTCCTGTTGAACATTTATGTTCCTGTCTCTCCCTAACGACGGGAAGACTGTCTCATCGAAGTGACAATCCGCAAATCTAGCGGTAAAGAGATCGCCTGTCAAGGGTTCTATGTAGCGAACAATGGTTGGAGAATCATATCCAACGTAAACGCCTAATCGTCGTTGAGGACCCATTTTGGTGCACTGTGGAGGCGCAATAGGCACATAGACTGCACATCCAAATATGCGTAAGTGTGAGACATCAGGCTCATACCCAGTGACCATCTGGGATGCAGAAAAGGGTTGAGTGGCAGTGGGCCTCAGACGAATAAGCACAGTTGCATGCAATATTGCATAGCCCCAAGCAGAAATAGGGAGATTGGTGCGCATTACCAATGTCCTAGCGACCATTTGTAGTCGTTTAATGACGGTTTCTGCGAGACCATTTTGGGTGTGAACATGAGGAACTGGATGTTCAACTTCAATCCCAATGGACATGCAATAATCATCAAAAGTTTTTGATATAAACTCCCCAGCATTGTGTAATCTGATAGACTTAATAGGATGATCAGGGTGGTGAGCCCTTAACTTAATTATTTGTGCTAGGAGTTTAGCAAATGCAGCATTCCTTGTGGACAATAGCATGACATGTGACCAACGTGTCGATGCATCAACCAACACCATAAAATATCTAATGGTCCGCATGGTGGTTGAATAGGTCCACAAATATCACCTTGGATTCTCTGTAAGAATGGTATATTTTCTTTAGTCTCCTTTGCATAGGATGGTCTCGATCCTAATTTTGCTAAAGAGCAGGCTTTGCAGAACGAATGATGGGCTTTAGAAACAACCAATGAGGATTTTGGTTGAGCCATGAAGTCACAATTGACTTTAGAAGCAAAATTTGGAGTAGAAAGAGCATTGGTGGCGTCAATGCCACCTTGAGGCCACAGGGGGACGGCGGCGCCGGCCAAGGATGGCCGGTTTTGGGGGTGAAGGGCGCCGTGAGGCGCAGGTGCTCTTTCGGTGTCCAAAATCAGATTTTTACTTCTTTTCGTTCTGAAAAATGGATGTCCGTGTGAAGTCTTTAATATACGGATCATCATATCACGACCTGGGTGTCCCAAACGGTCATGCCAAAGCCTATATGTGTCAGAATCCCATAAATCATCTCTCATAACATGATTGGATTCAATTATTCGAATAGTGGTTGCATACAACCCACTAGATCAACACATAAGTTTCTCTAATACTCGTTTATGTCCGTAGTCATTAGAGGTGATGCAAAGGAACTCTTGTCCATTCTCACAATGTGTTTCCACATGAAAACCATTGGCTCTTATATCTTTGAAGCTCAATAGGGTTCTTCCTGCCCTAGGAGCATAAAGAGCTTCGGTGACATATAACGTTGTGCCATTTGGCAACATAAATTGGGCTGGTCCTCAACCATGAATCAATTGAGATGATCCAGCCATCGTAGTCACAGAAGATCGAGTAGGCGTCATCCATAGGAATAGCTGCCTATTTTGAAGTATGGTGTGCGTAGTAGCACTATCCACGAGGCATTCTAGCTCTCTGGGAAACATACTTGAATGAATAAAGTTCGAATCAAAATCGACACTTTATTTCAATGAAAGCCAATGATTACGTCAAAGTTTCTAAGTTTAATCCAAAAAGGATAATCAAGCTTAGACAAGTAGTAGTTACTCAATCCGTTTGGTAATTCCAATTTGGTTGTGACCAGGTAAAGGTAAGGCGAGATTTTGGTGGAGCGTTGCTCACTTTTAAAACCATTCTCTCAGTTCAAACATTTCCTAGACATCACAATTACTCTTGAGTACGCCTAGTGAGAAAAAGTTATAACCACTGTCTATGTTGATAGTTTCCAAATTTTTGGATTTGGATTGAAACCAATGACGTTTATATGGTCAACTTTTTATGCTTACGAACGCTCTTAGTCCGTAGCCTACGAACGCTCTTAGTTCGTAAAAATCGATGCTCACGGACGCTCTTAGTCCGAAGATCACGAACGCTCTAAGTTCGTATATAGCGTGAATCCCCACGATTCCGCTTTTAGCAAATCGAACCCACGTTACAGAAAAGTGGGATGTAGAAGAAGGGATTTTGTAAGTCCCCGACGAAAAATAAAAATAAATTTAAATTTCAACAATGGGAACAACTTACTAGTGAAAACTTACTCATGAATTTCAGAATTTGAAATTCTCAATACACGCGCGTGTTGATGCAGGCGTGCTATTGATCCTGGTTCGGGGATTGCAAACAATCTTTCAATCCCTGCTGTGTGACCAATATAGGTCTGGCCGAGGTAAGCCGAGGAGCTGGCCGACGGATGCGTGCGCAGGGGCGCGTAGGCGCTGCAGGGGCAGGCACGCAGATGAGGCTAGCGTGGGCTAGGAGCTGCTGTAGTGAGGCTTGAAGGTGGCAGCAGCGGTTTCAAGGATTTTTTTTTGTTGAAAATCGGAGCAGATTTGCCTCTTAACATCTTTCACTTCGATTGGTGTACAGGTCTCAAAACAACTCCAATAAGGCTGAAATTCGGAGGTCAGATAGAAGAGACAGAGACGAACAACTTTGATGAAGGAAGCATTTTGATCTGAGGTTCCTATCAAGACGTTTCGGGGATTTTAAGAAGGCAGATCTGCACAGGAAAGAGCGTCCTGCTGTGCTGCAGGGGCAGCAGGCGTGCGGCGATGCTGCTGGGGCAGTAGGTGGCACACGGGTGCGTAAGGGCTGCAGGGGCAGCGTACAGCGCAGGGGTGCGCAGGTGGGCAGCAGCGGCTAGTCTAGCACGGGCTAGGTGCAACGGTGAAAAGGTGATGTTGAAGAATTTTCTGGTTTTGGATTTTTGATCTCAAGGTTAGGGCTCGTACTGATAACGTGTTTAAGGATAATAGAATTAAGAGAGATTTATGAGAGAATTGTCTATTCATTATTGAGAATAGGAGCCCTATATATAGGGATTACAAAGTACATGTTCTAATGTTAAAAGGAAAACTAATCCGAGTAGGACTAGGAATTCTAGAACCTTCTCTCCTATTACAACCATGAAACTATTCCTAGTTTGATAAGGCACACTAAGCCGATTTTCCTTCAACAGTAAAAGAATTTAAATGCAGGGCCGTTTACAATTTCTCTTTTTCTGTCAGAGCAAAAGTGCAAAACGAGAAAAGTTATATGCGAAATCCACTCCCATGCAAGCATGAAAGGAAAACACTGATGTAAAGAAAGCAAAAGCAGTGAACGTGGGTTGAGTTTATGGACGGATCGCGGATGAAAAGTTGAAAGATGAATGCTTTATTGATCGAGTTCAATTCATCAGTGCCCATTTTGTCATTCTTCTCTATATCTTCGAATTGATGGAGGTAGCAAAATGGGCACTTATGATTTCAATTCCCATCTACGGTGCGTATGAATTAATTTCTTGCTCGTTATTGTTACAAATTCGATTACTTAATGAAATTGTTGTTCTTGGACGTGTTGGCTTTCGAATTTTGATGAACGCTTGAATGCTTGATCATGTTAGTGGAAGTGGTCTCAGTTTTGGGATGCAACTCCAGCAGATCGACCAGCACTTGAGTTAGTTATTGCACTTGGTTTCGGTTTTTTAAACTGAAAGTTTCCAGCTTGACAGAGCCTATGTTGCATAGTTTAAATGATAAATGTCCAGTCTTTCAAATTGTGTATGTTGAGAGGAGGCAAAGCTCTGCATACACCATTACTCTGTGTCATTCCAGATGCAAGAAATAAAATTAATTCAGGCTTATTAGGAGATTATCTTATCATATGGGGACTGTTCCCCGAAACTAGAAGCAGTCATGTGGAGATTCATAACCACCATGCTTAATGCGCTAAACTTGTTAATCTTAATTACTTTTTTCGAAGCTAATACCGTGTTAATGTTAGAAGACTGTTATTTGTATTTAATCATTTTCTGTTGGTTGAGACAAATGGAATCTTGACAACTATAAGATCGATGCAGTTGCACGAAACACATGCAAAGCCTCATATTAATGCAGGGAACAGGTTATTGGAGAACTAATCAAGGCACTTCATTGAATTAGTTTCTATTTTAATCATCAAAGGTGCACAAGAAAGATGGAAAATGTGTGACAGAATCACCTCATATACTTAATTTGTGTCAAGAAATTGTATTGATTTTGAATCTGAATAGAAAATACACATGTATTTGTATACAAGTATGTATATAGTTATGTAAAAATTGGATGCTGCATTATGATTTCTCAGCCTAATTGTTGAATATGTTGAGAAGGGAAACTCTGGCTTTGATTAAGCGCCTAAAGAGGCACTCAAATCGTTCTTCAATATCTTGAATGTTGATCTCGAATTCCTTTAAATTTTTTTGCACATAATCAACTTGCATTGTGTTATCAGATGCTTTAGTCTTGTGACTCATGAGCAAGTGCAATGCAGCATCCACCTTCTCAAGCTCATTCGTTTTTGTGACTTCTTCACCTTCACATGCTACTTTTCTGGGCTGCACCAGCTTTGAAACTAATGACCAAGTGCTTGACTTTGATTTCAAATTTGAACTAGCTATAAAGGAAAACAAGGATTCAAAAACAGTAGAGGTGACTGCATCTAACTCTTTCAACATCTTGACAATGGCTGGAGTCTCATGAGTTTTGTCTGTGCTCTTACTTTCTCTGAGCTTTGAGGCTGTGTTGATTGCCTTCTTGACATCCTTCCTACAGGTAAGGTATTTTGAAACCTCACTCATAAAGCTCATGTCAACTCCCCTGTCTTCTGCGCATAATCGATCGAAGTTAATGTGTGCATTCCTTTGTTTGCAGCAAAGCATTCTTTATGATGATGCCACACACATCCAGGAGCCTTGAAGATCCATCAAGTAGTTGATTGATCCATGTGTCTCCGCACTCTTGTTTCAAGGCTTGTTGGTTCAGCGGCAAAAGAAGAAACTTTTCCACGCAGTCATGTATTTCTTGAAGGCTACTTAGTTTGTGGCTTATGGATGATGATGATTCTAAAGCTTTTAATCTGCACAGATGCTCGTCAAATTCAGTAACAAAGGGGTGTGATGTTGATGGCAAGCTGTTTGAGCGAGTATGGTTATGTGATCTTAGGTTTAAAGGAGAGGCAGCCATTTTCTTTATTGGAAAAGAGAAAGCCTTGTACTTGCTGAATGTTCAATACAGTCTAGTAGTTTGCCTTGTTCGATCCCCATTTTCCATTACTGAATATATATGACACAGTTTGAGTCAAGAGCACTAACAACTCAATCAGTGGCAAGTGGGAACATGATTTTGATCTGGATCCAGAACTATATCAGCGATGTTTATGCAATGTCTCCTCAACAGCAGATCATCAAGCCATTACCCAACCATATTATGCTTCTAAACATGTCATGAGTATCTTCAGTTAGGTAACAGTATCATGTGATACATTGCATGTTTAACCATAAAATAGAAGCACACCACTGATATTTTACCGTCTTCTGTATAAAAGGCAATAACTCTTGTATCCAGCATTCCAGCTCTGCTTACCTGCATCCTTGTCATCGCTCTGCCCATGAAACACACACACACACAAAACTATGATTTTATTATCATATAAGGTTGTAGAACAATATTTTAAAGTAATATCATAACCTTGTGGCCGTATTGCCTCTTTCATAATGATTCATCATCTTCTGGTTCCTACCAACTGGTTTTATATCAGAGTCATGCACTAGACTTTCATGATTTGTTTTTTTTTTTTTTTTTGTTCTGATGAAATGATCGTTTTCTGGAGTATATATGTTCAGAGTTTTTTTGTATGGTTGGCAAATAAATGTACATACAACACTTAATTGACTAATCCATGGAATTATAAGTGTTTACAGGAGGCAAGATATGCTTACACTACTCTGTTTTTCCAGGAAGGAAGAAAATATATAATAGGCTTAATAAAAATAGGGTTATCATACGGGGCTGTTCACGACAAAGAAAAGAAGCCATGTGGAGATTCAAATTTACCATACATGTGAAATTCAGTGTTCTTGCTTCTGCTGGAGCTACCATGTGAATCTCAATATTATAAAATCTGTGTTTAATCATCTCATGGGAAACCTCATAGTTTGATTACATCTCCCTAACTCAGTGAGTTCTACAGGATCGGAGTTGAAGAGCTGTATTGTATGATAAGTGAGACCAAAAAGAAGGAAATTGTTTGAATTGCTTTTTAATTTCATCATTGATATTGCAGAACTATTAAAATAAATGACAGAGCAGGTATGTTTCGAGTCAAAAGAGTTATATTGCTTTTGTATACACTTATATCATTCATGTACAGTATCTATGGTTCATCTCTTTAGAATTGGATGCCCATGCATGATAGTTTTCTTGACTAATGGTTGAATATGTTGAGAAGGGAAACTCTAGCTTGTTTAAGAATAAAGGATTCGAGCTTGTTTAAGAATAAAGGATTCGAGAGAGATTGATGAGAGAATTGTGTATTTCATTATGGAGAATCAGAGCCCTATATAGGGATTACAAAGTACATTTTCTAATGTTACAAGGAAAACTATTCCGAATAAGACTAGGAATTCTAGAACATTCTCTCCTATTACAATCATGGAACTAATGCTAGTTTGATTAGGCACACATAAGTCGATTTCCTTCAACACTCCCCCTTGTGCCGCTCAAACTTGGTGGTGACGCTCATCCATTGCCTCGTTAAAAACCTTGCTCGAATGAAAAACCCTGTGGGACAAAAACAAGCTCGAGGAGGAGAAAAAGAGTACAACACGTCATTCACTCTTCGATATCGAACATGTAGACATCATAACTCCCCCTGATGTCGATATCTCCCCCTGATTTCTACAATCGTGGGAGTTCGGATAACTTTCTCAATCCGATGCTCTTCACATGTTTCTCGAAGGTGGATTTAGGTAATGACTTAGTGAATAAGTCCCCTACATTATCCTCTTATCAGATTTGATCTACTTCAATCTTTAGAAGTGATTGTTGTTACTGATTATAAAAGAACTTAGGCGATATATGCTTGGTGTTGTCGCCCTTGATGAAACCTAACTTCATTTGCTCAATACAAGCTGCATTATCGTCATAAATGCATGTAGGTTCATCCGTGATAGACTTCAAACCACAACTTCCTCGAATATGTCTAATTATAGACCTTAGCCATATGCATTCGCGCACATCTTCATGTAGAGCAATAATCTCTGCATGATTTGAGGAAATAGCAACAAGGGTCTGTTTCGTAGACCTCCAAGATATCGCAGTGCTTCCCATGGTAAAGACATAACTTGTTTGGGAGCGACCTTTGTGAGGGTCAGAGAGGTACCCTGCATCAGCAAAACCCATCAAAACATCATTGTCATTTTGATGGAGGGAAGGAGGAGGACGCCGGCGGTGCCGGCGGCGGTAGCATGGCCGACAGTCATGCTATGGACGGAGGCGATTTTCTTCTTGGGGTCCGATCCCAATTTTCGGTCATTCCTCTTCTCTCTGTAGGGATAAAATAGGCTCATATCAATCGTACCTTTTAGGTATCGAAAGATTGTCTTTATACCAGTCCAATGGCGGTGTGTTAGCGCAGAGCTATGTCGAGCTAACAAGTTCACTGCGAATGAGATGTCTGGTCTTGTGCATTGAGCTAAGTACAATAATGCGCCTATTGCACTTAAATAGGGCACTTCTGCCTCTAATAATTCTTCGTCCTCATCCTTTGGACGAAACGGATGTTTTTCGGGCTCAAGACTACAGCCAATCATGGGAGTACTCACAGGCTTTGCTTTATCTTCATTAAAGCGCCTTAGAATTTTCTGAGTATATGCAAACTGATGGATCAAAATTCCATCACTACGGTGCTCATGTTCTAAACCGAGACAAAACGGTGTTTTCCCAAGATCTTTCATCTCAAATTCGGATTTCAAGTATTTAGCAGTTTCCTTTAACTCATCTAGAGTTCCAATTAGGTTCATGTCATCGACATAAACTGCTACGATTGCAAATCCGGAACTTGTTCTTTTAATGAACACGCTGATTACACACATTTATATACGTGTAATTATATCAAAAACACTAGGAATAAGCCAATCCTCATGTCAAATAATATGTAACTAATCCATTTTTATTTATTTTGTAGCAAATAAGCAAAGTTGAGAATTTTGGAAGAAATGGTGCAAAATTAGAACAAATTGGAGTTTTCGACAAGGAGATGAAAAGTCAATTGTTGGTATGCACATACCTCCTAAGCACAAGTATCGGAAGCACAAGACTCGTATCGCCAATACACCAACGAGGTAAGCTCCTAGCCGAGGGTTCCAATACCCCTCGGGCGATATCGGGATCCCGAGCATCCCACACCGAAAGAAACAGAACCAAGCTCCCACAAACCTGCTACATTAAGGTCATATCCAACAACCTAAAGAGGTAACTGTTTACTATCACTCTCCATTATCATTATCTTACCCGATACTGACTTAGGCATCTGACCTTCGTCTGTTTTGCAGATAAGCGTGACCAATAGTGGTAGTGACAGACCGATACAACCCGTGTTCAGCTGGGCCAGACTCCTCTCGCGACGACTGAAACATTTGGCGCTAGAAGGAGTCCCCTCACTCCTTGCTGGCAGGACAACACATCGATGGCTACCAGCAACGACGATCCTCCTCGCGAGGCAACGACCCGCGAGGTCCAACGCACTCTCAAGTTTCAAAGCCCGAACACCGAGACTTGATCAGTCATGACCACCGATCCAACCACCGCGCTACAGATAGTGATGCGCGACCTCATGGAGACACGTACACAGGTCGAGGCCGAGCACGCAGCGGCCATGGCGGCCCGCCGGGAGATCAAAAATATGACCAACCAGAATCGGACCCTACGAGAGGCACTCCAACGGCGAGTCGAGCGCGACGACGCCTTAGACAGGGCCCACCAGCAGGAGACCCCGATACCGACTATTGGCGGTGTCCCCACACCTGGACCAGTCCTCACTGCGGACCCCGCCATCGGCCTCGCTGACACCTTCGTACCCCCGAACCCCTCGTTGGGAAGCCCCGCCGGCCCCACGCATGGCAGCACCAGCACAGACCCTCAGGTGGTCTACCTGAACTCCCCCCTCTTTCCAGGCCAGCTTGGCACCGCACCGGCTCCCCAGACAACTGCCGGCGCGGCAGGAACCTTGGGTGCAAATACTGATGCGACCACCAACATACCTTCACCCGATCCCAATACTCGGCTATTGCTCAAATGAGCGAAGCAATCGCCTCCCTGCGAGCACGGGTTGAAAGCGCCGAGAGCAGAGCCGTCTGGCAGCCAATCACGGCTGGTTTCCAGGGAAAGACGGGACCATTCACCCCCCGCATACAGGCCGAGAAGCGCCCACCAGAGGCCAAGCCCTTCAAGATCGAAAAGTATAATGGGACCCGAGACCCATACCACCATCTAGAAGTCTTCCAGTCCATACTCCACGGAACCGATACACAGACGCCATGGCCTGCCACGCGTTCAAGGAGACTTTGACTGACGAGGCCTTGCGCTGGTTCCTCAACCTACCCATCAACTCCATTGATAGTTTCCAAAAACTCGGGGACAAGTTCCTGCGACGATTCATCCTGTGCGACAGTGGGTATCGCACAACACCTGACCTATTTCGGCTCAAGCAACGGCCAAACGAGCGATTGCGAGACTTTGTTCGCCGATGGCAGAAGCAGGCCACTCAGTGCCGTTCCTTGACCCGGTCCTAGCGGCGTCGGCATTCAAGCAAGCACTCCAGCCTGGATACTTCTTGCTGCAGATCAACACCAATCCCCCTGCAACATATGATGACCTCCTCGATGCCGCTACAGCCTTTGCTCAGGCTGAGTATGATACCTTTGGCTGCGATACCAACGCCAATGGGCACCCGGTCACCGCACCTCACGTGAACAAACCCGATACCAGGAACAAAGACACCAGCTGAAACAAACCTGCCCAACCGAACGACAGGGCCCCACGGGAGCGGCAAGGCTACACCGATAGGAGGGACAAGCAATACGGCAAGAGCCCTGAGAAATCAAAGTACAATTCATTAAGCAGTCGGCATCGCGATGCACCATACGGCGGCACCCGACACAGGGATGACCAGCGATTCGCGGCACCCCGATACGAGATTTACACCACACTCACTGCCTCTTATGAGGATATCTGGAACAACCACAAGACATCATCCCGCGCCCACCAAAACGCAAGCCCGGTCAGTGCAAACCACGAGACAATGGTAAACATTGCACGTACCACGAAGAGCCCGGACACCCCACCAATATCTGCCGGGCACTGAAAAATGCCTCTCCTCTTCCGATACCAAGCAGCCACCATCTTAATTATCCCTCTTCCTTCCACCCTACAGCCGGTCACCCATGTATATATCCCAACCCTACGACTGTAGCAGCACACCACCACCGCCCCATTTATTATCCCTTCACATTTCTCTCACCCATCAGCTCACACTCTCTCCTCTTCCCTTCTTCAATTTTTATTTCAATATTTTGGGATTGGACACTCAAGGCTTCAAGGGAATCATCATCAAGAGCACACATTCATTTTTGGGTAGTTGAGTGAAAAAATTACTTGGTTCATACTAGCCCATAGCTAGAAGTGACCAAGCTATCTCTCCTCTCTCTTCCTTATTATCTCTTTCATAATTTTTCTATGCTTTTGGTGATGTATTTGATAATGGGTTGTGAGTAGTTCAATTTTAGGAGTTAGGGTTGTGAAGCCCTAACTCGTCTTGTATAAATATTGATGTTTTACTTTCAATAAATGCAATTTCCATTGTGTATGCTTTAAATCCGAATTTATTGGTCCTTAGAAGCATATTTCTAGACTTTGTCACCCTTTGAAATTATGTTGTGGGCAATTGTGATTAGTAGATTAATAAATTGACAAGTTATTGGTCTTGTTGCATCTAGGATTTAAGTGTGGTGACCATTAGCTAGCTTAATTGTAGCTAAGTTTGCTTGGGTCTCTATTATCTTGCTCTCTAGGCCTCTAATTTTGGATATTGCGGCCTTAACCGGCGTAACGCCCAAATTAGAGAGTTGATTGTGGCCTTAACCAGCATAGTCAATACACTGAAAGGATAATTGGTTTAGTAGCCTTAACCGGTACTAGATACGGGACTCGACACATATAGGAAATGCATGCATTTGTGAAATTGGCATCGATGTTTACAAGATAGTTAGTGTGAATCTCCCGACACTCTCATGTTTCCATTAATTTGAAAATCCAATTTTAATTTCTTGCTTGATAATTAGTTGTTTGCTTTTATTTTAGTTTGCATTTAATTTAGTTAATTCTCAATTCAAAACTCCCAAACTAAATTCTACCTTCCATTGTGCATAACTCATTTGGGCTACAAGTTAGTGGCTTTGATTAAGCTTAGTGTGAGGTAAGCCGAGCATTGTCGAGGCTTGGTGCCTTGTGAATATTATTTTACTTTATTTTATTTTTATTTTTCATTGTATGCTTTTGAGTTATTCTAGCGCCAATTACCTCCGTTAGGTCCAACACCTAATCCCCGAGGTACGATAACTAAGGTCCAAATACTTCCCTTACTTGACACGATTCGTACGCTTGCGAGAGTATATGATTCAAGACACACGCATGGGCATATTTCATTGTTAATATATCCCTTCCCAATCAAGTAGTCACTTAGACGGTTATACCACATCCGTCCGGATTGTTTTAATCCATATAGTGAGCGTTTTAATCTTATTGAAAACGCGCTCCGTGGTTTAGAGCCACTTGATTTGGGTAACTGAAGTCCATCTGGAACCTTCATATATATCTCTGAATCTAGATCCCCATAGAGATATGCTGTAACCACATCCATAAGTTGCATGTCAAGTTTTTCGGAAACTACCAAACTGATAAGGTAGCGGAACGTTATAACGTCCATTACGGGAGAATATGTCTCCTCGTAGTCGATTCCAGGGCGTTGAAAGAAACCTTGCGCCACGAGGCGGGCTTTATATTTAACCACCTCATTTTTGTCATTACGCTTTCTAACAAAGACCCATTTATGGCCAACATGTTTTATATCTAGGAGTGTCTGCGTTATGGGCCCAAATACCTGTCTTTTTGCTAGTGAATCTAATTCAGCCAGGATCGCATCTTTCCATTTAGGCCAATCCGCTCTTCGTTGACATTCTTCGACAGAGCGAGGTTCGATATCTTCATATTCAATAATTCCGTTTGCAACATGATATGGAAATGCATCATCAATAGCAATAGAATTTCTATCCATCATCTCATGTACACTAGTGTAATTCATGGAGATCTCCCTATTCTCTGGAATTGGTTCTGACATTGGAGCGTCCCCCAATGATGTCTCTTGGACATAACCATAATCCGGAATATTCTCATGAGATGGATTATTCACATCGATGATTAATGGATTATTTTGTGTCAAACTCGCTTTCTTTCTTGAGCGAGAATCCATCGAACCTATGGGCCTCCCGTGATTCCTGGCAGGAGCCATGGGCCTAGCCACAACGTCACCATCACTATGAGAGGGGACGTTGGCGCCATGCTCAGTTGCCTTTGAGATGGCGTCATGTCCTCTAATTTTAGAGACATCAATCCTTGCAGGCACGTTTGCAGCAGGTATGTGTGATCTTGTCACTTTAGCGATATCAGAAAACGCATCAGGCATCGATTCTGCTACGTTCTGAAGATCGAGAATTCTCCGCACTTCAATTTCGGACTGTACGGTTCGGGGATCATAATGAGACAGAGTGGGGACAGACCACGACAATTCCTGTCGTTCCTGTTGAACATTTATGTTCTTATCTCCCCCTAACGACGGGAAGACTGTCTCATCAAAGTGACAATCCACAAATCTAGCGGTAAAGAGATCACCTGTCAAGGGTTCTAAGTAGCGGACAATAGTTGGAGAATCATATCCAACATAAATGCCTAATCGTCTTTGAGGACCCATTTTGGTGCGCTGTGGAGGCGCAATTGGCACATAAATTGCACACCCAAATATGCGTAAATGTGAGACATCAGACTCATACCCAGTCACCATCTGGGACGCAGAAAAGGGTTGAGTGGCAGTAGGTCTCAGACGAATAAGCACAGTTGCATGCAATATTGCATAGCCCCAAGCAGAAATAAGGAGATTGGTGCGCATTACCAATGCTCTAGCGACCATTTGTAGTCGTTTAATGGTGGCTTCTGCGAGACCATTTTGGGTGTGAACATGAGGAACTGGATGTTCAACTTCAATCCCAATGGACATGCAATATTCATCAAAAATTTTTGATATAAACTCCCCAGCATTGTCTAGTCTTATAGACTTAATAGGATGATCAGGGTGGTGAGCCCTTAACTTAATAATTTGGGCTAGGAGTTTAGAAAATGCAGCGTTCCTTGTGGACAAAAGCATGACATGTGACCAGCGTGTCGATGCATCAACCAACACCATAAAATATCTAAATGGTCTGCAAGGTGGTTGGATAGGTCCACAAATATCACATTGGATTCTTTGCAAGAATGGTATATTTTCTTTAGTGTTCTTTGCATAGGATGGTCTCGATCCTAATTTTGCTAAATAGTAGGTTTTGCAGAACGAATGATGGGCTTTAAAAACAACCAATAAGGATTTTGGTTGAGCCATGAAGTCACAATGGACTTTAGAAGTAGGAATTGGAGTCAGAGGAGCATAGGTGGCGTCTAAGCCACCCTTGGGCCGTAGAGGGATGGCAGCGCCGGCCTGTAAAGGCCGGTTTTGGGGGGGAACGGCGCCATGAGGCGCAGAGGCTCCTTGTTGGTCCAAAATCTGATTTTTACTTCTTTTCGTTATGAAGAATGGATGTCCGTGTGAAGTCTTTAATATGCGGATCATCATATCCCGACCTGGATGTCCCAAACGGTCATGCCAAAGCCTATATGTGTCGGAATCCCATAAATCATCTCTCATAACATGATTGGATTCAATTATTCGAATAGTGGTTGCATACAACCCACTAGATCGACACATAAGTTTCTCTAAGACTCTTTTATGTCTGTAGTCAGTAGAGGTGATGCAAAGGAACTCTTGTCCATTCTCACAATGTGTTTCCACATGAAAACCATTGGCTCTTATATCTTTGAAGTAATAAAGTTCGAAAAATATGTCCAAGACATGAGATAAAATAAATCGACACTTTATTAATAAAATAGCCAATGATTACATCAAAGTTTCTTGACCAAAATCTAATCCAAAATAAAAATCAAACTTTAGACAAATTGTAGTCACTCAATCCGTTTGGTAACTCCAATTAAATATGACCAGGAAAGTAGGAAGAGATGTCAGTGGAGCGAGGCTCACTTAAATACCACTAATCTCAACTAGTTTCCTAGACATCATACTTAATTAGGTGAACCTAGTGAGAAAGAGTTAATCCAATAAGTCATTTTATTGATTAAGGCATAATTGCCATTACATAATTCTTGGAAAAATAAAAGACTATTCTAAATAAAAATCTGCGGCATTTTGTCTTCATCGCCAGATTTAAAGTCTTTGTGAACTCGATGTCTTGATCACCATGATGCGACTACCTTCTTAGGTACATTGCAAATTCAGGTCCATTGATCAGACGTTCCATATCAGAAATAGACACCATAAAGAGGATTCTCCCTTGATTGAGGCGCATTAGTGCAATGTGCATGGTCCCTAGGACCGGTGGCGTTGGAAAAATGATGACCATGGCCAATCCAGTTTAGCATAAGCTAACCCCAAATCCAGCTTAGCACCTGTACCTTGGGATACGTCTCTGGTATTAGAGACAAAAGGCCGAGAGGGAAGTTAGTGAGAGAGAGACCCACACCTTAGGAAGTTGTCCTTTGAGGAAGTAGCAACTTGTGTTCCCGGTAGTAAGTCGCGGAGAAGCGCAGTGAAACCGTTGGTAAGCTTGGGTGCCCCATCAGAGACCTCAACCTAAGAATTAAGTCCATCTCCCTCTAAAATCTCTTAAATCCCGATGACTTCTGAATCGAGTAGTATTTCAGATACTATGCTAAACTGTGAGGAGTGGTATTCTCATAGCTTAACTGAAATTGTAGGAAACTGGAAATTACCCAAGAAAAGCTACAATGAAATTTACAAAATAGGAACCTTTGACTTCAACACTTTATATTCAATTAAGACACAAGAACAAACCATTGAAGTAGGTTCTGACCATCAAATTATTCAAATGTTTACTCAAAAAGCTTTAGCAGAACACAAAAAGAAAGACTACAAGTATTTGCATATAGGTGCAGTACAAGTAGGAATTCAACCCTTGACCAGAAATGGTCTTAAAGCCTCTGTTTTTGTTGCTCTACGTGATTGTAGACACAGAAACTTTAAAGACTCAATTTTAGGACTAGTTGAATCAAGTCTATGCAATGGACCTATTCATTTTGAATGTTTTCCAAACTTTCCTGTGTCACTTAATGATCCAGGACTATTAAAATCTTTAACCTTAAATGTCAAAACACATGGTTATGACATGTCTCCAGGTGAACAACCCTTGGTTGTCATTTATCGAATTCACTACAGAGTAATGAATACTCTGTTAAGTGCAAAAGCAAAGTCTACAGATCCAAAAGGTCAAACTCTTTTATTAGAAACAGATATGAGAAAGTCAAATATTGTCATACCCAAAATGATAAAGTGGACTGACATTGAGCTACCCTCTAAGTGGAAACTTGATGAAGCAGTTCCTCCAAAACCCATAGAAAGCCACCAAGTAGATTATATTTCCCAAAATTCTGATGGAAGTGTAAACATACGTTTTGCATCAAATAGTACAGGAAACAATCTGCTCTGTAGACAATTTTCAAGTTCAAATAGATCTACCCGATCAATCCCAATCTCACATGAAAATGAAAGAAATCTCAGAAACCTTAATTTAAGAAATTTAGATGAATCCTCTACAATACCAAGACCCTTCTATACTGTAGAAGAACAAGAAACCAGACAAGCCTCGCCAACCCAATCCTCAATGGCTGCAGAAGAAATTATAGATCCTCAAATCTTTACAATATTAAAACCCTTTGAAATAGACAAAGAATACCTAAGGAAAGACTTTTTTACTCTGACAAAAACAGTTTCAAACGTAAAGCTTTCTTCATAATGTTTGACAAACAAGAAAGAGACCAAATTCAAGAAGAATACTATGCCTTTTTAAATAAACACAAATTAAATATTTATTTCTTTGGTTGGTACTTTGATTTGTCCAAAACTGAACATGATTCTAACAAGAAAGTTAATGTAACAAATAAAGTCACAAAAACTTGGACTCTAGCAGATAGGAAAACCCTAGAAGCTAAGAGACCACCAATGGAAGAAATAAAAATTCCAGTAAGAAAAGAAACAATTATTGCTTCCCCATACAAAATGCAAAATGCGCTAGACAGACAAAAGGAATCAACAAAAGTTGATATTCAAAAACTTATGGAACAAAACAATTTTACAAACCAGTATTTAGATACTGTAGGAACCCAATTAGATCGTATAGAAACATTGGTTAGGTCTGAACCTAGACCAGACTCAAAAGGAAAAAATAAAGAAATAAATGTGCCTATACTCAAACCCTTTCAACCAGATGAAAACCTTTCTTTAAAAAATGATAGTCAACTACTTGAAGAAATTGAACAACGTTTAAAAAGATTAAATTTAAGTGAACCCACTAGTTCAAATCCTTCAAACTCTTTAAGAATCAATACCCTTTCTGACCTTAGAGAAGATTCGGATAGTGACTCTGACGTCAGCCATATTGAAGAAAACTTCAAAATAGAAAAACTAAAATTTTCCCCTTCTAGAAATTATTATCCAAGACCAACTCCAATAGATTTACAATTTGAAGAAGCAAAACTTGAAAAACATGTTGGATATTCTGCTGGTACTTTGTATGAGTGGAATATAGACGGCATGAGTGAATATAGAATCATACAACACATCAATGAAATGTTAATGGTTAGCAATGTTTACAAAAATACAAAAACAGATAGAGAAATCGGTATGAGTGAATATAGAATCATACAACACATCAATGAAATGTTAATGGTTAGCAATGTTTACAAAAATACAAAAACAGATAGAGAAATCGGTAATATCCTCGTAGCAGGATTTACTGGCCAATTGAAAGGATGGTGGGATAATTATCTCACATCTGATCAACGCAATCAAATTTTAAGCAGTGTCAAAATAGAACAAACAACTGGTGCAATGATTGTTGACCAGCAAAATCTGCCGGTAACTGATGTAGTAGCAACACTTTGTTACTCCATCATGACTCACTTTATAGGTGATCACAAAGCAATCAAAGATAGAATGGCCGAAACCCTTACAAATCTAAGATGTAAAAAGCTTCAAGATTTTCGATGGTACAAAGATGTTTTCCTCTCAAAAGTCATGCTTAGAACTGACTCAAACCAACCTGTATGGAAAAAAAATTTCATATCAGGATTACCAAATCTTTTTGCTGAAAAAATTAGACAAAAGTTAAAACAAATTTATGGTAGTGAAATTCCTTATGGAGATTTAACCTATGGACAGTTAATTAGCACGATTAACACCACAGGTTTAGAACTCTGTAATGATATTAGGTTAAAGAGAGTTTCTATTGGGACCTCCAAATTTGCTCACTTGACCTCACTCTATTATGAATTATTAAATGACATATATAGACTACTATAAAATGACTATTAAGGACAATAATTATACCAAAAAATATTATATTTATTTTATGTAGACTTTCCAATTCAATAATATTAGATTGTATTTCTTATTATTTTTCTTATCTATTTTCATTTTCCAATTTCACTACATACTCATTAAAGCATTCATATATATTTTCTTCTCAAAAAAAAAAAAGCATTCATATATATTTAATAAGAATTAAAAATATGATTAAGATCATGTGACATAAAAATGTATG
This sequence comes from Rosa rugosa, assembly GCF_958449725.1. Classification (NCBI taxonomy): domain Eukaryota; kingdom Viridiplantae; phylum Streptophyta; class Magnoliopsida; order Rosales; family Rosaceae; genus Rosa; species Rosa rugosa. The sequence continues at coordinate 35,197,851 of NC_084822.1, forward strand.
ATATATGTTGAACGCATATTGGTGAGGGAAAACAAAATAAATCCTCTTATGATTTAGGACCTAAATCATAGTCAATCACTCAATCTATTATATTTGCAAAAAAAAAAATAATAATAATTAAATAATTAATCATGTGGTACAAAAAATATAGAAAAAAATTGGACTAAATACTCGTTACTCCTCATACTTTTGCATGAAAAACAGTTTAGTCCAAAATTTTAAAATTAAACAGTTTAGTCCTTATTCTTTCTAATTCTCACACAACAGGTCCTAAAATGACTATTATACCCCTCACTTTTTATTTTTTTCTCTTTTTTTTTTTCTCTCTCTCTCTCTATATATATAGACACACACACACACACACACACACACACACACATATATATGTGTGTGTGTGTGTGTGTGTGTGTATATATATATATGGAAAATTCTACAAAATGTTAACGTATGACATGCATACAATTGCCTTAAAAGTGGTAATTTGAGTCCTCAAAATAGTAATATTAGTCCTCAAAGTGGTAACATGAGTCCTTAAAGTGATAAATTTTCTTAGTTACCACATGAGTCCTCAAAATAGTAATATTAGTCCTCAAAGTGGTAACATGAGTCCTTAAAGTGGTAAATTTTCTTAGTTTACCATATGAGTCCTCAAAATAGTAATATTAGTCCTCAAAGTGGTAACATGAGTCCTTAAAGTGGTAAAAATAGTTGATGTATGAGAAATGTTAACATACTATAGCTTTACCCATATATATATATATATATATATATATATATATATATATATAGAGAGAGAGAGAGAGAGGCAGAAAAAATAAAAAATAAAAAGAGAGAAAAATAAAAAAATAAAAAGTGAGGGGTATAATAGTCATTTTAGGACCTGTTGTGTGAGAATTAGAAAGAATAAGGACTAAACTGTTTAATTTTAAAATTTTGGACTAAACTGTTTTTCATGCAAAAGTATGAGGAGTAACGAGTATTTAGTCCTAAAAAAAACATTAAAAAATAAATGATTTTTTTTTGAGAATAAAAACAAATGATTTCTTAATTTTTTTTTTGCACAGATAAAATAGAAAAAAATATATAAAAAAAAAACAGAATAGTTCATGGCATTTTCTTATTGATTAGACATTAAGTTTTGAAACTCAAGTTTGATTAAGAAATGTATATTTAGTTAAGATTTATAGAGTGATTAAATCATTGAAATGACTAAATTTTTTATTTTAAAGATAATAATTTGTTTGCAAATTATATGAGTGAGGTTATTTGAGGAAGTTTAGTGAGGTTTAGTGAGTAAATTTAGTCTTTGAAAATTTGATAAGAGGTGTAGAAAGCATAGAGGTCAAGTGAGTAAATTTGGAGGTTCCAATATAAAAACTCTAGGTTAAAAGCCCAAATGAAAAAGAATCAAATCACAACAAAGAAAGAACTAGGATCTTTTTGTGAACAATTTGGATACCGATCTCTCAAATCTCCTTCTAGGAAAAAGCCAAAGCATCATAAGAAATATTCAAAATATTATAAAAAACATAAATCAAACCCTGACAGAAAAGTCACATCTAAACCCTATACAAGCTCTAAACCGTACATTATAAAAAATACAAAAGAAAATTTGTCAAGAAAGTCTCAGGGCAAAACTCAAAACTTCCTATTTGCTACAAATGTGGCAAAGCAGGACATTACAAAAAAGATTGTCGTGTTAAACAAAAAATTAACGCTTTAAATCTTGATGAAGAAACAAAAAATAAACTTCTCAAAATCATGCTTGATTCCGAATCAGATAGCTCAGACTATGACAATTCTGATTCAAAAGAAACTTTACAAATAGATGAAATTGACTTCTCAGAAACTTCAAGTTCTGAAGAAGAAGAAACAGAATGTAAAATCTCAAAAGAAGGTATTAAAATATGTAATTGCAAAAACAAATTAAAAATTCAAATGATTTCCCAAAAAATAAAAAATGAGTTTTTAGAAATAGCTACAAAAATGGAAGACACAGAACTTCAAGCTCAATTTCTTACTATCTTCAAAGATTTAATTAAAGAAGATACAGGAAAAGAAAATCAGTCAAACGACCTTTATAACATAAAAGATATTTTTCAAAGATTCGATAAAAGACAAAAATCTGAAGTAACAATCTCAGATTTACAACAAGAAATAAACCAAGTTAAGAAAGATATACTTCTCTTAAAAACAGAAATTGCAGAACTCAAGAATAAACCTACAAATGAGGAACCACCTAAAATTGAAGAAAAAGGAGAAAATAGTCAAACTAATCAAAATATTCAAGGAAATGTGTTTAATGAACAATTTATTGGATTTATTACTAGAGTAACCTACCAAAAATGGAGAACATTAATAACTCTTGCAATTTCAGATTCTTATACTATCCAAATAGTTGCCTTGATTGATACAGGAGCAGATATGAACTGTATTCAACAAGGAATAATCCCCACCAAATATTGCGAAAAGTCAAAAGAAAAACTAACTGGAGCAGAATGATCAAAATTGAAAATACGATACAAATTACCAAAAGTTCATGTTTGTGTAGATAATATCTGCATCCAAACATTTCTCACAGTTGTCAACAACTTAGACACTGAATTGATTCTAGGAACCCCTTTTATCAGTTTAATCCATCCATTTTTAACAACTGATGAAGGTCTAGAAACAACAATTTTAGGTCAAACAATTCGTTTTCCTTTTATTGAAAAAGCCAAAACTAGAAACCTAAACCTAATTCGAAATGCTGCAATTACCAAAAAGGTCAATTTAATTCAAAATAAACAAAATCACATAAACCATCTTAAAGAAGATCTACAAATTAAAAGAATTGAACATCAACTTCAACAGCCTTATTTACAAAATAGAATTAAAGAATTTAAAGAAAAATTAGAAGAAGAAGTAAGCTCAAACATCCCAAATGCTTTTTGGAAAAGAAAAACTCACATGGTTGAATTACCATATGAAAAAGACTTTGATGAAAGAAAAATCCCTACTAAGGCAAGACCAATTCAAATGAACAATGAATTATTAGAATATTGCAAGAAATAAATTCAAGACCTTCTAGACAAAAGGTTAATAAGACCTAGCAAATCTCCGTGGAGTTGTTCAGCTTTTTATGTTCAGAAGGCTTCTGAACTAGAAAGAGGAGCTCCAAGACTTGTAATCAATTACAAACCCTTAAACAAAGTTCTTCAGTGGATCAGATACCCAATTCCAAATAAAAGAGATTTACTAAAAAGATTAATTCAAGCAAATGTTTTCTCAAAATTTGACATGAAATCTGGCTTTTGGCAAATCCAGATTGCCGAAAAAGACAAATACAAAACAGCATTTAATGTTCCCTTTGGACATTACGAATGGAATGTTATGGCCTTTGGACTCAAAAATGCCCCTTCAGAATTTTAAAATATGATGAATGACATCTTCAATCCTTATTCAAATTTTTCAATTGTTTATATAGATGATGTTCTAATCTTTTCAGAAAATATTGATCAGCATTGGAAACATCTCTACAAATTCTTTCAAATTATTAAAACCAATGGATTAGTTTTGTCTGCACCAAAGATCAAATTATTTCAAACAGAAATTAGATTTTTAGGACACAATATCAAACAAGGTACTATTGTCCCAATCTTAAGAGCAATAGAGTTTGCTGATAAATTTCCTGATGAAATTAAAGACAAAACTCAACTACAAAGATTCTTAGGATGTCTCAATTATATCTCTGACTTCTATGAAAAACTAACAGTTGTGTGCAAACCTCTCTATCAAAGATTAATTAAAACCCCTCCAGCATGGATAGATGCCCATACTCAAATAGTTAGAGAAGTCAAAGCTTATGTCAAAACCCTACCATGTCTAGGGCTTCCAGACCCAGAATCCTTTAAGATAGTCGAGACAGATGCGTCCGACATTGGATATGGTGGAATTTTAAAACAAAAATTAGCAGAAGATCAGCCTCAGCAATTTGTTAGATTTACCTCAGGATTGTGGAACCAAGCTCAACAAAATTACAGTATTATCAAAAAACAAATTCTAGCTATAGTGCTATGTATCACAAAATTTCAAGATGATCTTTTAAACAAAAGATTTTTACTTCGCATTGATTGCAAAGGAGCAAAATCAGTTTTAGAAAAAGATGTTCAAAACCTTGCCTCTGAACAGATTTTTGCAAGATGGCAAGCAATACTTTCAATATTTGATTTTGACATTGCATTCATCAAAGGAGAGAGCAATTCCCTTCCAGATTTTCTCACAAGAGAATTTTTACAGGGAAGATGAGTGAAAAAACCCAACCAACATCAAAAGAATCCTATGCAATGACTCCCGCAAGGCCACAGCAAAGCAGACTGGTTTCCAGTCCAAATACTTTAAATGTTGCAGGACAGTTAGTTCCTATCAGGAACTCTTTCACTCCCTTAGTGGAGCAATCTCAAAATTTTGCTCAAAAATTTACTCAGCCAAAATTTCCTGTTTTACCATCTTCAAGTCAAACAAAATTTTCAAACCAGCAAAAACCTTTTAAAAGCCTGTATTCTATCAAACCTGAAACCAAAACCATTCTGGTTATTGATCCAGAAATTTATGATACTGAACCTTATCAAATTCTCAGAAAAACAACTTACCCTCATTATTTTGTTACCAATGATCCAAACAAAGGTCAAAGATTTTATGAATTTATCCTGGTTGATACTAATTCAATCACAATCACCCACAACCAAGACAAAGAAAGTGGCCAAATTACTCGTTCAAAAATCCAGATTCGCCAAATCTTAACATTCGATGATTGGAATCATCATCCAATGACTCCCAAAAGATTTTCTCAAGATTTCATTCCTCAAAATTATACTTACTGGGATTACATGGAGGCCTGGACAAATGTTTTTTATCTTCAAAATAAAAGCAGGCAACATTCCTGGTTTGTTTTATTTTGCAAGAACTTTCGTCCAAAATTCCCTTCATGGTTCAAATCATGGTGGCAGTACTTCGGTGCAACCGAAATTATTTTGCCTCCACCAATGAAAAGCTTATTCAAATTTTTCCAAGAAAATTGTGAACTTTTTATCATCAAACCCTTTGATGCAATTTTTACTTTTTATGCCATTCAAAATATTGCATGGATCATCTCGTGGGATATAATTGTATCTCCACCAAATCAAGACCAAGCAATGACACTAATCAGAAGGTTCAAACATAAGTGGTGAGATGGCTTCACAGTTGACAAGTTCTCTGAAGAGTCCCTCCTCCAATGGTTCAAAACCCATCCTCAATATTGGAAGCAAGGATCAGTAATTCAATGTCAAGAACAAAGCCAATTCTTGTTACAAAAGTCCAAGATTCAAAGCCAGCTGGCAGGCATCTCTTCTCCTCACGAGTATGCCCTAAAGCTCAAAGAAGTGTTATCTCAAATATCTCAAAGCGACAATGGAGATGATGACAATGACATCACGGATGAGTCCAATCTCATTTCGCAAATCATGACCTTGATGCTTTTGTGCTCGGCGATTTTTAATCGCACAGCTATCTCTCAAAATAGTAAGAATCTCTCAAAAGATCTCAAATCAGACAAAACCCAAATCAGATCTGCAATCGGACAAGACTCAATCTTTACAGGTGTCCTAACCCTGATAATTGGGACATGTGTGAATAGTACAACCTCCCTCAAAATTCACCCTTTGTTGACATGTTCCTTGCTAGGAACATGCAGGAGCAAAGATTTCAAGTCAAGATTTTCCTTTCAACATGCAAATGAAAGTGACATGACCAAGATTTTCAATGATGGTGACCTTACTCTCCAGTATGCATAGATTCATGCACGGGGAAAAACCACGTCAAAAGTTGATACATCAAAGTCTTCAAAGCCTGTCAAGTTCGGCAAAATCTTATCTTGACGAATCTCCTCAAGTCCAAGAAAAATCAATTTACTTTCCAGCTGTATTTTTACTACAGTATTGTAAACGGCTATAAACACTACTAGAATTTTGTTCATAGACATCGGCCCAGAACCGATGTTAAACTAATTTTCGACCGATGTCTTAGTGGGTGTAGAGAAAGATATAGACATCAGTATAAGCGCGTTTTTAACCGATGTCCCAGACAACAACCAACATCGATTCTAAAAAACAAATCGATGTATAATCGTTATAATCATCATATTTTTGTATGTTAGGTATGTCTAATTCTTCATATTTTCACATTTTATGCTTAATAAAGTATATCTCGAACAATACCTAAGTGAACATTTAAATCGATTACAATTTCAGAAATGATGTCTAATACACTCGTAGACATCAGTCTCTAAAAAAATTTGTTTGTTCGTGTCCATTTTTACGTGCATCTTGCCGTCTTATTCTCCAGAGAACGATGTATGTACCTTTAGGCAACATCAGTTAATCTATTAAGAATGATGTTTTATGTTACTAGGAACATCGCTTTTCGTTAGTTGAAACGATGTCTAGTAGTTTTGTAGACATCATTTCTATTTTTCAAAACCGATGTCCTGTATTTCATGGTAAATCGGTTTACTTTATAACAGCTGATTTGTACGTTGACACTAGATAACGGTCTGGTGTTTAGATATCGATGTGCATTGATTTTGTGTACATCGATTTTGGGGTGACATTTCGATATGTTGATATTCATGAGACATCAGTCCAGTTTTAGGTACTGATTTCTAATCTCTGAATTGACATCATTTTCTGTCATTATTGTTTTGTTCCCCATTTATATACATCAGTTCATATATATAAGAATGATGTGCAAATAATCATCTAGCTGCTGGTGGTGGGAAAATATTTTGAAATACATTCTCATCATTCAAAAATTGGGGCTTTCCATTAATTTTCTCATCTTCATTCATGATTCTACATAATTCACAAAATAAAACCCCAAAACCTACAAAGGCTAGCCTACAAACATATTAGCAACCAACTACAAAAGTTCAACACCAAACTTTGCTTCAAAGCAAAAACTAGTCTTACTCAAAATCATGTTGGTAGCCAAACTCTGTATATAATCAGCCACTTCAATACGTACAAAGTCGTCTCTTTGACAATTATATGTAGATGCCGGATCAACAAAGCAATGGTGTCAAATTCATCTCTTTGAGTAAGAAGTTCATGCAAGTACCTGTGTCAAAAGCAAAGACATGAAATTGCAAGCAAACTCGTTTTCCAAATGCAGCAAAACCCCATAATCCCATATCACCTTTCCACACAGTTACATTGCAAGTCATGTGTAAGCAAAGGGAAAAAGAAAAAAAAGGGAAGACAGCTGCAGCCATTACCTAGCTTCCATAGTTATGTATCAAATCAATCTTAGAGAAGACATTTATGTGTGGGAGCTCCATATGTATCATGGTTGATAAAAAAGAAGAAATGCAGTAACATACTTTGCAACATCACTGCATATATGGGCATCAACTAAATGCGTTGCAGCCAACTGCAGAAAATCAGGAAGCCAACCAAATGAAGAGCAGAAGGCACATCAATCATTCATGGTCATGGTGAATGGTCAAAGCAACAATATCACAAAAGAAGAATATAATCATAACTTGAGGTTTAACTTCTTTATGAGTTTCATGATAATATTCCTGGTGTTGGAAAATCAAAGAGAAGATAGTGATCTGCAGTAACATTGATAGGCAGCAGAATGCTATTGTTAATTTTACCACTACTTAGGGGACAAACTACAAGAAGAATGCTAACATGCCATGTCATTTGAGCAACTTTACAATCAGCCAAATATATATGCTTGCGTAATTTCTGATTGTGGATTTCAAAATGCATCACTTATTATTTGAATTTAAGTATCATTGGTTGAACATTTCAGTATAATTCTGAGCAACCATAAGACTAGCTCCAATTTGAACTGATTCTTGATATAACAATGAAAATCACATACTAGCGAATTATACAAACGCTCAGAGAAGCTATCACAGAGAAAAGAAAAAAAGAGAAAAAGAAAAAAAAAAAAAAAAAACACTATCACAACAACTCCAAGAAGCAGTTATGATGTATCATAGGAAAACAGTATAATAAAACTGCCCATATAAAGAACTTGATGGGAAAAGATAAGAATAAGGATAACAGAAGCCAGATGCACAAACCCTGTATTCAGAAACATTATTTTCATAATCTGTAAAGCACAAGATAAAATGAAAGTTAAGAGTATCAGGCTTAAGGATTCAAGGAGCACTCTTCTCCATAAAAAGAAAAAGAAAAAGAAAACAGGATTCAAGGAGCACAAGAAAAATGGTATACTTATATGCACATGTTTTCAGTGACATCAGTAACTAGCAAAATGAGAGACTTCCAGGGCCTTAACTGAGCTCCTGATATAGTCAGAAACAAGTAGAAATTTAACATAATCTACATAAATGTGCTTTTATTTATTTGTATAATAAACACACTTGAACTGACCAGATTGTGAATACCTACCCTAGCACCAATTACTGAACAGTTCTTTATTCAGGTCAGCCAGTGTTAGGTTGGGGTAAATTATGCTAAAGAAAACGTTTTGTATTATTCTCACATAGCCACTTTTGCAGCAGGACATTATCATGCACTCTGGGTACATAACACCTTGAAGAGCACATATCAACCCATTGTTTCCCATCTCGTTCCAGCTTTTCACTTTTATCGACTGGATCATCTTCAAAAGTCAAACCAGCTATACATATGTTCTTCTGCTAGTTGATTATCAGAAGAAGTCTCACCAAACACTGCCTAAAACTAACGGAAAAAGCAGCAATAAGCCAAATCTTTTCAATCTAAACTACTTCGACTCTTGGTAAACCAAAGAACATATACACTATGTTCTGAACAGTAGTAAAATCAGTAGTAATTTATAATTCGGGAATCCACCAAATTTCCTCAACTATTCTAATTTATTGGTAAAATATGTTTTCTTGATAACAACAAAAAGAGTGTGACCATATAAAGAAACAGACAAAATATAAAAAAAGACTCGCACAAGGAAATGGTTTTCATGAGCATTTATTTAAATATCTATATTTCTGCCGCACTTATGTAAGCATATGTATTGTGTAAAGAAACATGTATGGCAATAAAAATGACTTACTTTTTCCCTTCCACATTGACACCATGTACCAGAAACTCGTCTGCATACTTGGCAATGAAGTCTAATATTTCCTTGTCAAGATACACGTCACTGAACTTTTGCCATCTATCTGTGACAATTGCATATTTACCTTCCTGCACATAAAAGACCAGATACACATTAAGGCCAACGAATAAAAGAGGGGCTTGAATAAATTAATGAGATGGCGAATGTGTGACAGTTGCTTATTAGGCTAAAGCACAAAAGCCTATTATATATTAAACATGGTACTTGAAAATGCTTAAAAAAAAAAAAATACAATAGTTCCAGTAGCTTGCTGCAAAACTCGTCCACTGTGTTCTAGCATTCATAATATGATCTGAGTTTTAATAAACTGATATTTCAAAGGCAATAATTAAAACTGCTCAAGAATACGTAGTCTAATGAGGCTGCTTAGCCTCGTAAAGAAAGTGAACAAATGAAGGACATAAGACGTATAATTCTGGATAACTTCATACCCTCTTTCTACAGCTAAGGTCTAAAACAAGCCTTTCTTTTCCAACAACACGAACAAGATCTTTAAGCCTTTCAAGGTTTTGCCCATTATTAAATACATACTGCAAGAAAACCATGACAAGTTTTAGAAAATGTTTTCCTGATATTAATTGTTCTAAGAAATATACATGGTTTTTCAATTTTAGAAGAGGAGAAAAACAGAACTCACAGAAGTGACAATGACGTGGGTAGCCCCTTCTTCTATGTATTGCAAAGAATTATCTGAATTGATCCCACCTCCTACCTGAAAACCACCTAGATTATACCAGTCCTCGTAGCAAGTTCAGCAGAGGAAAATCTGTAAGTTTAAACATATCATCAATCATAGAGAACAAAGTGAAATAGCACACTCACAAGGTTTATACTAATCTCAGCATGTGCAATGAATAATGAGAAATCTGATCCTTTTGCAAAAGTTGGCACCTCTTTGATATCAATTTCCCTAAACCTCGTAATCCTAACTGATGCAAGTTAGAATAGTACAAACGCACAATAACTTCTTTCAACAAAATGTGTAACTTTCAGACCATGATCCTATTTACAACAAATAAAAATAATCATGCAGTAAACTCTGAGACCATGATGCTATTTACAACCACACATCCAGTAGATAAACACAAATGATATATCTCCTTAGTTTAAGAGTTGAATAAATAAAGAACAAAGCATGGTTGAGTTCAGAAAAGGATTTTACATGCAATATTGAACTGGAGGAAAATAAAAAACAGAGCAACTAATATTGCTGAAGGCCATACCTTCTGTGAAAGAAACCAGATTTCCAATCCTGTTGCGAGCAATTGAAACCGGATTTCCAAGCCTTCGAGGAAGCAAGCACATAGCAATACTAGATATAACTCAATCAACATAAAAATTACAAGTATGGCCCACCAAAATGGCAATAGTAAAGCTAAAATGAACCAGGTGTGAGAACATTGGCAAGATTTCGCACTCCAAATATTGAGTGGAAACAGTATAACATACTCAACCTCGTTCAAGATACGCAAAAAATAAAAAAGTTCACCTTTGAAAACTTCAGTCCGGATTTCCAAGCCTTTTGGGAGCAATTCAACCTTTGAAAACTTCACCTTTTCCCAATCAGCCCAACCAACAGCCCAGAACCTCTACCTGTAGAACATCACTATATAAGGAAGCAATGTTTGAGGCCTCTTCTGCTAGTGAGCTTCATAAATCACAATCAAATCAATACATCACACAACGAAATCCAGTTACAATCAAATCAAATTGCTCACATATTATGTATAGCTTCAATTCCACAAAAGTTAATCACATAAACACAAAAATCGAATCACCACAGCAAAATAGATCGATCCTTTACATATATAAAGCTCAAGATCAATCAAACAACTAATAAGAGCAATCATGAACAACTACAAAGTAGTTCTAGATTAGATTTTTATTTTCCTAAAATTAACACCAAAAACTAATCCAGATAACAAAATCTCTATACAAATAACACATACATGCCAAGCAATTTTAAAATTCCAAATATTTCAGCGAAACGGAGCAGAGCAAAACCTTTGGGGCTTCAAAGACAGAAGAAATCTGAGTGAGGCCGAGAGTGATGTGAGCAATTGTGTGAGCCATGTGCTTCTTCCCACTCAAGGGCGTGACTGCAAAACAAAGTCACAGACTCGGCGCGTGCCTTAGTTTCGTTAAAAACGAAGAAGAATATGAAGGTGAAGAAGATGAAGTGATTGCGATAAAGGAAGAATCCAGTGACACGACACTGGCCACCATTGGAGTCCCATCGGTGAGGACGTGAGGTAGTCGCCTGGAGTGTTTGGGATGACGTGGAAGAAGAGATCGAGGCAGGGGTTGCCGGTGGAGAGAAACGTGGCAGAGTCGTTCTCCGTCAGGCCCATTGGGAGGTCGTGCTTGGTTCCGACGTCGTTGAAATTCGCCACCATCAGGTCCACGAAGGATTCGCCGGTGGTGGGTTTGGAGTCGGGTTTGGATTTGGGTTGGGGTGGCGCGCGGAGCGGTGGTGGTGGGTGAGGGTTTGTGGAACTCGGGAGGACCGAGAATACTGGGAGGAGCCATGGCTCGATTTGTGTGAGCTAGCTACCTGTGAAACTAGGGAGGGAGAGAGAGGGAGATGAAGGAAGCAATGAGGAGCTCCAGAATGGCGGCGAGTTCGAGTGAGCTTAGGGTCCAGAATGGAGGTCGAGTTTGGGAGGAGATCTAGTTTGGGAGGAGTTCAGAATGAAGGAGGTCGAGGGAGAGTAACATTAGGGTTTTCCATCTGTTTCTATTTGGGCGCAATTTTTTTTCTAAGTGTGAAAGTTTTGAGTTTTAGTCCCCGCTTCTTCATTTCACTTAAAAACTTAGCGTTTTTTTGCAAAAATAGGTTCCCGCAAATTTTCGAACTAAACTTTTAACACCGGTCATTTTAAGAACTGGTGTTAATGACATACATTTAAATCGGTATTTTCGTAAAACGATGTTAGATTACTTTTTTACATCGTGGGCAAGTCTGACCGATTTAAAACATGTGATGTCTATGAACAGATTTCTAGTAGTGAAAAGGCCATCAAATGTAACAAGTTAGACAGAGTCTTTTAGAGACCTGAAAAGAGTTATATTCAGAGTTTAAAAAGAGAGTTAGTCTGAGAGTTGCATTGTAACCTGCATACTTCCTCTCATCAAGATCTTGTATTCAAATACTTTCATCAATCAAAGTTCTTCAAGTTTCAATACTATTTCAAGGTATCTTACTTTTATTATTCTGATATTATCATGTCTTTATATTTACAATTAAAATTAGATATTGCTGAATATCAATTTCAACTTCGAAAAAAAACGTTTACAACAAAAAATTGTTGAAGGAAGATTTCCTGTTGTCTTTCTTCATGCAGATCCAGAATCTTTTGATCATGATTGTTATAAATTATATGATATGCCTGTTGAAAATTTTCAAATTATTATTTCAATGATTAAGAAAAGAATAGATAGGTGCCAAAGGGTTCTTGAATTGTTAGTAGTCTAGAAATTCCAAATCCTGTCAAGTCATTTTCAAATACTGTCCATTACAATTTAGTTAAGCTCCTCAATTCCAGTTTAGCTTAGCTTAAGCCCCAAATCCAGCTTAGCACTTGTACCCTGGGATACGTCTAGTAATGTACTTGATTAGCTAGTAATCTAGTTGTTAGATATATGCCTTTTAATAGTTTACGCGGTTCACACATGTAGGAATCGATCCTTCGATCAATTATTTGAGTGTGTGTGTGTATAAAAGTGTGTGTGATCTGTTCTGCTTCTTCAAAAAATATATGGCAATTTACGCATATTAATTCCCTCTTCTTCTTTCCGGTACAACATATTAATTTTCTTTCTTGTATCAGAACATATTAATTTCTTTTGACTAAAAGGAGTGTGAGCTATTTCCAGGTAGGCAAATTAATATTGAAAACTTTTGTATTAGACAATGGAAAAGAAAACCATAAAGCAACCCTGGAAATGATGTGTAGAGCTTTATGGTTCCCCAATGGAACACGATGGAGACCATTCATTTTATCATTTTATGAGCTTTTTTTTTTTTTTTGAGAAAAATCATTTTATGAGCTTCAATATGTACAACAAGAAAATGAGCATGGTGACTGGGGACTGCCTTAAGAAATTCTAGAATATTGGATGGTCCAGATAACTGGGATGGCGACCCATACAAAGACTTTAACAACGTCAAACTCCCAACTGTTCTATGTAGGGCTAATTTCTAATGGAGAGTGATATGAAGGTCCATAATGTGTTACAAAATTAGTGGACGTAAATTCGTGCTTTTAACTTTCATTTGAGAAAGAACCAAAGCATTTCCTGGGTAGTTGATTAATTACACTACTAGAAATCTCCCCAATAGCACCTCTTTAATAGACAAATTTTTTTTTTCAAACAGTATCACACCAATCTTTGACATCAGTGATATAATTTTTGTTCCCACTGTACATCAGTGGGGACTGGGTGGAATAGGGGTTTTGCTATTACTGTATCCGCTCTAAACAGAGCCAAACACATTATAACCTTAACTAGTGAAGTACCTTGTCAGTCACTGCCGAGTGATGAGAAGTGACTGTGTTGTAGTCTTTTTCATGTGTTAAATTTTTATTTTCTTCACCATGCCACTTGGACACTTATTTCCTCCTGTTTCAAATTTTATTTGTTACATAGGTTCAAAAGGATGATCTGCTTAATTTTTCGTGTCAGATCAGGAGAATGCCAATTGAGGAACTTTGCCTTCAGGTATATACCGTTTTAATTTGTTAAACCCCTTTAAATCATGAAATAAATTGCTTACTGTCTTTGTACTGCAATTTGCTGTCTGTTGTACAATCTTCTGTGTTATTGAATAGTTGAAAGTTATAGTGCGATAGAGAAGAAAACTTTGCAGAGGGCAAGTAACGTTTCAAATGATCTTTATTTAGTTGTGCAGTCTATATTGGTAACTACGTACTAAAGAAATTATCGAATGTGAGTTGTACAATCATAACTAGCAATTATAACTGAGAAACATAGACATAAACATGTGCTTATTTCACAAGACGGTGTGGGTGATTTTCATGTTGATAGATATAGTTTGAATTAGTATTCCAAAATGTATTGCACTAAAATTGTAATCTCTCTTGCTCTTTCTCTATCTTTCAGTATGTGTGGCTTTGCTGATGATGTTTCTTGTATGTTCCAGTCTATAATAGGTCACTGCTCAGGTGTGAGTCTTAGAGTTATTCAGTTGTATTAATGTTTAGTGTTTCTTAGGAATTGGGTTTGAATGTTCAGTTTTATATATAACAAGAATGATTCAGAGAAATTGGTTAACTTATGATAGTCACCAAAAGTTTTGATAGTTAATGCATGGTAATGTTCCATTTCTCTTGTTTATTTTTCTCTAATTGTTTATCTGTCTTTTAAATATACAGGCACTCCTGGTATCACAGATTATGTAATGGCAGAGCTTGAGAAGTTGGGTCAGAAATATCCTGTGGCTCTGAGGTATTTTCCTATGTTTTCTACAAATTGTTTTCATGACCAAAAGGGTTTGAAATTGAGTGTGTGTATGTAAATGTGCACTGCTATCCCTTTTCATTGTCATGTCCGTCAGTTTTTTATACCTACTTTTCTGTAGTTATGTTTATTCGAATGCTAAATTTCAATAATAGCTGATATATTAATTATATCCTTGTATACTACATGTTGAGAGAATTGTCTGGTTTACCAAAGTTTTAATTCCTAGTGGTTTAGACTTTAGGGGTATGCTTCCTCCAGATAGACTTAAAAGGAGTTTTTATTTTTATTATTATTTTTGTATATTGTTAGATGTTGTAATTTGTTCATACATGTTACATGCTACTGGAAAACTCACAACATTAGTTAGACCACAACTTACAAGTTTGTTACACAATCAATAATCTGTGATAAAATTGTGTATATCAAGTTATCAACCTTTTAGTTTCTTAATTACTAACATTCCTTCATTCCCCTAATATCATCAATTTATTCTTAGGTAACATTAGTAAAACACTATGTCAAGGAGACCAAATAAATTGATGATAGCAGGTTAATTATGCTCCAACTATATTTAGTGTTTTGAGATATTGGAGTAAATTTAATAGTGTAACTTTACTATATTATGCTCATACACATTCCATAATATAGTAAAGTACTACATCTACGTACATTTTGTTACTATTTAGTTGGATAAGGAAATTAGGGATTATTGGAATGTCAGTATGTCATCATTTGCATTCAACATGGTAATAAGTATACTTTTGATAGTTATACGATTCCAGAAGATGATCTAGAATTGGGCCTCTCACGGTAATTAGGACATCGCATTTCAATGTGACTTAAATTATTCAGGTTTCAAAGTAGTAATAGCCAATTGTTTCCACTGTCACACTGATATGGGTCAAATAGCTGTAAGAAGATCTTCATGATGTTCTTATATTTATAATTCATCTTTTTAGCGCCAGTTGATATCATTGCTTATAAGTTCTCAAGCAAGCACATCTAATAGTGTTCAATGTAATATTGTGATTCCGAAGAAACAGTTTTCTAGTTGACTTGGTAACGCAGATTATATGGATTATGCAATACTTGACATTACTCATTTACTGCATCTAGGTTAGCATCTTACTCTATATGGCATTAAGGTTTATGAGTTTGAGAAAATACAAATGGATAATAATAAGAATGAGCTATGGGCGGGCTTTGTGATTTGGGTTTGAACTTTCTTTACTCCTAATCTTAGGGCCCATTATATGTTGAAATATTTGCTTCGCATCGAACGGGCTTAGCAGTCCGTATAATCATCCCCAGATACTACTTACCCAGTCGACCTTCTCCTCCAGCCTAACCACGTCGGAGCCCTTCACGGTGACGTCGGCACCGTTAAATTGCCATTTCGGATTGACCCAAAAACCCCGTTCGCCACAACCCGGTTCAATTCACATCTTCACAAACTGATACAGGGTGAGGGTTTATGCTGTTCATGCTTAAATTCATCAATTTTTGTAATTTTCATTCCCTAAATTAGTTGAGCAATTGAAATTGGTTAATGCTTTTTTTATATGTTTGAACATGTCCAGAATAGTATACGTAAGCTATGGAGGGAGATACAGTGCGCAGTGAACATCAGGCGGAAGAAGAAGAAGAATATGTATTGCTTGATCTTGATTCTGTTTACTCCCAGCTTCAGATTCCACCAAACGCACCATATGTACTTTCAGTATGATCTTCTTCCTTTTCACTACCTCGTTATGTTTATGTTAATTGCAGCATTGGAACTCATTGCAATGCCCATTTTAATGTTCAAGTGTGTTGATGTCAGGGTTTGGATACAATGCAACCGGTATTGATTCTAGATGGCAAATTTAAGTTGGTGAGTTTAAACCCTGCAAAAACCTGGATTAAATTTGATTGGTAAAGGCTGTAGTGTTGGTCTTTTTTTTCTTTTGGTTAGAGGGAGAGTAAAAAGTAAGAGGGAAAAATGATGAGAATTAATGGTAAGTTCAAAAATAAATAATCCAATACTGGTGTTCTGTGGAAAAAGAGTTGACAAACTATGATTCCAATTAGAAGGGTCGTCATATATCTTAGTATGTCTTTTAGGTGTCGAGAAGGACTTATGAAATGATAGCAACATATGGGATTATTTTTGGAATGATTGCTAGTATGGTGAGTTACATTGGAATATTGGATGGCATCAGGTCAGTAATGTATTATCTATGCATTTGCAAATATTAGAAACACTGAATATTTGATAGCATGATAGAAGATGTGATGTCTATTGCTTTATATACCATACCATGATCAGATATTGATGATACATTCTTTCATTTGAAATGTTCGTGGCAGTTGGACAGTGGTTTTGTAGGTTAATGTCACACTTTGATATTCTGGGTTTGATTCGTGTAAAAAGTATTGGGCTAACAAGCTCCTTTGACAAATTGTTGTTTTCTCACAGATCGGTCAGT
This sequence comes from Rosa rugosa, assembly GCF_958449725.1. Classification (NCBI taxonomy): domain Eukaryota; kingdom Viridiplantae; phylum Streptophyta; class Magnoliopsida; order Rosales; family Rosaceae; genus Rosa; species Rosa rugosa. The sequence continues at coordinate 35,214,956 of NC_084822.1, forward strand.
GGGATGAGACAATTGGGACATGTCTTTTATTCAAAGAGGAAGGTAAATCACATTTCATCCCATTCAGCACATACCTGAAAGAAATAGGTTTCTATATACTTCAGGATCTGGATTGTCTAAGGAAACTTGAATTTTGTCAAAGGAGTATTGTCAGAATTTCCCTCCGGTTTTATTCAGATTCCCTTCTGATTTTCATTGAAGTGTCTTATGATGGTTTTTAGTTATCTGGTGTTGACTTTCATGGTTATTCTACATTCTTTGACAACGATCTTATGGACTATAATATGGAGAGATGATCTTGATTTTTGATTCAGAAAACTTAGCTACCACTTTCCTGGGCTGTTAATAGATATTCTTACTGTTGCGTGAAGCGGTTAGCAAAAAACGTGTCATAAACTGTTCTCGTATTTACATAGATTGCCAAAGTTCTCATTCAGTCAAAATATCAGAGGAAAAAAAAAAGCCTTAAAATTTCTTGTCAGATGTTATTGTTTCTTACAATGTTTCTCGTATCTGCCTGCATTAGTACAGTTGAGCTCTGATCAGTACAGTGTATACTAATGCAATTTCTATTTGCAGTTGTCCTTGTTGTTCACGAAGAAACAGGACCATCAGAAGCAAACCTTTTTGCTGGCAAATGCATTGTTGATCAAAAGCAATCTTCAAGCAAGCAAGTAAAACCAGTTGGCCGCACTCATAGGATTCTAAAATTCAGATTGGCACCAAATTTTGACTCTCCTAATACTGCATCTACACAGACTGAGCAAGTAAATTTGTAGATCTTTTGTAGCGACTCTAAGAGTGAAACTGGTATGAGAGGTTTATACCTATGTTGATGTTACTAGCTTATTAGCATAATTCTCCTTGTAAAGGTCTATTCTAACAAGATTAAAACTACCCTTTTATTTCAACTTACGTGAAATTAAGGGTGTTTCTAAAAACACATGTAGAAATGCAATTCAATTCTTAGTGCTTAATATCGAGTGGAAATGTGAAAAGCTTTTATGTGCATCAGAATCAGGTAGTTTCAAATCATGTTGAGATTTGGCATCTTGTTCGGGAAACTTGGGTCTATGCGACTTGGAGCCCATAACTCCCTCTTAAAAGTGCCACAAGATTAGATATATTGCGTGGTTGTCATCTCATTGTCATCACCACTGTACCCCTGCCATGGCTGCCACCATAAACCCCACCACCCCCCCCCCCCCCCCCCCCCCCCAAGGCCAGTACTACCCCATCAATCCGTCAAAAGTTGAAAGAAGGATAACTTGCATGTCAAGCTAATAGCTGAATGTTCCTTTTTTTTTTTTTTTTTTTTTTTTCTGTTCTTGTTTTTGTCTTGTCTTTTAATTGCATATTTCTTTCCCTTTTGACTTAGCTGGCAGAATGAGATGTATGAGGCGTGGGAATGAGTAGTGAAGCACGCGCTCTTCTTGTTTAATTGATCCTGGATCTTCTGGTCATATTCCAGCCATATGGGAGTGGTTGTCTCTGCAATTTTCAATTCTATTGCGTCTTCTTGTTGGAACACATCCCTCCCAATATTGCCAAATTGGGTATGGAATATGGAATGAACACTACAGCCTGCCTTGTTTAGACCTTAAATAATGGAATCCAAGCTTTAAAATGGAATTGCATTTTAGAACGATCTTAATGATCTTCTAGAAGTCTGTGACATGGTCTCAAAGTAGAGTCTTTTCTCTGCAGACTGCCCTAGCAAATGTTGTGAATTTATCATTTCTTCGCGCCGAATTTATAATAAAGAAAGAAAAAAGATAAATTATGTAATCGTATTGTTTTAAAAAATTATATATATATTTTAAAGGAAATTAAGAACTACGCCCACAAAATTATTGACTACAGACCTAATTCAAATGTGTCCATAATATTCTTCGACATGGCTTACAGACCAGGGTCCCTCTAATACGTCTATAAACCGTCTTAGGCATTAAACTTGACCGCTTTTCCTTTTTTAGTATTAGTTTCAGCAATCTAAGTTTGGTTTTTACAAATCTTATTTGGGGCACCTTTCAGTGTTGCAAAAATTTCTACATCTCATGTTTTGGGACCTCGAAACCAATGTCTTAGCATTCTTCTCAGTTTTTTTGGCTACTAGCACGAAATAACGCATAATAGCCAATTTGCTACACTAGCTTTCACCTTGCTGTCAATTTGCTACCTTAGGTTTTATTTCAGCCAATTTGCTACCCTAGGTTTCACCTTGATGTCAATTTGCTATCCTAGGTTTTATTTCAGCCAATTTGCTACCCTAGGTTTTCACAATTAGTCAATTTGCTAACCTAAAGATTATTTCTGCCAATTTGCTGCCTTATATTTTTTAAATTAGCCAATTTGCTACATTTTCGTTATATTAATTTGTTCATTTATTCATCCAAACATGGATTAATTTTGAAAATCTAAGGTAGTAAATTACTAATTTTGAAAATTTAGGAAAGTAAATTGGTTAATCTTGAATACTTAGAATAGCAAATTTGATGGAAGGGTAGCAAATTGGCTAAAATAAAACCTAGGGTAGCAAAATGACTAATTTGAAAACCTAGGATAGCAAATTGGCTGAAATAAAACATAGGGTAGCAATTTGGCAATTAAGCTCACGAAATAATTGTTTTTGCTCAGAGTCATGCCATTTATGAAAGACAAGTCACCACGCAACATGACTACCTCTTTTGTGTGTGAGAAAATTCCCAACCGCCAAAGGACAGTTCAAATACATCATTGTCGCCATCGACTACAACAGCAAGTGGATAGAGGCGGAACCGCTAACGGCAATAACTACCACCAAGGTAACTCACTTCCTCTGGAAGAACATCTACTGCCGCTATGGCGTCCCCACACAATCATCACAGACAATGGCACACAGTTCAGTATGGTAATGCCAACATTTGCAGCAGAAGAATGTGTTATGCTGCTACTGCTATTCTTATATATTGATTACAGAACTAAACAAAAAAGCAGCAACTAAAAAGATAAACTCATAAAAGTCATGGTGAAGATTGAAAAGCAAGACTTTTACTTTTTCAAGACTTTTACCACGTTTTGAAAGTATACCTGACGATCGAGGAACTCAGAACATCACATTATTTGGAAATCAACCGAAAATCCTTCGGTGCACGGCGAGTGGAAGTGCACAACAATCTGAGCCGTACGATACTTGGGCTCGGCTATCAATATATGGGTCGTCCAATTAACTTTGCTACACATGGGCCGTGTACATGTATTGAAGACTCTCCGGAAATCAACAGTCTATCTGTAGTACGCCAGATTCAATTTCTCAAGTTGATAGACAATTAGACATTTAAGGAAATTATTTAGAGAAAAGTTCAGCTACCGTCCCCAAACTATTCTGCCAAGGCCAATTTAATACCCGAACTCTCAAAAGTATCAATGTGATACCCAAAGACCTAAATTGGCATCAACGTGATACTTTCGTCTAAAATTTCTGACGGCGTCGTTTGTTTGCTGACGTGGCAAGCACGTGGGTAAAAAAAAAAGGGCAAAATCGACTTTTTACTCTTTTTTTGTTAATTTTTTTTTTTTTTTTTGAGAAAATTTCAGCTACCGTTCCCAAACTATGGTGCCAAAGCCAATTTGATACCCGAACTCTCAAAAGTATCAATGTGATACCCAAAGACGTATTTTGATATCAACGTGATACTTCCGTCAAAAATCTCTAACGGCGCTATCTGTTTATTGACGTGGCAAGCACGTGGGCCCTTAAAAAAAAGTGAAATGACAAATTTACCCTTCTTTTTTTTGTTAATTTTTTTTTTTCTTTTCATTTATTTTTCTTCTTCTAGGATATTGTTCTAGCCAAACCACCGCAAGCTCCGCTTCTTCTCCTCCACCCAAGAATCAAAGAAAAATGGCTTATGCTTCTTCTTCAACCTCAGTCCTCTTCTTCTTCTCTCGCCTCCTCCTCTCTCTCATCTCCTTCCCCTCCGCCCAAACCATCACCAACACTACCATCATCCTCTCCAATTCCTGCTACAAATTCATGTTCTTCGCACTCAACTCCCAGCGGACGGACCCAAAACCAAAGTTGGGTGACACGATTAACAAAAAAAAAAAAAAATCAAATCTTTCTTCACCCAGAAAACTGCTTTGGGCACCCAGAGACGCCCATGTCTTCTTCTCCGCCAAAACCGATTTCCTTCTTCTCCGCCCAGCAACTTTCCTCTTTCGGGACAACCAACTGGGAAATTGGTTCGCTGCACACCAAATTCTGGTGAACCTTAGCTCCACCAACCATCTTCTTTCTTCGCAAAGACCGTCACCCATTCGCTAATAGAACCTCCGTTCATCAAACGCCCTCCTCCACCGCCACAACCTCAGCGTCATCTTCCTCCACCGCCACCGTCATGTCAGTAACAACAGATATCAGATACTCCGATCAAAATCACAATCACAAGGTCAAAGCAACATATAACTATGAATTCATGTATACAAGAACTAAAAACAAACCCAGCATAAACCAAAAAAGCAAAACCAACCCAGATAGCATTTGAGCACAATTAGATCAAGAAAAAGACTTGGCAGCTGGTACTTGGTACCTTTGGCTTCTCCCACACACTGTCAATTGCTCGATTTGGGTAAATGGGTCATTTCACCTATTTTTTTTGGACCCACGTGCTTGCCACGTCAACAACACAAACGGCGCCGTCAGAAATTTTAGACGGAAGTATCACGTTAATGCCAATTTAGGTCTTTGGGTATCATATTGATACTTTTGAGAGTTCGGGTATCAAATTGGCCTTGGCATAATAGTTTGGGGACGATAGCTGAATTTTTCTCCAAAAAAAAGAAGGGTAAATGGGTCATTTCACATTTTTTTTTACCCCACGTGCTTGCCACGTCAGCAAACAAACGGCGCCGTAAAAAATTTTGGACGGAAGTATCACGTTGATGCTAATTTAGGTCTTTGGGTATTGATGTGCTCATATTTTCCTATATTTCTTTGCCTCTTTTTTTTTTTTTTTTGATCAAGGAGAAACTTCATTAATAATGAACTGGATACAATGAGTTTTGGCAACATCTCATATTCAGAAATGGCCACTGGACTTCACACTCGAACTCCAAAATGACTGACCGACAGAGCCAAAAAAGGCCCCGACTCAACTACAGACTTAAAACTTGCACAACAATTAAACAACAAAGACAAAATGCGCAGGAGCAGTTAATCCTTGACACACAACTTTGTCAACACAAACTCGCCACTCAGAGTACTACTGACCTGCCTTTGATCGACCAAGTCTACACTCGTTGTGACTTCGAACCCAACCAAATTGAAATGCTGGACAGTCAGACCTGAGACTAAATGCTGGACCCGAATGTCAACAACGTCAATCCACAAATGCTCCAAATCACCATCACCTCCGACCCGAAATCAGACAGGAACAACCCACTAGAAGGCCAAGGATGATTGTCTATGCTAGTATGCCACCGCCAGACATTTTCTCCACCGCTGCTGACCCAACTCCAGAACAGGAATGCCCCTTAGACCGTCGAAGAGAAGATTGTCTATGCCAAAATTGCAGTGCACCCGACCCAACAGCTAATACTTAAAACAAAACCTTGAAAATGACTTGATGCTGAAAAACAAAACAAAAAAAAACCAAACCTAAAAATAAGTAAAAACAGGCCAACGACAAAGCCCATCCGCCCCACCCCCTTCGTCCCAGCAAGGGACAGCGTCGCACCAACAAACCCACCTCGCCGCCACCTCCTTCAGACCCCAACCACCGTCAATCAACATCGCCGGCCAATCCCCAACAAAAAAACATCCCCTACCACCTTCACCTCAATCCTCGAAAGCCCAAGTTGGAGAACAAACCCAGCACCGAAACACTCGCCACCGCCCCCTGCTGCGCAATCCGGGACACTCACCACCGTGGTCACCGCAGGAAGAGTGCCAAACTGCATCAGTATCAGATCCACACTCCCAATTTCGGATCACCTCCAACTCAACACCACCACCACCCCACCCATCCCCCCTAAACCAGATCGGGAACGAACCAACTATCACCCCCGATCTGGGGTTTCCCGTCCCCAACCAGCCACCAGACCATCCAAGCCGGATCGATCCAGCCACTCCATCCAGTCCCGATGAGTCGCGCCCATTCCAATCCATCTGTCCATCCTTTGCCGGCCGAAAAACCCACGAACTCACAATGGTCAAAACCTAATACCTACTGACCAAAGATCGACGCCACTACTTGCCGAGAAACAGAGACACTAGGCCTACCCGTCCGGCAACAACGTCCGTCGGACGCGTCGCCGGACGAGTGAGAAGAAATTTGAGAGAGACTCTTGCGGCTAGGGTTTTTTTTCTATTAGAATATGCTATTTCTTTGCCTCTTAATCTTAGTATTTATGCTTAGTCCTCCTTATTTCGAGTCATTTATGTTGTTATAGTGTTTTTGTAGGTTTGTCTCATAAAGAGAAGAAAAGAAGTTAAAATGAGCTAACTAGGATTAAAAGACGCCCAGGTCCCAGAATCTGTCTGTGCAGAACATCCAACTTCTCCGAATTACTGGGAGTTACTCAGATCGAATCAGACAATGAGCCTTATATCATTGGAAAGCTACGGATGTCTACTTTCTGTAGAATTTTACGGATCTCGATTTCGATACTTTTGGAGAAAGTTATGATTATTTGAGTGAAGATAGGTCGGACAGGAAATCTACTCGGGAATTTACAACCATTCATGGAGAACTCAAGTTCCGTGGCACAAGACCGTCAATCCTAATGTTTCAAGGAAGTTAATTCAGATGAGGATTAAATGATGAACTTATTCCTACTTCTACAAGAGATATTTCAAGGTTTTCCCATTCCAAATGAAGATAGAAATCCAAATCCAAGTCTTACAAGGAAACATGAAGCCAAAGATGAGCAGAAATCTTCCCTATATAAGGGAGCACGAATTTACATGAGAAGAGAGTCTCGGGAGCACAATGTAGACGCTTACGGAGCAGAGACGACTCATCCATCTTCCCCTTCTTTTCCCCTTCCATTCTTTTTATGTTTTTCCTATGTTTTACTTAGTTATCTTTTGTTAAACTTTTTCTAGGGTTAGGATGATGCCCTAGCATGATTGTTTATGTTCTTTGATGTTTTATTGATGGATTTGTAGTTTCTTTATGATGAATGCTTAATCACTATTTGAATTGATGCTTTATGTTTAAGTTCTTTGATTGATCACCTTAGGGCTTTGCATATAGTAATTGGAAGACAAATTTGAAGCAGAGATGCAATATAATTTGATTAGCTTCTTGTGATTAAGTGTGGTAAATTACATTATTACTTGAGAAAGACTAATGGTTTGCTTGATTCCCTTGTTTTCTAAAGCATAATGAGTCTTGCATGTTAAATTTATACCTGAGAAGGATAAACTGCATAGTTAGGATATAAGATCTTTACCCGAGAGGGAAAGCATCATACACTTAAGGAAAACTATGGTCTAGAGTACCTGAGAAGGACTTAGATACGGAAATTATCATCTAGAGAAACAAAAGAATCTGTTAATTGCATTGAAACATAAATAGGATTGTTAGCGATTGATTCTGAAACCCTAGGTTTTATCATTATTTGTTTGTTTGTTTGTTTCTTTAATTTTCATATTATTTCTTTATTCAAAAATCCAAAACCATATCTTCTTTAGTTTGATTGCTTATGTGTTTTTGTGTTTGGATTAATTAGGTTAGGATTTAAATTGATTATCAATCCTCAGTTGGAACGACCTCGTACTTGCACACTATACTAACGACGATTCGTGCGCTTGCGAGTTTTAATTAAAATTTCACAACAAGTTTTTGGCGCCGTTGCCGGGGATTGATGATTGATTTTGATTCTAACTTGATTACCAATCTGATTTTATATCTTGTTTGTTTAGTTTCTACAATTTTTGGTTTTAAGTTTGCTAACATTTATCTTTTTGTGTTTCAGGTTCTGTACCTTCTTTTTGACGTAGATTCTGGATATCTTCCTGGAAGTTTTAATAGGCTTATTCCATATCACCAGAAAGCTACGTGAGTCTAGTTTCCAACGCACCAAGAAGATCATCATTCGGAGCTGTGAGCTAAGAGATATTTGAGAAATACCGAACAATGCTCAATCTGCGCGGAAATTTTCCTGATGACTTCTATGATCTTTTTCAACTTCAACATCGGCTTCGTGCTAATCTTCACTAAATCTAAATCCCAGGGAGCTCTAAACTCTTCTCTTTACTTTCTTGTTTTTATTTTTTCTTACTTATCTCTTTTCCATGCTTTTATGTGCATTGCGTGCTTTAATTCTTTCAACATTGAGGACAATGTTAGATTTAAGTGTGGGGGAAGGGATTTCAATTTTTGTTTCATTCTACTTAAAACAAAAAATTTTGTTTCAATTTTTGTTAGATTTAAGTGTGGGTATCACATTGATACTTTTGAGAGTTCGGATATCAAATTGACCTTGGCAGAATAGTTTGAGGACGGTAGCTGAATTTTTCTCAATTATTTAATATAGACTGAACATCCTGGATTCCCCCATAAGTCATATGGTTTTAAATAACGAGTCAATTTGTCAGGTGCTATGCTTTATCCAGAAGCGGGCGGTCAGTCATGATTACTTGCTTTCTATTTCTAATGTGAGGTAAAAGACTTATTGATTGAAGATTAATCCATTAACAGAACAGAAGGGCACATGTTTGTTTCTGCTACTCAACTACTCAAGAGTCAAGAGTGGACAAATTAACATAAAAGCTCATGAATGCTTGTTCAGTTGTTCACAACTGGAAATGCCAGAAGCTGGTGAAGTTTGATCGTGGTTTCAATCAGAGCTGGCTGGTAGGTACTGTCTCATTGGTACTGCCTAAATAATACTGAAAAGGACTGGGAACTGAAAATTGTACCTCCTTTCTGTTTTTGAAATAAAATCCAAAGTGACCAGATGTACAAGTTAGGTTAAAACTTATTACACCTATGGTATGAAGATACCTAGAAATGAAATTAACAAGCAGGTGGAGATTAGACAGCCACATACTAAAGCATTTAGCAAGTGGGTTTCATAAGTAAAGTTATAAAAGTGTCGCACATCAATTACCTTCAGACTGCCTATATTGATTTGGATTTGTATGAATAAAACTATTTGGACTACTATATACTTCAATACTTGATCATATCTTTAATAGTAGTGATGTAACATTACTCCTTGGCTATATCTCTCATTTTCATCATAGCATTTTCTTTGTCTCAACTTGTTTGTATACCTGCTGGGGAATGCTGATCACTGTACTTAACCAAAGAAAAAAAAATTCTGAATTAGATCGAGTGAGACTCAAACCCCTTTGAAGCAAGATCCAATATGTTTTGAGGGCAGCCCGGCCCCTTTTGTACCGATTGACAGTAGACCCCCGAGGGTTAGACCAACTCCTTGCGATAAATTAAGGATCCTTCACCTACCATACAAGAGGTTGGTTATTATTGTAATGGTCTAGGCTAACTATGATGTACTGGCCGGTACACTAATGTATTGGAAATTAATTTCCATGTTTTGATCTAGTCTAACTATGATGTACTGGTTCTCTACTCCTTTGGTTATTTGTACCATGTACTCTGGGAATTCACAAGCAATAACCGAGTCCTTTTGATGGATTGGATTGTGTTCTGGTTTTGCACACATCTAATACAAAAATAGATTATAAGAAGGACCAGTAACTGAAAGACTTCCTCAACACCTATGTAAAAATAAATCCAAATTGACAGCACAAAAGAAAGTCCAATCATTTTAAAACTAGTCGCCCCTTAAATGAGTTGTTAAAGACTTCAAGTCCAGTAACTTACAGATGGAAAGTTGAAAGCAACTGAAAGAAGCTTTATTGGTAGGCAACTTACAGATGAAACCCAGTGGCCAATGAAGCTGTAGCTGAAACTCACTTATGGAATCTAATTTCCCACAACAAATACACAAAAATCAATAACAAAAACTACTATCGTGTTACACACATAGCACACTATACTGATACATAAACTATTTACCTACTTACACAGTTACAAGTTTGTCGACGATCTCTTAAATGCCGGTGAAAAATCTAAAGGTGTTCTATTAGGAAAGAAAATCATACTGCTCCATAAAACAGATGGCATCTCCCTGAGGTCAGAGGTTTTCTGAAACAAGATTCACCTCATCAGTCATTTCGATCTGCTATAAAAATTTCAGTTGGTTTGAGGCATGCTCTCAGTGTATCGTGCCCAAGTTGTGCTCTTTCATTATCTCCGAATCCAAAGAGTTGTCCAGAGTTAGTGATAGCAACAGTATGGTACAGCCCAGTGCTAATCTGAGAAACATGATGAGGTCTTAAGCTATCAAGGATGCGAGGGCTCAAGATTTTGTCAGATAGTCCCCTGTCTGTAAACCCAAGGCTACCAAACCCCATCCAACCACAACCATATACTAAACCATTATCCATTAGAACAAAGGTCTTCCGTTTTCTTGCACACACCTAGAAAAATACAATATGTGATTAGAGCAGAGCTATGGATTTAGAATGAGAAGCGCCTCCTGAGCATGGAGAAAAAAAAGAGTGCATATTTGGTTCTTTTCAACAGGTATGCAAGTTTTGGAATATCAAGTTCATTGTTCATGTAGTATTGCATCTTTTTTTTACAATTTGGGCCAACCTAGCACAACAAGGGATAAAATAACAAAACTTCGTAAAAGGAATGAAGCCAAACCTGCACGGCCAGCTGGCTTTGAACTCTGCTCAAGAGTTCCGGGGTAGTCTTGTCAATCTCATCCCCATGGCCTGCACCACAGTACCCTTTACCCCAGGTATATACCTGCAATTACCATAGAGAACGTTAGAATGGTTTGTATGAGAATTCAAATACATGCCAAGCAAAAGCACAAAATGTGGAAAGTTCAACTTTGGTTTAGATACTAACAAATCCACTGGAATCAAGTGACACTGCATGCTCGTCACCTGCACAGACTCGAACTACATGAATACCCTTCCTTCTAAATGATTGGATTGCACGTGGTTGGAACTCATCATGCTGCTCTCCATGGCCGAGACATAAATTAGAACCTGACCCAAAAGAGTAGACTACTCCGTTGTCAGTTACAGCTAAGACGTAACTTGGACCAGCAGCAATCTGAATTATGGAGCCAATTTGCTTGAGAAATTCAATAATTTTGGGAGTTGGGCTATCTGTGGTGTTTCCATGACCGAGTTGTCCATGTGTATTGGCCCCACATGTATAAACATGGCCTTGTCTTGTAAGGAAAGCTGTAAAATTAAGCCCTGCAACAACCTGAAACAAGTTGTAGGAAGAGGGTTTTACAATGTTGTGGGGGTGGTCAGTAAATTTGACCCTGCAATCAAGGCAATTAAAGAGAAGTAATGGCAACAGTAAATGCAACAGTTAATGTAGATGTAAATGCGACGATAAATGCGACATTCAGTATGGCAATCATGGCCGCCAATAAGTGACGGTTATTGCAGGAGTAAATACGGCCTTAATGGTGGCGTGCCGCTCAAGTCACTACGGCTTGCTGTGCAAGTTTACTTGCAGCCCACGCCGAAATACACCTATAAATAGGCTGCTTGACATCGAGGTAAAGCATCAAATTCCAATTCTCTCTACTCCACTACTAAGAAACGTACTGACTTAGGCATCGGAGAGTTTTCTGCAGGTACCCCCCCCTCCTCGAGCCGACGGTCAAACTTCGAGTCAACGCTCGAAGGAAGCTTCTCGATTGTTCCCGGTCAGCTCCCGCTCCAGTCCGCATTCATTGGTGAGTCAAACTCCTCAACGGAATTTTTCGACACCAACAAATGTCATCGAAGAGGGAAGAACAAAGAGGAATTTGCACAAAAGAAGTTCTAAGAAAACTCATAAGGATACAACACTATGCATTGAAATCAATGGAAACGAAGAGTCTAATATTGCATCATTAATAGAAAAGTAACATAGACTCAAGTTTCAGAAATTGTTGATGTGAGCTTGCGGCTAGTAAATTTTCAGGATGAAAAGCGGGAATATATCGGAAGAATGATCAGAACTAGACCTTTAGGAACTCTACATTCATAATACTATACCAAGCTGACAACATGCTCAAATTACACAATCATTTCAATGATTTAGAGTTTCCTATTATTGACATGAGAGGTCAAGACTCCCACCATAACTTCCACCAGTAAAAAGTCTATCATTTGTCGAGAAAATTGGATGATGTCCATCACTTATGCACTTGTTCACCTATATACAAAATGTAATACCCCGAAAAATCCAAATTAAATTCCGTGGATTTTTTAGAAATGATTTCACGATAGTGGGAGCGAGTACGAGGCTCGGAGAAGTTGTGGAATTAGTTCGAACGATTAATTTTCGAAAACGAACGTTATTTAGGGGCTCGCGAAAGTTGACTTTTTATACGTTCAAAATTTGGGAAAACTTCCTTCATGAAAGTTGTAGAGCTTGTCGATACGATCTTGTGCATATGTGGAACGCAATATTCGGAGTTCGTATGAATACGTTATGAATATTTGAAAATTGAGATTTTTCTATAAATAGTCAAAAAATCCAAATTCTGTCATTAAGGACAGAAAAATTGGTTTTTTTGCGGAACAGCCCCCGGTTCTCTCTCTCTCTCGCTCGAAAACCCTTCCCAGGCCGGCCGACCCGCTGACCCGACCCGGCCCCATCTCTCTCCTCCGGCGTTCTCCGGCCACGACCCGGCACTCACTATGATCGCCGCAAGCCGCCCAGCTGCCTGGTGCCCTCCGCTTGCCCCGCCGTCGTCGCCAAAGCTGGATCGAAGGAGCCCAGCCGTGCGAAACCGACCCGACCGGAGAACCAGTTTTCCGGCGTCTCCTCGGCCGATCCTTCCTATTTTCGTGATCTCCTCCTCCCCCTGATCATCCTCATATCCTCCTTGCACGACAATTTTGAGTGTAGAGTGAAGGATCACGAATTGAAAATTCGACGTCCCTGATTCAATCTGGAAATCTGATCAGACGGCCCAGATTAATCCAACTTCCAAGCATAATCTAGGACGATCTAGGCCGAACCAGACTTAGCTCCAGGTATGAAAGTTGATCACCCTTTTATTTTTAAGAAGTTTGTAGTTGACGACTTTTGCATCGGAGGTGGTTGACCCGGCGTTGACTGCCGCCGTTGACCACCGGTTGACCAGTAGCTTGTGGCGGCGCGTGGTGGCGCATCCAGCCATATTTTGGTGTTTTGTTTTCAGTTTATTCATCTACGCATCGATACGGTCGTTTGGATATATTATAAGGTCATTTTGGAGAAAGTTGATGCATGCTAGGGTTTCGGTTTTTATGCATTACTTTCGGTTTACGATCTGCGAAGATCTGACCGTCGGTTTTGCTTCAAATTTTAATATGTTGATCGTATGACTGTCCCGATGACTTTGTGTGGTCACGGGCGAAGATCCGACCGTTGGATCTTCGTATAATTGAGAAATGGTGATTCGGAAAGCGATTCGTGAGAATCCGACCGTCAGATTTTCGTATAATTTTGTGGAGATGTTTGTAAGGACGATTCAGGAAGATCCGACCGTTGGATCTTCGTGATAATTTTGGAGGATGATCCTGAGGGCGATCCGTGAGGATCCGACCGTTGGATCATCGTATAATTTCGATCCGACCGTTGGATCATCATTAAATTAGAATCTGACCGTTGGATTGTCGTTTGAGTATGTTTTTGAGTTGTTGGCTAAGTTAAGGTCATGTTTGATTAGGTGATTGACGGTCTCCCTTGGGTGAGCGGTTTCGGTGTGTATTGTGTTGAATTGAAGACGCAGCGGGAATATCGAGGTGAGTAAACCTCACGTGGTTCATATTACGAACCGAATAAATTTAATTACTTTATTTTGTCGTAATTGTGTGAAAATATTTATGAAATAAATATTTGTTTTAAATCATATGGGCTTGATCAACTACGGTCCATAGGTAAGTAAAATGTATTTAAACTATAAAAATGAATTTCACGATTTTATTGTGTGGACTATAGTTGGTATTAGTGATTATCCCTGAGCGGATAATTACGTATATATATATTTATGTGGAATATATATATGGATGGTGTGGCATTGTGGTATGTGGATTATTGAATTGAATATTTACATATGTCGGAAACATATATGTATTGGTAGAATTGTTGTGATGCAAACAATATTTGTGAGTGAGATATTGTTTTTGGGTATGACTTTTCGGGAAACAATATGTCGTGGGAAATGGTATTTCTATTGTTTTGAAAAGTGTTTGAGGATTTGGGGAGTTGCAGGTTGTGATTTCTCCTTTTGGGTTGGGAAACATTTTCAGGTCCGGTATGACCATTTTAAATGTTTTAATCTGACGACCGGTGGTCTGAGGATTTGAGAGTCACAGGTTGTGATTTCTCCGTTTGATTTGTTTTAACATTTTGGGTCCAGTGCGACTCGCTTAAATGTTTTGATCTAAGGGTCAGGTTGGCCTAAAGATCCGGGGTTTGCAGGTTGCATCCTCAGGCAATATATCGTAATTACGCCTTTGGCCCGGTTAGTGATTTCGATCAGTTAGAGCTCTAGTCTGTCTGCCAACGTGTCCAGGTTGGACCGGATTTTCATAATGATTTGTTAGGTTAACATTTCCTATGATTTTGTCACGATGTGACTTGTAAGAGTCCTTTTGGTAAAAGGTGTTGAGTTTTGGATGGATTTATTAGTGTGAGTTGATGATGTTTTTAATTAATTTCCTTGTTAATTCTTTTGTTTAAATTTCTATTCTTTTTCTCTTTTCTTCTTTTTCGGTTATATTGTTTATTATCTCTATTTATTTCCTTGATCATTTCTATGGTTCGATTTCCGGTTTATTTCTCGTTTTCATTTTATTGTTTGATTTTAATGTAATCTCCTGAACTAAATTATATGCAGGGATTACTATGACTTCTGATTTTATGCGTGTTGGTTATTTCCTGAATTAATTTTCTATGCATGATTAATGTTCTTATTAGTTTAATTGGGAAGTGCAGTGATGGATGAGACTTGTAGAAAGTTGAGAAATATTATTCCGTATTGTGGGGATAAAGACATCTTGTTAAGAGTAGAGATGAGTGATTCATTTGATTTCTTTGTGTGTGATTTCAAATGATTTGGAGTTAATGATTTTGGTGATCGATTATCGAGATTGTGGTTTTCTTTGTGGATGTTGAAATTGTTGGTTGTTACTTGAGTTAAAAGTACTGTGTTATAATAAATCAACCATTCTTTCTTTTACTCATACTGGCTGTCAAAAGCTTACTGGGTTTTGTGTTGTTGCAATCCCGGTACACTATTCAAACGGTGTAGCGGATAATCCTACAGGACTGGAGAATTCAGGAAGGTGATCGAACCGTGTAGAGTAGCTGCTTTGTAATACTCTGATTTTCAGTTGTGAGGTTTGTTATGCTCATTAGAGCTTTACAATTTACTTTGTACGAGTGAGTTGTAATAATTAACTCGAGGTCTTCGAGTTTTGAATTTGAGCGTGAGTGGCGAGGTTGTTTCTGAAAAAAAAATTCAGAACGTTTATTTGTTTAAGTTGTTTAATTCATGTTTCGGATTTGAATTTGTTATTCAAAATTCGGGGCGTGACACAAAATCTAATTCAAGTACCTATAACAATTTTGATAAAACTTACCTGCTTGCAAGGAATTCCCTTCATTGCCTCTACGAGCCTAGGCCTAAATATTGGCCGGTTTGTATCTTTATGCCCACAACAAAATGACGAATTGTCCCCACATGTGAAAACCTGTATCATTAAGAGGCATGGCATATATGCTTATACCAAACTTGAACTCATAATATAATATGTCAATGTCAAAAGCAGGATGATCATGCACAACTGTCTAAAATATTAAGCAATGCAGCTTCCATGCGACTTTGTAGAAAGGGTCAGTGATCCATGAAGACATGATGTTATACTTCAACTAGAGCTAAAGAACTGGTAAAAAGCGTCAACGAGGCAGTAGGAAATCAAATTCAAAGTAAGTTTCCCGATAAGGCAGAAACTGTCAGCTTTCCACGAAGCTTTTTAGGAGATCTTTTCCGGCGACTTACTTGGAGTTTTTCCAGAAGGTTATTGATTTTTTCTAGAATATATGATGTCATAGAACACGTAGGAGTCAAGAACCATCCAGAAACTTGGCAAAATGAAGTCGTTCCTTGTCCAAGAAGGAAGCTTCAGAGACAGAAATTGAATCCTAGTCAAAACAGGACAGTTTGGCAGAAATCTTCTATGGACGGATTTTGGGTGCATTTTTGGAGGTTATTGCTGCTGCAAATATCAAGGAGAGTCCTATGATTCCTCAAGATTTTGGGAAGATTACTACGGCTTAAAAATCATTTAATTGTGCACCAAGTAGAGGAATCCTCAAGCAACTAGGGGAGGCTTTCAAAGCAGAATTGGAAAAGGAAACTTGGGCTGTGTATTCCATATATATAGAGGCTCTGAACACGTTACAAATCACCACCCTACAGCACCATCTTCTGCTCCCAAACCCTAGTACACAAAGTCTTAAAATTCCCAAGTCTTCAAGAGCAAAAACCGTGCACATCATCATCCATCTTCCATCAAGCTTCGCCGTGAACCATCTTGAAGAAGTACCTGCGTCCAAGGCTGCCTAAAAGTGAATTCGTGGCTCTCATAGTCTCCCTTTACGGTTTTTTATCCTCTTGTAATCTAATACTCATGTGTTTATTTGTTGAATTTAAGACGATGTGTGGCTAGTTATTTTTGTTAGGGGCGAGGTTTGAAGCCCCAATTATGTAGAACATATGTTTGTTTAAATCTAGTTTCTTGATCTTTGGTGTGAATTGGTTGTTTATTTTTGCTTGATTGAAAACTTTTATGTGTTTATGTTCTTTGGGTCGACACTTATGATATATGCATGTAATTGGAGCTAGGTTTAGAAAATAATTCACCTAATCATCTTGTTTTCTAATCCACAAGTATGCAAGGCTTTGGACAAAAGCTGATATTTTAAACAACTAGAAGAGCATGCTAGGTAGGCGTTCCACACTAGACTGCAACTCTATAACCAATCGTTTCCATGAGATCTTAATGCTTCAAATATGTTGACACTATATGTGTTGTTGATAGGATAGCGTTCTATACCTTGATTGCATGTTTGATAGGCTTAGCTATTGTGCGTTCACGTAGACTAAGTAATTAGGGAAACATTAATAAGGGACATGATCTGCTCCGACTTCTTGGTTGGTTTCTGTTCACACCTTAGTAATTGAAACTAGGTTAACTTAACATTGTTCGAAAGTAATTGGTGGTGGATTTCCAAGTCTCTAACATGTTCTCCATCTTATTTTCTCAAAACCTAAAATAAAAATCGTTTTCCTTTTGTATTATCTTTTATTTTCATTAAAAACCAAAACCCCCAAAATATTGTTATTGTTTAGGATTGCATAGCCCCTTTCTATCCCCTTTTGTTTCCTGCCATCTTTTTCTTTCTTTTCTAGTATTTGACGTTTTTGTTTTGTTTAGTTTCAGATTTTATTTGTTTGATTTGTGTTTTAGTTAGTTTAAATTAGTTTGTTTTTATTTTGTGTGAATAATTAGTTACCCTCAATCTCTGGCATCGAACGATCCTTGCTTACTCTATATTGCTAACGACTACATTTTGCAGGGTTAAGTTGAGCGCCTATTTTGGGCGTATCAATATCGAGCCTCTACAGACCATACCTTGGGAAGTAGCCATGGGTCGTGCCGGGCATCCAGAGAGTTCTAGGGCAGGGGAGGATGCTGCCGCCTGCAACAGGCGTGAGGAGAGGCTAGCGAGCAATAGCGCCGCTAGTAGCTCTGCGGATGGGGGAGAGACCGACGGGGAGGAGATTGAGTCGGCATGGGTCCTACGTGACGGTACCGCAGTTGATGAGGCGGGAGGGCCGATGATTGTGGCCGCCGTCAACCGTCTGAAGCGGGTGTTCCGCCTGCCTGGAGTGGTGAAGTTGTGCCCGCCAACCGCTGATGAGAAGGCTTCCATTCTGCCGGAACACGTGGGTCCCATGTGATATTTTTATCAAGGGTAAAATTATCTTTCTCTACTAATTAATTAAAAAAAACAGATCGAGCTCTCTCTCTCTGTCCTTCTCTCCCTCCCCCTTTCCCAATCTGATCCTCTCTCCTTTCTATCACAATTGATTATTTTCTGGGAATGGATTTGTGAGCTCTCTCTAAACCATGGCCGTTTCCTCCTACATGGAAACCCCAGACGTCCTCCTCTCATCCATATGCAATCTCATGCCCATCCGCCTCGAATCCACCAACTACTTCATCTGGTCTCATCTCATGACCACCATCTTCAACGCCCATGGCCTCCGCGGCTACGTCAACGGCTCCATCAAAACCCCAGACAAATTCGCCCTCAACGCCCGAGGCGAGCCGACCTCGCAGCTCACCTCCGAGTTCAAGCTCTGGCGCTGCTACGACGCCGGAGTCAAGGTCGTCATCAACGCCATGCTGTCCTTGTCGGCTCTGCCGCACATCATCGGCTCCGACACACTCACCTCACATCTCAATCAATCACAGCCGCTTCTTCGATTCTCGATAGCTTTGATTTCTAGGGTTTATAATTTGGTTGAGGTGAGGCCATGGAGATTGGCTCGGAGGGAGAGAAGACGAGAGCTTAGGCTCAAGAAGGTGAGATCAGAACCATGTGCAAAATGAAGATTCGTTCACAATTGAAAGTTCTTGAGCAAGCTTATGCAGGTTTCTAGATTTTTGTTTTGAGAATTTGTTTGTTTATTTAGTGGAGGATAGTGTAATGAGAATGCGAATGTGTGTGTGTGTGTGTGTGTTTTGGATTTTGATTTAGCTGAGCAATACCTGTCGGAGTCGATGAGAGCTCAGCTGTCGGCGAAATTTGATCTTTCCGATCAGCAACTACAGATTTGGTTTTGCCACCGGAGATTGAAGGACCGTAAGCCGACACCAACGACCGGGAAGCGGCAGAGGAAGGACACTCCGGCTGGAATGACTTGAGTGGTTTATGAGGAAATGACGGGGAGTGAGCCGCAGCTGCAGCAATTGATAATAGAGGCTCGAGCTGTTGCTTTTATGGAGGCGCAGCTGGGGGAGACATTCAGGGAGGATGGGCCAATACTGGGCTTGGAGTTTGATCCGTTGCCACCGGGTGCATTTGGTTCCGTCGTCATCAACGCCACGCTGTGCTCGTCGGCGCTGCCGCACATCATCGGCTCCGACACGTCCAAGGACCTGTGGCTAACGCTGGAGCGGCGGTTCACGTCGATGTCGAATTGGAGAGGATGATGGCAGCATTGGTGATGGTTTGGGAGGAGGAGAAGGAGAGGAGAGAGAGAAGAAGAAGAAGCATAAGCCATTTTTCTTTGATTTCTTGGGCAGAGGAGAAGGAGCGGAGCTTGCGGCAGTTTGGCTAGAACAAAATCCCAGAAGAACAAGAAGAAGAAGAAAGAAAAAAATAAAAAATAAAAAAAAAAAGAAGAAAAAGAAATGAAAAAAAAAATGAAATAACAAAAAAAAGAGTAAATTGGTCATTTTACTTTTTTGGGGGGCCCACATATTTGTCACGTCAGCAAACAGACGGCGCGGTTAGATATTTTTGACGGAAGTATCACGTTGATGCCAATATAAGTATTTGAATATCACAATACTTTTGAGAGTTTGGGTATCAAATTGACCTTGACAACATAATTTAGGGATGTGGGCTGACATTTGTCCTCCGATTCTTTTTTAGGTGATTTTCAATTTTTTGGCTTCCAGTTGGGTTTTGTTGTAGTTTTAGGAATGGAAGGGGTTGTTGAGAGGAACATTTCGGCACCTATTTTGTGATCCAATTTAGGGGTTGACTCAGCGGCGCGTGTGCCTCTTCTGGCCTTCTGCCTTGGCTTATTTGATCGAGCTTAGCGATACGAAGGTGTTGATATGAATTTTGTGGTGATTGGTGAACTTTTGAAATCGATGAAGACATGATGTTATACTTCAAATTGATTGAAGGTCTTGTATGCACTCCTTGGCTTGCGATAGGGCATCCTTGGCAACACTGCAGACATCCAAGAGGCGGAGAGAGCCATCTAATAGCTTATTAGCCCATTTCTGATGTTGCTCTTGTGCTAAGGCTTGTTGGGTGAGAGGCACTCCATCAAAACGACAATGATGTTTTGACGGGTTTTGCTGATGCAGGGTACCTCTCTGACCCTAGCAAAGTTCGCTCCCAAACGGGTTATGTCTTTACCATGGAAAGCACTGCGATATCTTGGAGGTCTACAAAACAGACCCTTGTTGCTACTTCCTCAAATCATGCAGAGATTATTGCTCTACATGAAGCCGTGCGTGAATGCATATGGCTAAGATCTATAATTAGACATATTCGAGGAATTTGTGGTTTGAAGTCTACCACGGATGAACCTATATGCATTTGTGAGGATAATGCAGCTTGTATTGAGCAAATGATGTTAGGTTTCATCAAGGGTGACAACACCAAGCATATATCGCCTAAGTTCTTTTATAATCAGCAACAACAATCACTTATAAAGATTGAAGTGAATCAAATCCGATTAGAGGATAATGTAGCGGACTTATTCACTAAGTCGTTACCTAAATCCACTTTCGAGAAACATGTGAAGAGCATCGGATTGAGAAAGTTATCCAAACTCCCACGATTGTAGCAATCAGGGGGAGATATCGACATCAGGGGGAGTTATGATGTCTACATGTTCGATCTCGAAAAGTGAATGACGTGTTGCACTCTTTTTCTCCTCCTCAAGCTTGTTTTTGTTCCACAGGGTTTTTTCACTCTTGCAAGGTTTTTAACGAGGCAACGGATGAAGCGTCACCACCAAGTTTGAGCGGCACAAGGGGGAGTGTTGAAGGAAATCAGCTTTGTGTGCCTAATCAAACTAGGAGTAGTTCCATGATTATAATAGGAGAGAAGGTTCTAGAATTCTTAGTCCTACTCGGATTAGTTTTCCTTGTATCATTAGAACATGTACTTTGTAATCCCTATATATAAGGCTCCTATTCTCAATAATGATACACACAATTCTCTCATCAATTTCTCTCAACTCGTTTATTCTTAAACAACATTAAACCCTTAACTCTTTCTCACTAGGGTCACCCAATTAAGTATGATGTCTAGTAAACTAGTTGAGATTAGTGGTACTTAAGTGAGCTTTGCTCCATCGACATCTCTTCTTACTTTCCTGGTCATGTTTAATTGGAGTTACCGAAAGAATTGAGTAATTACAATTTGTCTAAATTTGATTTTTACTTTGGATTAGATTTTGGTCCAGAAATGTTGATGTAATCATTAGCTATTATTATTAATAAAGTGTCAATTCTTTAATTCGAACTTTATTATTCTAAAGATATAAGAGCCAATGGTTTTTATGTGAAGACACATAGTAAGAATTGACATAAGTTCCTTTGCATTACCTCTAATGACTACGGACGAAAACGAGTATTAGAGAAACTTATGTGTCGCTCTAGTAGGTTATATGTAACCACTATTCAAGTAAATAAGTCCAATGACATCATAAGAGATGACCTTTGGGACACCGACACATATAGGCTTTGGCATGACCGTTTGGGACACCTAGGTCATGATGATCCGAAATACTAAAGACTTCACACGGACATCCCTTCTTCAGAACAAAGAGAAGTAAGAATCAAAAGTCAATTCAAAGAGAGCATTGCACTGCCCGTGATTCCCCCGCGGCAAAATCATGGCTTTGACGCCATGTATGGAGACTTGGCTCCTCTCTGTACTTCTCAAAGTCAATTGTGACATTGTGGCTCAACCAAAACCTTCATTGGTTGATTATAAGGCCAATCTTTCGTTCAGTAAAGCCTGTTTGTTTTTTATCTAGACCATCCTATACAAAGGACACTAAAGAAATAATTCCATTCTTACATAGAATCCAAGGGGATTCTGTGGATCGATTCAACCAACTTGCAGGCTGCTTAGATGTTTTATGGTGTTAGTTGATGTGCGGACACACTGGTCACATGTCGCGCTATCATCCACTCATAATGCTGCTTATGATAAACTCCTGGCCCAGATCATATGGCTACAAGCTCACTACCCGGATCATCCCATTCAGTCAATTCGACTTGATAATGCTAGAGAGTTTACATCAAAAATTTTCAATGACTATTGCATATCATTGGGAATTGATATTAGGCATCATATTCCCATGTACACACCCCAATGGTCTCGCAGAAAAGCCACCATTAAATGACTACGATGGTAGCCCGGACATTGGTAATGCGCACCAATATTTCCGCTTGGGGTTATGCAATATCACATGCAGCTATGCTAATTCATCTACGACCCATAGCCACTCAACCTTTATTTGCATTACAGCTAGTGACTGGGTGCGAGTCTAATATCTCGTATTTATGCATATTTGAGTGGGCGGTTTATGTGCCAATCACGCCACCACAGCGCATCAAAATGGGTTATTGCAACGAATGCATATTTGTGTTGGATATAAATCTCCAACTATAAGTCCGCTATGTAGAACACCTGACAGGCGATCTCTTTACTGCTAGATTTGCGGATTGTCACTTTGATGAGACAGTCTTCTCGTCGCTAGGGGGAGATTAGAACGTCAACGTTCAATAGGAACGACAGGAATTGTCGTGATCTATCCCCACTATGTCTCATCTTGATCCTCTAAAAGTGACGAGATCACATATACCTACTGCAAACATGCCTGCAAGGATTGATGTCCCCATAAGAGGACATGGTGCCACCCAGAGGAGATGGGTACGGTACCACCACCATGGATGGTGGTATGGTGACGCCACAAGGTGGCATAATGGCATCATAGGCCATGGGTTCCACTAGAGAGCGTAGGAGACCCATAGGTTCAATGGATTCTCATCCTAGAAAGAGAGCGAGTTTGACACAACTTGATCCATTGATCATTGATATTCAAAATCCTTCTCATGAGAATATTCTGGATTGTGGTTATGTCCAAGAGACATCATTGGGGGACGCCTCAATGTTAGAACCAATTCCTGAGAATATAGAGATCTCTACAAACTACACTAGTGTACACGAGAACGTGGGATTATTGAGATCAATGACATCGGACCTTACTCCGTTGAAGACTGCCAACGTAGAGAAAATTGGCCTAAATGGAAAGATGCGATCCAGGTTGAATTGGATTCACTAACGAAGAGGAAAGATTTTGGGCCTGAGATGCCAACGCATCCTAATAAAAAACATGTTGACATTAATAGGTCTTCGTTAGATAGCGTGATGAGAAAAAGATATGGTAATCTCGCCTTATAACGCAATGCTTCTCACAAAACGCCCTGGAATCGACTACGAGAAGACATATTCTCTCGTAATGGATGTCATTGCACTCCACTATCTTGTCAGTTTGGTAGTTTCCGAATAACTGAACATGCAGCTTACGAATGTGGTCACTATGTATCTTTATGGGGATCTAGATACGGAATATAATGAAGGTTCTTATGGACTTCATTTACCTAAATCAAGTGGATCTAGACCACAGAGCGCGTTTGCAATGAGGTTGAAACGCTCACTAAAGTGACTGCTTGATTGGGAAGGGATATGATGGATTATGCTCACTAAAGTGACTGCTTGATTGGGAAGGGATATGATGAATTATACCCACGCGTTTCCATGATAAGTTCCAGATTTGTAATTATAGCTGTTTATGTTGATGAACATAATTTGAACCTTTGAGAGTTAAGAGAAACCGCTGAACACCTGAAATCCGAGTTTGAGATGAAGGACCTTGGGAGAACACGGTTTTGTCTAGATTTAGAACTTGTATACCGTGTCAATGAATACTTTGGTATTTTTATAAAGTCAAGATGCACTCCCATGGCCGTCCGTAGTCTTGACCCTAAAAGGGATACGTTTCATCCCAGGGATGATGACGAAGATATGTTAATTGCATAAGTGCCTTATCTAAGTGCAATAGGCGCATTATTGTACTTAACACAATACAAGACCGGACACCTCATTTGTTATGAACTTATTAGCTAGATGTAGGCCTGTGCCAACGCGATGCCATTAAAATGGTGTAAAGGCAATCTTTTGATACTTAAAGAGTACGATAGATATGGGCTTATTTTATCCCTACAGAGAGAAAAGGAATGACGGAAGAATGGGATCAGACCCCATTAGGCATAATGCCGCCGTCCCCACCGCTGTGACCGGCGAGATGGCCGGCTCCGGCACCACCAAGAATGGTCGGTGTCACCCTCCTCCCCTCCGTCAAAATGATGGTGATGTTTTGATGGGTTTTGTTGATGCAGGGTATCTCTCTGACCCTCACAAATGTCGCTCCCAAACAGGTTATGTCTTTACCATGGGAAGCACCGCGATATCTTGGAGGTCTACAAAGCAGACATCTGTCGCTACTTTCTCGAATCATGCAGAGATTATTGCTCTACATGAAGCCGTGCGTGAATGCATATGGCTAAGGTCTATAATTAGACATATTTGAGGAATTTGTGGTTTGAAGTCTACCACAGATGAATCTACATGCATATAATTAGACATATTTGAGGAATTTGTGGTTGTTTTTTTTTTTTTTTTTGGTTCTGGGCCCATGTTATCTTTGTTTTTCTATTATGATTTATTACTTTTTATTTTTCGTAAAATGTGGCTTCATGCCAGCAATAAGTCCCTATCAATCTATAGTAGGGCGACGTGGGCTTGGTCCCGGAATGCACACCCAGTGTGCCTTGTCTGGCTTAGCGAGGCGGCGGGCCATTTACTTGATTAAATGGACGCAACCTCCTAGTGGCAGGATGAAATTGAGTGTCGCCAAATTTATTTCTGTGCGGCAACATAGTGGGAAAGCTGTGTTATTTGTAATGATGCTTCTTCGTGATAGAGTTATCTTTCCGGTATGTCACCGCTATGTTAAAGCAAATAGAGTAGCCATTCGTGCACTCTTTGCTATTTGGTGCTTGTTAGAATACATAGATTTTATAGAGAGTCTTGGTATTATTTCAGGATGTTCTCTTTATGCTTGTTGTAATCTAGGTTCAGGTTTTATGTCCCCCCCTTGTATTCTGCAATTTCATTAATCAAGGCTTGAGGGCAGCCGCACCAGCCCCTTTCAAAAAAAAAAAAAAAATGCAGCTTGTATCGAACAAATGAAGTTAGGTTTCATCAAAGGCGACAACACCAAGCATATATCGCTAAAGTTCTTTCATTATCAACAATAAAATACACTTCTAAAGATTGAAGCAACTCAAATCCGATTAGAGGATAATGTAGCGGACTTATTTACTAAGTCGTTTCCTAAATCCACTTTCGAGAAACTTGTAAAGAGTATCGGATTGAGAAAGTTATCCGAACTCCCATGATTGTAGCAATCAGGGGGAGATGTCGATATCAGGAGGCATGATGTCTACATGTTCGATCTCGAAGAGTGAAGGATGTGTTGTACTCTTTTTCTCCTCCTCGAGCTTGTTTTTGTCCCATAGGGTTTTTCACTCGAGCAAGGTTTTTAACGAGGCAACGGATGAAGCATCACCACCAAGTTTGAGCGGCACAAGGGGGAGTGTTGAAGAATATTGATATTTGTGTGCCTTATCAAACTAGGATTAGTTCTATGATTGTAATAGGAGAGAAGGTTCTAGAATTCCTAGTCCTATTCGGAATAGTTTTCCTTGTATCATTAGAATATGTACTTTGTAATCCCTATATCTCCTATTGTCAATAGTGGAATACATACAATTCTCTCATCAATCTCTCTCAATTATCTCATATCCTCAAAACGGGAGTGGAAAACATATCCACTTTCTCTTCTGCCAACAAGGACCAAGAGACTATCGCCATTGTTAGCAAGCTAATAGATGTTGAAGCAGTCACTCTCACAGTCTTTGAATCAGTGTTGTCCTTCATCTCTGGGCCAAAGTCAAAGCCTAGCAGCTGGTCTTTGGTTTCCAAGATGGTGCAGTCTAAAAGAATAGCTTGTGATGAAGAAGCAAAAGTAAATGAATTTGCAGAGGTGGATGATGCATTGAAATCATTCAAGAGTGCAAACAAGGCACAGAACCAGCTTAACAATCTGGAGTCATGCATTCAAGACCAAGAAGAAGGACTCGAGTGCCTTTCCAGGCATTTGATCAAAACTAGAGTTTCCCTTCTCAACATCCTCATGCAACCACTAGATACTAGCTTTTTGATACATAGAAAAACACACATGGATACATACATGTATACCTCTTCCTATATCAATTTTGATAATACATACTGATCGACATACGCTTCTGCTCAAATTGCTACTAATTGTCTTGATAAATTATTATACATATATAAAACACACATGGATACTAGCTTTTTGATACTAGCTTTTTGGTATTGACCTGAAGCACCTGGATTTTTTTGGGTTTTAATTCGTTGTTTTATTTAGTTTCTTCTGGGTTTTATGCTTGCTTGCGAAATCGAGCAAACATAGAATTAGACAGAACCCAAGCAATAGTTGAATTAGAAAAAATTCAGAGGAAGAGGAATTTAGAAAGAAGGAGAAGAGGGATTTGAAGCCGGTTTTGCCCTTCGTCGTCGGTGAATTAGGATTTGGTTTCGACAGTACCGAATTTGTGGCTTTAGCGAGTTTGACAAGAGTTTGTGTGTAAGTTTTCTGCTTCTGCTGCTATTGCTTTTGTCAGTTTTTGTGTGATTCGGTTTTTGAGTGGGTCTTTTGTTGTTGGTGGTTTTGAATTGGTATGGGTTTCTGCGTTTTGGGGGGTTTTGTTTGTCTGCGGGTCTAGGTTGTTGATTATTGATTGGAGAGGTTTCAAGTTATGATTTTACTGTATGTTATATCGGTGGGGAAGTTATTAGAATCTCTTAGATTGTTGGTTGTTCTGGAATTGAAGGCTTAATAATAGAATCTAACATGTAAATGCATATGCATGTAATTCTTTAAATTCCAACTTCTGATATCCATATTGAGTTGATAAAACCGTTTCTATTATCTACGTACATTAACCCAAAGCAGTCTCTTAACCCAAAACCCAATCCAATTTAAGATTACGAGGTTATTGAGTCGGCCTCTTGCTTCGTTTTGGTTTGTTTCTTACTTTCAGTCAGTTTTTTTTTCTTTTTTCTTTTTTCCTATGTCATTGTACATTGTTTTTAACCAGCAAATTGATATATGTTTGTTGTCTTAGAAGTTCGTCTCTTTCTGTTTTGAAATTGTGATTGTCCCAATATTCTGATGGCTTGGAGATTTATTTGTCTGGTATGAATGCGAAACAAGAATCATTGACAAAGTTCCAGTGGTGATCATGTGGTCAGAGAACATCCTCAGTTGAATCGATAGGTATGTTCTTGGACCAAGCATGATTGTTTGATAGGTATGTTTTTGTTTGATTAAAAAAAGAAGATGATTATCTGTTGAAATTTTAATTTTATAAACCTCCAGTCTGAGTTCTATGTTAAGAGAGGTTTGCATAATATGAGTTGATCAATGAATTTGATAAGATTTTTGAGCTTGATAATCATGGATTTGATCTAGATATGTACCTAATTGTTGTTAGGTTTCTTATGCGTCTAAAACATACAATGGCAATTTTTTAGTAGTGTGATCTGTGGTCAAGATGATTTGTGAGTTTTCCTTTTATGTTATGCTTTAGGTGAGATAGCTTATTATATCTTTGACATGAATCTAAGGAAGCAAAACATGAATTTGGGTATTTGGTTTTGATTGTAATGGTTTGCTAGATAGCTTATTATATCTTTGATTTAATACAGAAAAGCAGCTTCCAAGAGCCGTACTTGAAATCAAGAGCCTGGATGTGTTCTGATCATCATTGTGAGTACCCTTACTTTTGTCTACCTCCAAACTGTGCAAACTTTAATTATTATTCAAATTGCATGAATGAGTTCATAAACATTAGCTCTAGATCAAAATCAGGTAACAAATTTATGGTTTGTATCTGAATAAGAATAAGAAACTATAGTACTGCAAATTTGCAAACAGCTTTGTCTCAATAATTTGCTGATGACGAAATGAATTCAAATTCAAATACTCAATAAGAACTTCATTTAACATAGTATTCATTTAATAACAATGAATTCAAGATCAGATTTCCACAATAACAAAAGTTAACTTTGTTAAACCCCCCATGAAAACTAAAGAGTTGCTGCTACTGATATAAAAACTTCCAAACAATGGTCACAACTTCAATGTTGTTTTGATGTTTGCTTTTCTTTATGACTAATTATCGCTACTAAACAGTTCTCCTTTGCATTTTTTTTTTCTTTTGTAATGATTTTTCAATTTCATACTAGGATATGTCTGCTGCAGCAAGGGACAGCTTACAAACCCAGTTTTCAATTTCATTCATATCTGTTATTTAAATTTTCCCTTTAGTATGCATATAGAAAAGTTAAGAAACAACTTAATGTAACTTTTCCTATTGCTTTTGCAGATTATATCCTCAGGCTGTTGAGAAGGCTTCACAAACTGATAAGCTGTTTGCGCTTCTCCAAACAACATTCATAATTTTCAAAAGTAGAATACTTAACTGTCATTAAGATTTCATTCTAAAAAAAAACTGTCATTAAGATTCATAACTTTCAGTTCAATTTCGACAGTGCTTTGAACCAAGCCTGCATTATTATATATTGTAACCTTCAATGCTTTTTGAGAATAGCCAACTTTATCTTTCTGTATTTCTCACTTTCATAAAAAATGAAGTCAATTTCAGTTATGTTTTTCATGGTTGTAATTTGTTAGCAACAAGTTCCGCGGCAAAGCGCGGGCACCATTGCTAGTTTAAAAATAAAACATGAATTTTAGCACGTACTGAAACAAAACAAGCACTTATTTATCTTGTCAGTCGAATTACAAGATGAAAATGAATCAACTTTGAGTCCAAAAGAACAGTGAAAACACAGTTTTCCCTCAATAAAAAGAACTGTAAAATGTAAATTCTACAATGTCAAACGAGAATCTGGATGGTAAATTTCTGGAGTTTTCATCATTATGATTGAGGCTGTCACTAGGGGTTTACAAGGAAATCGTATAACAATACAAGGCTAGAAGATAATCAATAATCAACAGGTAATGGATTCAAAAGGAAGGATCAGGATTACTACATGCATTAAGCATGCACACTAAGCATATGCTGGTTGTTTTCTGTTTGAGGGACAATTTCTGAAAGAATACAAATGAGATAATGGTGAAGGCTTCACAATAAGCATTTTTTTTTCTAGAGAGGTAGTGGCTTCATTCGTGCCTTGTTTGTAGATCTAATGTCTAGGATTACAAAGGAAATTAAGCATAGAGAAAAATCAGAGGAGAAAATAAATTATGTAAAATAACACATACATGAGATGCATGATTTTCGCATCACCACGTAATAGTAGACACAGGCTCAATGCCACTCGTGCAATCGCTGTCCAATAAGTTGACGATGATTGAATGATTGTTACATTATAATAGCACGCTTTGAGATTTTATATGCAAAATGAATCAGGTGATGATGAGTTGGTTTGCTGGTGTAGGAAGAGACATTGCATAAACATTGCCTAGGGAACATTTAGATCCAAATCAAAAACATGTTATCACTCACGGGTGATTGAAGTGGATGAGATTCCTTGTCCCCCTCCTACTCCAACACTATATATTAATCAGATGCAAAAGGAAAGAACCCATCAGTTTCAATTGTACATAATCAACAAGGTCTTCTATCATCTCAGAAATCACAAACAAGAAATGGCTTACCACACTCGCTCTAACAGCTTCCCCTCAAGGCCACACCCTCTTTTTCAAGAAGTTGATGAACATTTGTGCAGATTGAGGTCTTCCGAAGCCACTTCCACATCTTCATCCTCAATAAGAAAAAAACTAAATGGCCTGCAAGACATGCTTGATTGTGTTGATATGTTGCTTCAGTTGCAAGGCACCCAACAAGTATTAGCACAAGAGCAGCAACAAAAATGGGCTAATGAGCTATTAGACGGCTCTCTCTGGCTCTTGGATATTTGCAGCACCGCAAAGGATGCCATCTCGCAAACGAAGGAGTCCATACAAGACCTTCAATCAATCATTAGAAGAAAACGGGGAGGTGAAACTGGACTCACAAGTGAGGTCAGGAAATACTTGAGCTCTCGGAAGATGGTGAAGAAGTCAATCCACAAGGCTATGGGAAACCTGAAGGGAATGGAAAACAAATCTACTTTCTCATCCGCCAGCAAGGACCAAGAGACTATTGCCATTGTTAGCAAGCTAAGAGATGTTAAAGCAATTACTCTCAGAGTCTTTGAATCAGTGCTGTCCTTCATCTCTGGGCCAAAGTCAAAGCCTAGCAGCTGGTCTTTCGTTTCCAAAATTGTGCAGTCTAAGAGGATAGCTTGTGATGAAGAAGCGAATGTAAATGAATTTGCAGAGGTTGATGCTGCATTAATGAAGTCATTAAAGAGTGCAGAAAATGCACAGAACCAGCTTAACGATCTGGAATCATGCATTCAAGACCAAGAAGAAGGACTCGAGTGCTTGTTTAGGCAATTGATCAAAACCAGAGTCTCCCTTCTTAACATCCTGAGCCACTAGATACTACATACTAGCTTTTCAATCGATTTTGTACATAGAAACATACACATATATGTATATGCTCTTCTAATATCACTTTGATATACATACGGATGATATACTCTCTCCTGCTCAAATTACCACTACTTTGATTTATTTAAAAGAATTCGCTTTCCTGGTCATCACTTGGGAAATTATACTGATTATGAATCTTAACTAACACTTATTCAACTTCTATTCATAGCTCCCTTATAGTCCAATTACAAAATGAAATTAATCAACTGCGAGTCTCCAAAAGAACAGTGAAAAAAAAAATTAAAAAAAAAAAAAAAAAAGCAGCAATTGCTCTCAATAAAAGAACTGTAAAATGTAAATTGTACGATGTCAATTGTGAATCTGAATGGTAAATGTTGTAAAACAATAAAGTGAAAGAATTTGAGAGAGAGAGAGAGTTTAGACGCAGAGAAAGGAATGTGTGTATTTATCTCACCATGAGGAGGTTCATATATAGGGATGGCAATGGGGCGGGTTGGGGATGGGGATCACAATACCATCCCCATCCCCGAGGTCATTTTCCACCCCCATCCCCGCCCCAATCCCCAATAAAAATATACTGGAGATTCCCCGTCCCCATCCCCACTGGGGACTAAGCCTCCAAACCCGCCCCAAAACCCCAATAAGAATTTAATAAATAAAATAATTTTTTTCTCATATTGTCTTTTTTAAAATCAAAATCTACAACAAATAAAATTAAAACATGATTAAATTCATAAATCATAATTTAGTGAGTGCAAAAGTAAAAAAAAAAAAACTATTAAAGTAAAAGTGTAGCCATTAAAGTAAAGTAATAAATGTATATATTTGTGATTTATATAATAAAAAATAAATTTATATATATATATATATATATATATATATATATATATATATATATATATATATATATTATTGGGGCGGGTTTGGGGATGGGGATCACAATACCATCCCCGCCCCATCCCCAATCTTAGATAGCGGGGATTGGGGATCCCCATCCCCATTCCCCATTTGTCCCCGAATTCTCCCCCCATTAGGGGCGGGTATCCAATGAAGCTCCGCCCCGCTGGGGATTTTTGCCATCCCTATTCATATAGGAGTACATGGTGTATACAAAAAGGCAACGTTTAATAGCAACGTGTAGATCCTAGAGGGGGGTGAATAGGCTCACAATCAATTTTTTCGTTCAAAAACTTTCTCAGGGATTGCAACTGGGTGATCAATCCTAAGAGCTGATATTGAACAGAATGTATTGAACAATCAAACAAACCAACTAAAGCATTAAAGAACACAGATTTTTGTTAATGCAGTAAACACCCTATCGAGGGAAAATATATGTGTGGTCTTTAACTCTTGAAAGACCAAAACCAATTCACTATGAAACCAAATTACAAGATTACAACACAGTGATTGCACTGAACTCGGCAACCATTCTAGACTGACTCACTAGACTGTTTGTACTTAACTCTTGCTAATTGTTTACACAAGTAAACAACTTAGAAATCTTACTAAAACACAAGCAATGAACGCAGCAAGTTTTTCTTGAAGATTTTACCTTTGAAGTTTGCAATACCCAAATGACCTCATGGGATGCAAGATATGATATGTATGAATGATTGAATGGTTTGTTGTTTTTCAAATTGTTTTCAACATGGAACAAGACACTTTGAAAAACAGAAAAACAAAGAGATAGAACTTTAAACAACAAAGGGATTGAAAACCCAAATATTTTCAATACCCGAATAGGAACAGAGAACCCATATATATAGAGGAGGAAGAGGAAGGACAGTTCACTCAAAGAACCCTTAAGCTCAATTGGAGTAGGTAAACTCATACCCTTAATTTTTTATTGCACATGTAAACCCATGCTCCTAATTTCAATTGGGAATATCAATTCTATAAGCCAAACACTCCAACTCCTTAATCAAAACTTACACCCGAATGGAACCCATGAAAAACCATTGACTTTGTGAAAGAGATGCCATGTATGAGCTTACCTAAGCCATGATGAAGAGGGGTCTTCTTTTGATCTTCAAGTTTGAAGCTTGATCTTGGACAAGACAGCAAGATGAGATGGGATGGGGAAGCACGACAGCAACGCAGCAACGCAGCAAACTGTGATGAGGTTATCAAGTTGTAATTGAACTAATCTTCAAACTTGGCCTTGGCTTTCGACAGAAAGACAGCCACACAAAAGAGAAGAAGAAGCAAGTTGCAATTAAACTATCATGCCAAGATGGGGAAGCTGACAGCAAAGCAGAAAACTGATCTTTGAGACTTCAAGTGGGTCTTTGACAGCAAGACAACCACACTTGGTATAATTAGACAATTGTGGACATGGGCTACATACTTGGGCTTCTTAATGAGAGTAGAGTTTTGTTAAAAGAGGGAATGCCAAACATAAACTTATACTAACACAACGTCAATTACTCCTATACACAATTCTATCAATCACTAATCTATAGTGAAAAGCACATATCACTCTACATCTATTTACATGATTTAGCCATAACAATTTACAACACTCCCCCTTGGATATTTCATGTCAATAGTGTTGCCTAGGCTGGGCGCTTCTAAGTTGCCTCGTCAAAAACCTTGTGAAGTAATAAAAACCCTGTGAGAAAAAACAACCTTGGTTGAAGGAGCACAACGCGCTTGAGTGTGGAGTAGTAGTATCACAGCTTTAGAGATAGGTGAAGTCTTCTTATCAACACCATAAGTAGGTAGTATGTCTATGAGAGGGATGCATTAGAGTTGGTACACCAAAACCTTGCTCGGTAAACCCAGTGGGAGAAACCCTTGGTCGAAGGGAAAAGATGAGCAAATGCATATATATGTCGAATCAAAGCATCTTCAGGATGCAGTAAGTGGGGTGACCATGCCAAAGATGTGCCTCGTCAAAACCTTGACAGGTAACAAAACCCAGTGGGACAAAATAACCCTGGACAAATGACAAAAAGAGTACACAACGGTCAAATGAGTATGCTTCAGGAAACTCCCCCATATTTCGACTCCCCCTGAAAATTACATGTTAGGTAATTCAGATAGTTTACGTAAACCAATACCTATGCTTCTGGAATGTAGACTTTCGTAGTGACTTCGTGAAGAGGTCTGCACAATTGTCT
The DNA here is from genome assembly GCF_958449725.1 of Rosa rugosa. NCBI lineage: Eukaryota > Viridiplantae > Streptophyta > Magnoliopsida > Rosales > Rosaceae > Rosa > Rosa rugosa. Next base: position 35,248,684 of record NC_084822.1, read on the forward strand.
TCAGATCAAATCTGCTTAACTTCAATCTTCTGATGCTCTTGTTGTTGTTGATTGAATGAGAACTTTGGTGCAATATGTTTGGTGTTGTCTCCTTTGATGAAACTCGTCTTTATCTGCTCTATGTAAGCAGCATTATCCTCGTAGATAATGGTCGGTTCATCAGTGGTGGAATGCAGTCCACATGTGCTTCGAACATGCTTTGTAATGGCTCTTAGCCATGTACATTCACATACTGCTTCGTGAAGAGCTAGTATCTCAACATAATTTGAAGAGGTAGCAACAAGTGTCTATTTCGTAGACCTCCAACAAATTGCAGTATTCTCAATGATAAAGACATAACCAGTTTGGGAATGCTCCTTGTGCGGGTCTGATAGATAGTCTATATCAGCATATCCAACAAGGCGAGCATCATTCCGAGGATCAAGGGGTTTTGATCCATTCCTTGATGCGTAGGGATAGAATAAGCCCATGTCCGTCGTACCTCTAAGGTAGCGAAAAATGTCCTTTATGCCATTCCAGTGGCGGTGCGTGGGCGCAGAGCTATATCTAGCTAACAAGTTCACATCGAATGAGATGTCCTGTCTAGGGCATTGAGTCGAGTACAATAATGCGCCTATTGCACTTAGATATGGGACTTCTGGCACCAATATCTCTTCATTATCATCTGCAAGATGATACGGTTCTCTCTAGACTTCGGACGACCATGGGTGTGCTTGCTTTTATCCTCATTAAAGTGTCTTAACATATTATGGATGTAATTCAGTTGATGGACCAAAATTTCATCTGCACTGTGCTCGAGCTCCAGGTCAAGACAATAATTTGTTCTCCCAAGGTCTTTCATCTCAAATTCTGACTTCAGGTGCTTTGCGGTTTCCTTGATCTCTTCAGGAATATCAATCAAATTCATGTTTTTGACATAGACCGCCACAATCGCAAACTCGGAACTTGTTTCCGTAATAAACACGCATGGGCATAGTTCATTATTCACTTATCCCATCCCAATCAAATATTCACTTAGACGGTTATACCACCTCCATCTAGATTATTTCAATCCATAAAGTGAATGCCTGAAAAGTAATGGAGAACGTGTTCCGTGGTCTAGAACTATTTGCATCGGGTATCATAAATCCTTCAGGAACTTTCATGTATATCTCTATATCATGATCCCCATAGAGATAAGCTGTGACCACATTCATAAGCTGCATATTCAGTTTTTCAGAAACTACCAAACTGATAAGGTAGCGGAACGTTATGACGTCCATTACGAGAGAATACGCCTCCTCGTAATCAATCACAGGGAGTTGAGAAAATTCTTTCACTGGACGAGCCTTGTGTGTCACAATCTCGTTTTTCTCATTACGCTTCCTTACAAATACCCATTTAAATTCTACGGGTTTAATATGGGGAGGTGTAGGAACAACAGGTCCAAAACACCTTTCTCTTTGTCAAGGAATCTAATTCGGCCTGGATTGCTTATTTCTTTTTTAGCCAGTCGTCTCTTTGACATTCATTAACAGAGCAAGGTTCGAGGTCATCGCTTATTATAATTTCGGTGGCCACCGCAAATACAAATATATCATCGATGATAATCTCATTCTGATTCCAAACCTCACTAAATTTATTGAGATTTCTCTATTCTCGGGAGTGGGTTCAAATGTTGGAGCGTCCCCCAACATGGTCTCTTCTAGGACGTACCCATAATCCGGATTTATCTCGTAAGATAGATCAGTTTGAGATTACGATGTTAAGAGGATTCATTTGTGTGAAGTTTACTCTCTTTTGGGGATAAGAATCCTTCGAACCTAATGGTCTACCTCGCTTCTGGGTAGGGACATATGACTCGTTAGCCGCCATGGTCGTACCTCGTCCATCTGGGACGACATGTCCTATAGGGACGTCTATCCTTGCAGACACATTTGCAGCATGTATATATGATCTCGTCACTTTAGCTAGATCAGAGAAAGTGTCTGGCATATTGTATTCTGTACTCTATAAATCTAGAATTGTTTGCACTTCACTATTTTCGTGCGGTTTAGGGATCAAGATGAGACATTGTGGGGACATTTCATGTTAATTCACGCCGTTCATCAGAAACGGTGACATTCTTATCTCCTCCTAACTGTGGGAAGACTGTCTCATCAAAGTGACAATCTGCAAATCTAGCGGTAAAGAGATCTCCTGTCAAGGACTCTAAAGAGCACATAATGGATGGGACTCATAATCGACATGTATGCCCATCCTTTGTTGAGGACCCAATTTTGTACGTTGTGACGGCACAATTGGCACGAGAACTGCATACCCAAATGCGCGTAAGTGCGAAACATCAGGTTCGTACCCAGTCACCAGCTGTAACGCAAAGTAAGGTTGGTAGCAGTGGGCCTCAACGAGACCAACATAGCTGCATGCAAGATTGCATAGCCCCATGCAGAAATTAGAAGCTTGGTGCGCATTACCAAGATTCTATTTGCGAGACCATCTTGGGTGTGAACATAGGGAACTATATGTTCAGCATCAATCCCAAAGGATATGCAATAATCATTGAAAGACTTCGATGTAAACTCTCTGGCATTATCAAGTCTTATGGACTTTATGGGATAATCCAAGTGGCAAACCCTTAATTTCGTGATCTGGGTGAGAGTTTAGCAAAAGCAGCGTTTTCTTGTGGACAATAGTGTAACATGTAATCACTTTGTCGATACATCAACCAAAACCATTAATATTTAACTGGTCCGCATGGTGGTTGGATATGTCCACAAATTTCTCTCGCATTCTGTGCAGAAAAATGGTAGTCTTTGCATATGATGGTCTAGTATTAAACATTCCTAACGAGTAAGCTTGGCATAATGTGTCATTATACCCAAGACCCTTATTCAGAAGGGGATGCACCTGCAATGAGTTGAGGATACAGTGCATCATACTTTGACCTGAGAGTCCCAAACGGTCATGCCATAGCAAGTAGTTGCTTGAATTAGTTAGCTTCTAGCTAACATATTTCAATTCCTCCAATGTACGCTTCTGGCCGCACACTCGGAGATTATGCAAAGATATTACACTCATTTTTTTCAGTGGTTTCAACGTGATAACCATTGGTTCGAATATCCTTAATACTCAATAACGTTCTTCTGGAACGTGGAGATTATAAGGCCTCATTAATGGTAGGTTCAGTACCATTGGACAACATACAGTGGGTTTTGCCATAACCCTCTATCAGGTTGGATTGGCCTGATACGGTTGTCACAGAGGTATGAATAGACAATAAGTTTGAACAGTATCTCCGATCTAGGAGTATGGTGTGCGTAATAGCACTGTTAGCCAGACAACAAACTTCCCCACAGAATATGCCTATTCATTTATTTAATTCAACGAATCACATGTATAAATAAGTTTATTGAATTAAATATATTCGAACATAATCACATTTCCATAATCCAAAATAATTGAAAACATAAATCACCAAAATCCGAAGATGTTTCATTCATTAAGATGAAATAGATATGGCACAAGGGGCCAATTATACCCATGTCTTTGAGTTCTAATCCTCGGTATGTTCAGTAACTGCCCGAAAATCCATGATCTCTAGTGTGGAATCAATAAAAAATGACCCTTCAATAAAATTGGTATTTCGAGTTCCGCGACCGGCGTAATACTCATCTACTGCTTCAGGCCTTCAGCTATTGCACAGCATGTGAGGGACCAGCAGTCAATTCCTCCACATCGATAACAAAGATCATGCTGATTTTGGTGGTGACGGGCCGAACCAGTGTTCCTTTCCACTTTGGCTTGTTGGGCAGGGGCACTATAACATGGGGCCATGTTTTGGGCCAGTTATATGGGCTATTTATGGGCCCATCTCTCTTTCATTGTCTCGAAAGATCGGACTTTTTTTTTTGTCCCTTCCATAGCCACAATTTCTCCTTTCGCGATTAGGTTTGCAATGAGCAACATCATTTGCTTCAAGTAAAAGTGCTGCTCGGGTACCGATGGGCTTGGCTTGATCATTCCTCAACAGGAGGTTGTTGTTCATTTCAGTGAGCAACAAGATAGTGATCAATTCTGAGAGTTAGTAAAGTGCCTCTCCTTGTATTGTTTTGGGCAGATAGGCTTGTTCAATATCTTGCTAATTATGTTTTGCTTCAGGCAAGAAGGCATGCCAACTTTAGATAATTTCTTCCAGAAACTTTCAATTGCTAAAATTTGATATTAAAGAACAAATAATCGTGGCAAGTGCTTTTTGAAAAAATCCATGAGCAACAAATGGGAACTTCGAGTTCTTACAACATGGTATGACAAATCAAATTAAACATGTAAAATCTACTGGTTTTATCATGTGTGGTGAATTTATGAAAGAAACTTCAAGTTCCTTAAATGGCATTATCGAAACTACAAGTTCGATTTATGTATGAACTACTGGTTCATCAGGTACCTGCATTTTCTACACATATATTCTAATGCGAAAATTTTGACAAGCAACAAAATGATATTGAATAGAGCAAATTGTAATAATATCTCACAAATTGGATAAATGGAAATCACAAATCAATTGAGATATTAATTGCATGCTAGTAATATAACATATTAATTATCACACAATTATGTGAACAAATGCTTCTAGCAATTTTTTTTTTTTGATCGGGTAGTTAGCTGTTAGTAACTCATACATCCATGCAGTGGTATCCCAGCGCCAGGACACCTGCACCGACATTGCCGCTAAAGCTAGGCAAAGTCAGACTAATCCAATGTACCGCAGACGCACGAACCCAAAGGGTCCCTCAAGTCTGCTGGCCACGGGATGGAGCTGGGATTCAAACGCTAGACCTGGGGGTTCCAGACTAGGCCGTTCGACCAACACACCACACCACGTGGTTGCTTCTGGAAATTAATTACTCATATTAGATATGGTGAATCTATTTATAATATCAAATCATTTTTCCTTTTATTTTGGTTCTACTGGACCAAAGAAAGAGTGGGCTTAATAATGAAGCCTACGGGGCTTAGTATGCGAGCTCGTGACCTAGGCTTTCATGCACTAGTCAAAGAGCATGTGAGGCCTGCTGTGCTGCTAGGTCCTGAGGAGGGAGAGTGACCCTGCTGGGCTCAGGCTGGTTTGCCAAGGAATGAAAAGTTATTAGTCGACCCTTTTGGTAACTCCAATTGAATATGACCAGGTAAGAAAGGATGAGGTTTAGGTGGAGCGAGACTCACTTAAGTACACAGCCTCATCTGAACCTTACCTAGACATCACATCCAATTGGATGAGCCTACTTGGAGAAAGATTCATAACCATTGCCATGGCAACAAGTGGCGAGCTTCTGTGCTAGCCTTGCAACTTGGGCCTAAGCTTCTGGCTCGGATTTGTTGTTGTGACTTTGGGCTTGATTTCAGCTTCTGACTCATCCTCATTTAATATTCACAATTACAACATAACAAATTCAATAGATGTTATTAAATAGTAACGTAAATAAATTAATGCAGCGGTTATGTACCTAAGGAAATGGGTTCAAATCCCATTAATGCTACAGGCATTACGTATAGGTAATAAATTAGGTAAATGCTTCTGGCATAATGTTTATGTAATAATCGCGTAATAATTTAGCCCATAATGCCTCTAGCATAAGGAATTATAATGGCATAATTCAAATTTGTGTATCCAAAAATTAAGCTCATAATTCGCATAATATACAATATTAAAATGTAGTAATAAATGATACATTGTGAAACTATTATGGTAATTGTTTTGGATAAATATCAATCAAAACCAAAACATGAATTGAATCAATTGATCAATCACCAATTAAATAGAGTTGAATCTGCTTATTCTGGCAGTATTAATATGGTAGTGATAATTACCAATTGGCCATAATGGCACAGGCTGGTACATGCTGTGGTTGGGTTCGAATTCCAGAAATAGCGGACTTTGTTTTTGCATGATTGATTGATGCTCTCTAGCTGTGAATTGGTACTACTGGACCAAGTGCTAGAAATAGCTACATCGAAAGAATCCTAATTTTTTTTTCTTCGAATTCCAGAAACAGCGGACTTTGTTTTTGCATGATTGATTGATGCTCTCTAGTTGTGAATTGGTACTACTGGACCAAGTGCTAGAAATAGCTACAGCCAAAGAATCCTAATTTTTTTTTCTTTTCCAATCAAACAATCCAAGACACATGAACGAATATATACAAATATGTATACCAAGTAAATAAATCATGTAGGATTAGCTAGGGTTCATGCATTATGGTGATTTTTCATATTCAATCAATAGGCTCAATAAGCATGAATACAAAATTAGATTTTGGAAAACATTACTTGATGAAGAACGGATGAATCTTCAGCTTATTTGTGCAGAACTGAGAAAGAATGACAGGGCATAAGCATACTCAAAAACTAGTTTCGGCATACATGAACCATCTTACCACTTTCTTCTGTATCGGAGAGGATAGGCCGATAGGGAGATCCTAGTAGTCTTCTATACAAGATGGCAGACTCAGATCTCAAACCTTCTAATTATTATGATACTTGTTTTTGGTTTTTTTATTTTTTTTTCCTTCTTCTGTTGAGGGAACAGGCATATATATAGTTTTGACTAATAAACTAATCAAATACGTAAGATGTATGGTTTTCGCATCACCACAAAATAGTAAACAGAGGCTCAATGCCATTCATGTAATCGCTGTCCAATAAGCTGACTATGACTGAATGCTTGTTGCATTATAATAGAACAGTTTGAGATTTTATATGCAAAATGAATCACTTCTGAGTTGGTATGCTGGTGTAGGAACAGACATTGCGCACATAAACATTTCCTAGGGAACATTTAGATCCAAATCGAAATTAATCATTTTACCTCACACTGATGATTGAGGTGGATGAGATTCAATGTACCCCTTCTAAACCAACCCTATATATTAAGCAGCTACAATTGGAAAGCAAATCATCAATCTAAGTTGTACCATTAACTGCATCTACAAGCCCGTCTATTTCTTCTCACAAATCAAAAAAAAAATATGGCTTACCACACTCGCTCTAACAGCTTCCCATCAAGGCCACACCCCATCATTCAAGAAGTTGATGAACATTTGTGCAGATTGAGTTCATCCGAGTCCACATCCACATCTTCATCATCAATAAGCAACAAACTAAATGGCCTGCACGACTTACTTTATTGTGTTGATAGGTTGCTTCAGTTGCAAGGCACCCAATTTAGGCAAGCATTAGCACAAGAGCAACAACAGAAATGGGCCAGTGAGCTATTAGACGGCTCTCTCCGGCTCTTGGATATTTGTAGCACTGCAAAGGATGCCCTCTCGCAGAGCAAGGAGTGCATACAAGACCTTCAATAAATCATTAGAAGAAAACGGGGAGGTAAAATTGGGCTCACTAATGAGGTCAGGAAATACTTGAGCTCTCGGAAGATGGTGAAGAAGTCAATTCACAAGGCTATGGGAAATCTGAAGGGAATGAAAAACATATCCACTTTCTCATCTACCAACAAGGACCAAGAAACTATCGCCATTGTCAGCAAGCTGAGAGATGTTGATGTTAGGATGTGATGAGAATTAATTAGGAAAGGCAAGTCCTAGTTGGACTTGGTTAGTCTTCCTAATTGGACATGGATGATGTCAAAGTTTATTCCTATCAGGAATAGGATCTTTCTCCTGTACAAGAAGGTTTGGTTTTCCTACTACCAATTGGATTATAATTGGGGTGCCTATATATAGAAGGCATGGGTAGTAAACCAAGGTATGGTCGGTGCATGCGATCATCGACAAGAGAGTGTATATCTCTTGGGTAAGGGAGCAGAGATTTCAAGAGTGAATACAGCTCTTGGGTGAGAGTGAGTTCTTGGGAAATTCTATGAGTGTGGGTGTAAAAGGGTTATGGGTTTGGGTTATGGTGATTTAGCTCAATTGTATCTAGTAATGTAATTATTCTCATAGTGAAGAACAAGTATCTCTCGGGAGGACGTAGGCATAGATTTATGCTGAACCTCATTAAATCTCGGTGTTCTCTTGTCGCTTGTCTTGTGGTTTGTTTACTTTTCTATCGGTCTACTCTGTGAGCCTTGACGGGAGGGATTCTAATTTCCTTAACAAGTGGTATCATAGCCGAAGGTTCAGCTGGGACACCTCATCATTCAAGGTGGAGTCAGTTAGATGGTTAAGGTGTTAACTCAAAAGTGCCTTAGGTGGAGCCAGCTCGGGGAAAATTTCTGGCAACGTAGAGCGGGTCAAAAAACTCAAGAAAGTCCTAATCGAAGGTAGTCGATAGGTGGAGTGACTCGGAGGCTAGGTGGTGCGAGCCAGACTAAGGAAAAATCCTAATCAAAGGTGGAGTTGCAAGAGACCAGGATATGACTCAAGGGAATGATGGTTGCTAAGAGTGTATATCTCACCAAGGTGGTTCGTGGTGTCAGCGATCGTGTTTGTTTGCATGTTAATCGTGGTTGCTCTTCATGACTTCAGGTATTGCCTCATAGTTTGAGGTGGAGTAGTTTGACAGAAAAGAAAGTTTCACTCTTTGGGTATAAGTGAGTGAAAGACATCCTAGTTCAACAGGGCTTAGTAAAGTGTTGAAGGGAAAGGATGTGAAACCGGAGAAGACAGCGGATAATGCACAGAAAACTGTCGGGGATTTAGTGATCATAGCAAGTCTAAATCCAAAGGCAGGGATGCTACAAGTGTCGTGACTAGGGTCATATGAAGCGAAAGGCTTGGATGGCATTACTATAGTAGAAACCGATTTTCATATGAAGATGCCCTCACAATCTCCATAGGTGACATATGTTCTTTGACTGGATATTAGATTTGGGATTGGCGTACTTTGGGTGGTGTGACAATGTCCCAAAGTTACAGAGGAATTTGATATTTAGGAGCTAGTTGGTTTCCAAGGGCTATAAGTGTTTATAGCAGGTGGAGCCGGAAAAATCACACATGGCGGTACGGTCCTCATACAGGGAGAACAGTGTGGTAGGTATCATCTGGTATGTCAGACCTTGATGGATAATGGGAAACAGGAGTGCGCATAGGCGAGTCTCATTTGCGGGTACAGCAGAGACGTCGTTGACAAGTTTCCGAGTTCAGATGATGGTGAGAAGGAAATCCTGCAAGGGAAGGGGTTGTTTTGAGGTCCCTCTTCAGAGTCAGCTGTTGATTGTTGACTCAGTGCAGTTACACATAGGATTGGCCGTTGCGAATCAGGGAGAACCACAATTGATTCAGGCTATGTGTTGCTGGTACAAAAAAGGCCAATGGTTAAAGATGGTGCAAGGTAATTTTGCATGGCATTCTCATCAAGGTGGAGATTGTTAGGATGTGATGAGAATTAATTAGGAAAGGCAAGTCCTAGTTGGACTTGGTTAGTCTTCCTAATTGGACATGGTTGATGTCAAAGTTTATTCCTATCAAGAATAGGATCTTTCTCATGTACAAGAAGGTTTGGTTTTCCTACTACCAATTGGATTATAATTGGGGTGCCTATATATAGAAGGCATGGGTAGTAAACCAAGGTATGGTCGGTGCATGCGATCATCGACAAGAGAGTGTATATCTCTTGGGTAAGGGAGCAGAGATTTCAAGAGTGAATACAGCTCTTGGGTGAGAGTGAGTTCTTGGGAAATTCTATGAGTGTGGGTGTAAAAGGGTTATGGGTTTGGGTTATGGTGATTTAGCTCAATTGTATCTAGTAATGTAATTATTCTCATAGTGAAGAACAAGTATCTCTCGGGAGGACGTAGGCATAGATTTATGCTGAACCTCATTAAATCTCGGTGTTCTCTTGTCGCTTGTCTTGTGGTTTGTTTACTTTTCTATCGGTCTACTCTGTGAGCCTTGACGGGAAGGATTCTAATTTCCTTAACAGTTGAAGCAATCACTCTCACAGTCTTTGAATCAGTGCTGTCCTAATTCATATCTGGGCCAAAGTCAAAGCCTAGCAGCTGGTCTTTCGTTTCCAAGATGGTGCAGTCTAAAAGAATAGCTTGTGATGAAGAAGCGTATGTAAATGAATTTGCAGAGGTTGATTCTGCATTGAAGTCATTAAGGAGTGCAGAAAATGCACAGAACCAGCTTAACGATCTGGAATCATGCATTCAAGACCAAGAAGGACTTGTGTTCCTATCTAGGCAATTGATCAAAACTAGAGTCTCCCTTCTCAACATCCTGAGCCACTAGATAGTACCTTTTTGATCGATTTTGTACATAGAAAAACATATACACATATTGTTAAAACCACAGATTCTTTGCATATCTCTTCCACAGATCAAGCTTCAGTTACAACAAAATCTCCTCCATTAATTGATGCATCTCCAGCTTGATATTGCTATTATCAAGGATCTGTTATGGCTAGAGTTTAGCATCAATTACAAAGCTAGGATTGAGCAGCTAGTTAATTATTGTAATTACAATCGAATGTTTTCTGTAAATGTAATCTTGTAAACTGCTATATATTGTAAAGGGTACAATTGCACAAATCAATGGAAAATCTATTTCTTCATGGTATCAGAGCGGGTTACCCACGTGTGCATGCCTCACGGCCACATGGGCTCCACGCACCCAAAGTTGTCCATGTGTATGGCTTGAAAATTCGCCACACGTGCGGGGGCATGTTGAGAATATATACATCCCACATGGGAAAAATGGGACCTTGCCTATGAGTTTATAAGGGTTTGGGCCACTCCATCCATTGCCAATTGGTTTTGAATGGCATCAGGCCATGACAGAAGAAGTCAATGCACTGCTCAAAAACAACACATGGACCCTTGTGCCTCCCTCTCCTTCTCAAAATCTCGTCGGTTGCAAATGGGTCTTTCGTATCAAGAGGAAATCGGATGGCTCTGTTGAAAGGTACAAGGCCCGTCTTGTTGCCAAAGGCTTCCATCAACAGCAAGGTATCGATTATGATGAAACTTTTAGTCCTGTTATTAAGCCTGCAACAATTCGTACTGTGATTACTATTGCTGTTTCACGAAGTTGGAATCTCAAGCAATTAGATGTCAAGAATGCCTTCCTTCATGGCATTCTGAAGGAAGACGTGTTCATGGTACAACCTCCTGGCTTTGTTGATCCATCAAAACCCCGCCATGTCTGCAAACTTAACAAAGCCCTTTATGGGTTGAAACAGGCACCCCGTGCTTGGTTCCATCATATGAGCTCATTTCTATTATCTGTTGGTTTCACTCAAAGCATTGCAGACCCTTCTCTGTTTATTTATCGTCATGGTCCACATATTGTCTATTTTCTCTTATATGTTGATGATATTGTGGTGACTAGGAGTGATAATCACCTTCTTCAGAGCTTTATACAGTGTCTAGGGCGCGGTTTTGACATCAAGGACCTCGGTCCCCTTCACTATTTTCTTGGCTTACACGTTACTACTCATCAACATGGCCTCCACATAAATCAGCTTAAATATGCTCATGATATTCTCTCTAAGCATGATCTTTTATTGAGCAAGCCTTTCAGTACACCACTGTCTGCCAAGTCTGATCTTACTGCCACTGATGGACCTCTTCTCGACAATCCAACAACATTTCGGGAATTGGTTGGATCATTGCAGTATCTTACTATCACTTGTCCTGACATAGCATTTGCTGTAAACATGGTGTCTCAGTTTATGAGTCAACCGCGTGTACCACATCTCATTGCCGCCAAACGCATTCTCCGATATGTCAAGGGCACTCTTGGACATGGATTGCTCTTTACTCCTCAACGTCAGCATGTTCATCTCTCAGCCTATTCTGATGCTGATTGGGCTGGTTGTCCAACTACTAGGCGTTCCACTTCTGGCTATCTCGTGTACCTTGGCTCAAATCTCATCTCTTGGTCCTCTAAAAAGCAGCCCACTATTGCTCGTTCTAGCGCAGAGAGTGAATACCGTGCCCTTGCTCATGCTTGTGCTGACACAATGTGGTTAGGCTATCTTCTCTATGAACTTGGTGCTACTATTCATTTTCCTGTGTAATTGCATTGTGATAATTTGAGCACCACGTACATGGCCTCCAATCCCATCTTCCATGCTCGCACAAAACACATAGAACTTGATTACCACTATGTCCGCGAAAAGGTTGCCATTGGGAACCATAGGGTCTGTTACATCCCTTCCGTCGATCAACCGGCTGATCTGCTCACCAAGCCGTTGCATAAACATCGTCATTCCTTGTTGTCACACAAACTTGTGAGTCCAGGACTCTCAAGTTTGAGGGGGGATGTTAAAACCACAGATTCTTTGCATATCTCTTCCACAGATCAAGCTTCAGTTACAACAAAATCTCCTCCATTAATTGATGCATCTCCAGCTTGATATTGCTATTGTCAAGGATCTGTTATGGCTAGAGTTTAGCATCAATTACAAAGCTAGGATTGAGCAGCTAGTTAATTATTGTAATTACAATTGAATGTTTTCTGTAAATGTAATCTTGTAAACTGCTATATATTGTAAAGGGTGCAATTGCACAAATCAATGGAAAATCTATTTCTTCACATATATACACGAATACTCTTCTGATATCAAATTAATATTGATATACACTTCTGCTTAATTAACTTGCCACTACTGTTTGTGATTTATTTAAAAGAACTCAATTTTCTGCCCACATGGTAATTTTTAGCAAGTACGTACTGTAGCTTCCATATATTCCAATTGCAAGATAATGAATGAACTGTGAGTATCCAAAAGAACATTGAAAAAACAGCTTGTCCTTAAAAAAAGAACGGTAAAATGTAAACTATACAATGGAAACTGAGAATCTGAATGGTAAATTCCTGGAGTTTTCATTATTATGATTGAAGCTGACACATGAAGTTTTTGCAAGCAATATATATCGATTGGCAAGGCTGTTAAGATTCCAATTGTCTCAAGGAAGATAATCTATAATCATTAACTAATTGTATTTGAAGGAAAGGAGGACTTGATTATCACATGCATTAAGCTATTAAGAAGTAGACATATGCTTACTGTTTCTATGTGAGGGACAATGTGTGAAAGATTCAAAATGAGATATTGGAGAGGCTTCACAATGAGATTATTATCATTTTTTTTTTTTTTTTTTGAGTGAGCTGGAGTACATCTTAATATCAATTAGAACCAATTTATTCTAGAGGAGCTGGCTTCATTTGTGCCTTGTTTGTAGATATCTAAGTTCTAAGATTACAGATGCAATTCAGTATAGAAATTTGAAGAAACAGAAGAGAACAAAATATGTATAAATACACATGGTAAGCAACCGATCTTTCCTTTTCTTGGAAATAAGCAAAAGGTGACAATCCGATCCACTCGTGCCTTGCTTAATGTATCACCATTTTTGAAATAATTTTATATCATGGAGTCGTATGGAGCACTAACCAAAGGTTCAAATATATATACTGATGCCAGATAAGGGGGGGACACTGCATAAACATTCTCAGATAACATTTGGCCAAATGTGAACCATCTTACCACGTACCTTCTTCTTGTATCGGAGAGGGTTGGGAGGTTCTGTTGCTCCCATCATAATCTCAAACTCTTCTAATAAAGATAATTGTTTCTGCTTTTCTTTCTGTTGGGGAACAGGCTAAATGAGATTAATAAACTAATCACATACATGAGATGCATGGTTTTCGCATCACGCACCACGTACTACTAAACCCAGGCTCAATGCCACTCATGCAATCGCCATCCAATAAGTTGACTATGATTGAATTATTACGAGATTTTATATGCAAAATGAATCAGTTTTGAGTTGGTATGCTGGTGTAGGAAGAGACATTGTATAAACATTGCCTCGGGAACATTTAGATCCAAATCGATACCATGTTACCTCTCCCTGATGATTGAGGTGGATGAGATTCCATGTTCCCCTTCTAAACCAAACCCTATATATATATATATTAAGTAGCTACAATTGGAAAGCAACTCATCAATCTAATTTGTACCATTAACTGCATCTACAAGCTTTTCTATTATTCTCACAAATCCAAAAAGAGAAAATGGCTTGCCACACTCGCTCTAACAGCTTTCCATCAAGGTCACACCCCATCATTCAAGAAGTTGATGAACATTTGTGCAGATTGAGGTCTTCCGAGTCCACAACGACATCTTCATCAACAATAAGCCACAAACTAAGTGGTCTTCAAGACTTGCATGATTGTGTTGATAGGTTGCTTCAGTTGCCCCTCAACCAACAGGCCTTGGCGCAAGAGAAGCATCAGAAATGTGCTAATGAGCTATTAGATGGCTCCCTCAGGCTCCTGGATGTTTGTAGCACTGCCAAGGATGCCCTGTTGCAAACCAAGGAATGCATGCAGAACCTTCAATCAATAATCCGAAGAAGAAGAGGAGAAGAATCTGAAGTACTCTCAAGTGAGATTAAGAAATACTTAACCTCCAGGAAGATGGTGAAAAAGGTAATCCACAAGGCTATTGGGAATCTGAAGGGAGTGAAAAACTCTTCTCTCAACAATGACCAAGAGACTATCGCCATTGTTAGCAAGCTGAGAGATATTGAAGCAGTCTCTTTCACTATCTTCGAATCAGTGCTGTCCTTCATCTCTGGACCAAAGTCAAAGCCTAGCAGCTGGTCTTTGGTTTCCAAGATGGTGCAGTCCAAAAGAGTAGCTTGTGATGAGGAAGCAAAAGTGAATGAGTTTGCAGAGGTGGATGCTGCATTGAAGTCACTCAAGAGTGCAGACAATGCACAAAACCAGCTTAGCAATCTGGAGTCGTGCATTCAAGACCAAGAAGAAGGACTTGAGAGCCTATTTAGGCAATTGATCAAAACAAGGGTCTCCCTTCTCAACATCCTAAACCACTAGCTATTAGCTTATAGAACAATTTTGTACAGAAACACACGTATATAGCTTCTTATATCAAACTGATATACATAATTAATGATATACTCTCTTGCCTAAATTATCACCACTCTTTTCCTCACTTCAAAAGCATTCATTTCTCGCAACTGGACTCACCTCGATTTCTGATGTCGAAGTTACATCATCTTATGTGGTGTCTGTTAAATTGTTAATGGAAATTTAACTTCCATATTGTCCAATTACAAGATGAAAATGAATAGTTAACTGTTCCTAGAACTGTGAATCTGTGAGGTAAGTTCCCAGAAGTTCTTGAAATTATGCATGATTAGGTCACATGGAATATTTTGGCAAAAAATCATATCATTTCAACACTGTCAAGATTCGAAATGTCTCAATAGGCATCATAAACAATCAACCACCAATCATATTCAAACGAGGACATAATTCTCACTTCCATGATATTGTCGTGCTTGCCGACAGCAGTACAATCTTTTTTTTTTTTTGAAAGGACAGTACAATCATTTATAGACCCATAAAATTCATATGATTAAAAGGTTTTTTTTTTTTATAAAAAACGAGTACAACAAACTAAAAATAAAAACCTAGATTGAGGAATTTTTTTTCCTTTTTATGTGCAACATATATCAAAGACTGATAATGTGCAAAATGTATTTGCCCTTATATTGTGTATATGAGGAACAGGTGCTACAACTCAAATCAACAATCCATTAGTCCAACCATTTTTCAATCATTGTTTGGCCACTTTTTCTTATTGCATATGACCCAAAAAACAGAGAACAAAACACATTCATGGGGCAACAGAAGTTGTTTCTCTATAAATACATCCTCAATTGTATAGACAATTTTGTTTCCCAACTCAGATTTATACAAATTTTTGGTAGCCTCAACAACGATTGCCAATTGGTAGAGATCAATAATAGATGTCATCACTCGTTACAAAGTTGATTATCATGATCCCCTGCCACCTCTTTGCCTCTTTTCTTCCAGTGTAGTTGCTTCATTTAACATGTCACCAGCGTCCTTGTGCATGTCCAGCTTGGCAAGAGCAACTGACTGCATGTAGAAGGCCGTCGGCCACTCTGGATAGACACATTGAGCTTGCATTGCATCTCGAAGGGCAGCATCTGGTTGCTCGTTTAACAGATAGCATAGACTGCGTCGTGCAAAAACAGTGGGGGACACCATAGTTCCAACATCTATGAACTGCACAGAGAAAATAGACCAAAGAGTTATGCCAATCAACAAAAGTCTAGCAGCAGTAATTAGATTTAAAAAGGTCTGATGCAAAGTTATGATAGAAAACTTTCTACTGCTATGACCTTCCTCCAATCTCCCAGGATATAATTGGTAATTTGCACATGATATCATGACATATCTCCAGCCCATAATATTACAACTAAAAAACAAATACATAAAACACACTTCTACAAAATTATACCTGGGAGTAGCAGTCAATGGCAGCTTTAAAATCTTTGTCACGAAACGCATAGTCCCCTCGCTTCCTTGCTTCCAACATGTCTCTCATCTGTTGAGTCCACTCTTGGAAGGATAACTGAATCCATGTAAATTTAAAAGAGATGTCTT
The DNA here is from genome assembly GCF_958449725.1 of Rosa rugosa. Taxonomy (NCBI): domain Eukaryota; kingdom Viridiplantae; phylum Streptophyta; class Magnoliopsida; order Rosales; family Rosaceae; genus Rosa; species Rosa rugosa. Next base: position 35,265,072 of record NC_084822.1, read on the forward strand.
AGCATAACTCAGTGAATAGGCATTTGCATCAGCAACCAACTACCTCAATAAATACCTCATTGGTTCCTTCGTCATCTCTGTAGTGCGTCATAACCAAGATCTGATGGATCGCTGTGAGGTCCATTCGAGAGCAGGCCTCACCCATTGCAGAAAGGGGCCGTTGTGGGGTTGGTGGGGCTTCCTCATGCTTCGGAATGCCAAGCATGACATAAGATGGAACCTGTAACCCATAATTTGGTAATTAGATTCTTTATAAGAAATTAAGTAGACCAGTAGTGCTCCTTCATCATCTTAACAGCACAGCTAATGACTATAACACTTAATTGACCCCCTTATGAGCTTATCATAATTTTTGGCTACGTCAAATTAATATATACCACATCTGAATGCCCAAAATAGGCGAAAGGCATCGCCCAGGGTAAGTTTATCAGCCACAGCATACAACACATTCCATGTGTGCACCCATCATTTTCAGTCCATGAGGGTCATCATTTCCAAATATACTACAAAAAGATTTGTGATTGGATCTGGTCTAGTAAGCAACCAATATTAAACTATAAGAAAGTTACAACTTTATAGTGCCAGAAATTGTGAAATTACAAGCGAATAATTTAGCAGGATTTGCACTTAGAAAGGAATAAAAAATGTCTCTTACATCAGGTTTGGTCTGCAGTGGAGCAAGTGTCGCAACAAGGTCCTTTCTATTAGGCCGCTCTCTGGGCTCATACTGCAAACATTGAGAGGCAAGATTGACAACCACTGTCGCTTCCTCAGTAGAAAAATTTCCCTCCAAATGTGAATCCATCAAGAGAATGATATTCTTACCCCGTATCATATCAAGAGCCTGAATACATGAATAGACATGAGATACATACTAGAGGATCTATCACGTACAAAGATCGCCCCATTTAAATAAATGCTATTATTGACATACTCACAAATCTTAAATAGAACTCACACACACACACATATATATATATATAACTATATATATATATAACTCAAGATAGTTTTTTTCATATGTACATATATACTAGAGGTATGGCATATTCTCATGAAACAATTAACTCTAGAAAATAACAGAAACTGATGACCAAGTCAAACTAAAATAAACAATAGCAATTTTTGCTTCTTGATCTTGTAGAAATTTAAAGAATTGTTTTAATTTGGATACCATTTCCATGGTCAAGCAATCATTTTTTTTTTTTTAGAGATTCCCAGTATTCTCCCGAACTGGCTTCACGGACGTGGGCTCGAAACTGGGGACTTTTGCTGAACCCTACAAGGGGGCAGGAAACTCTAGCAAATAGCTAGGTAGGTACCATAAGACTGTTTGAACCCCAGACATTATGGGAGCAAATCATGTGCCTAATCATTCCTACCAAGCCCTCGGTGGTTAAGGAAGCCTTTTTCATGCAGTGAAACTGTAAATAAACTGATTATCATTATTTTCAACTATGAGAACAGTTTTGCAATTAAACAAAGGAAGTGTTTGTATTGTATCCCACCAGGATTAGTGAATGATGTGGGGAGGTGAATCAAGTTATATGAAACAGGGTTTTTAATCAAGATTAGTTGTTTGCTATAAGTTGAGGAGGCTATGAAGCCAATATTGTACTCCAACAAGTATGAAAACTTGAATAATCAAGGATATTGTTATTCCAACATTCAAGTTAGCATAAACAGGACCACTAAAGAATATACAAAATCAGTTAACTTTACGTGACTACTTCAACTTGACACACTCGAAGAGGACTATAGCATCAAAGGCTGTAGATTATGTAAGCAAGCCAAGGTGTAGTATACATTTGCTGTAACATGTGCATATCAAATATTTACAAATGAGCCCACTTACATGACTTGGAGGGATGTGCTTTCCACTTAGCAAGTCTAGAAGGACAGTACCAAAACTGTAGATAACACTTTCTGGAGTGACCCTTCCTACAATTGTTAAATGGCAATGGAAGTCAGGAAATCCCATGGCGACAAAATCTTTTAGATAGGAAACTAGATTACAACACATAGGTGATATCTAAACTATAGAAGTTATTACCATTTCTTAAGTACTCTGGTGGTGTATAGGCCAGATTTGTGCTATAACTCTTCCCATCCCTACTATTTCTCATCAAGCCAAAACATGAAAGACGTGGATCGCCATCCTACAAGTCCATTCAACATGCTACATGATCATCTTAAATTATATGAAACACTGAAGTAACGAAAAACCCATGTATATTTAACATAGATATTATTATGTTTGAGGAAGGAATACCTCATCAAAGAGAACCCTATAAGCATTCAAATCATGGTATAACGGACGGCCCTCAGTACTACAATAATCTAAAGCTTCAGCAATATGAAGAGCTACTCTTAAACGCATGGCCCATTCAATGGTTTGATTCTCCCCTGCCAGGAGCAAACAGAGATCAAAAATTTAATCCAAGAAAGACCAGAATGCAGCCACTATTTCTGAATTTGATAGAAGAAGACTCAAAAGTCAACTTACATCATTTAGGTCTGTATTCAACAAGGACATGAACAGGAATAAACAACAGCATTATTCTAAACCAATTAACAGTATTGCAAGTTGTGCATTGCCACAATCAATAGAATACTGTGTGAAATTCACCTCGCCACAACTTTAACAAATGATAGACAATTTAAAACATCCTAGGATTAGCAATACTAATCCGTTACAAAATGCATAAGAAAATGGGTGAAACAACAAAGGCAGAACAAATTAAACCAACTAAAATTAATCACATAACCATTTCATTTATGTATCTAGGACATAAGCATTTCAATATTTCATCAATCCTGTCGCATAAAACACATGCCAAAATGTCATCTTTTTTATTTCAATGCTTGATTGTTGAAGCATCATCCATGAAACCAAGTAATTAGAGCTACTCCACAAAAGGGTCACTGCGAAATATTATTAGTTAAGCTCAAAAATGGCATTCTTGATACACTAAGCTAACCCGTAAAGTCGAAAAAAGGAAGAAGGATTTAGACACATACAGTGAAACAAATGCTTAGCTAAAGTATCAGTAGGCATGTACTCAGCAACAAGCAGCCTCTCATCACCATCACAGCAATACCCAATTAGATTTGCAAGCCTCCTATGCCTCAGCTTCCCCACACCCCAAGCTTCCTCCTACAACAAACCAAAAAAATAAAAAATAAAAAAAATTTCACATATACCCAGTTCACAAAAACCAAGCAAAACCCAAACAAAAAAGCCAAATAATTTTAGAAGGCTACCGCAAACTGCTTGGGATCGGGCCACGCCAGCTTGGTGAACTTCTTGACGGCGATCCAACGGCGGTTGTTGAGGCGGCCCTTGTAGACAACGTTGGGGGCTTTCTCGCCACTCTCGGATACTATGTAGTCGGAGCTGAAGTTGTTGGTGGCGGTTTTGAGGTCGGAGAAGGAGAATTCCGAGAAGGGCGGGGCGCCGCCTGTTTCGGGGTCGGATCCGGCGGGGACAGTCGGGTGGTGGGTCTGGGCCCGGGCGGCGTTGTGGGCTTGTTGGTGGGTCGAGACTTTCTCTGGGTGAGTCTCGGCGGTAAGGAACTTGGAATCACAGCAACCCATGTCTTGGGTGTGGTTTTGGGTTTCAGTATGACCTTGTTGGAGTTGGAAGACAAAACCAGAGCAAAACCATGAGCTGGTTCCTGCTTGAGTGCTTTGTGGGTTAGACAGAGAGAGAAGAAGGACAAGAGAGGTTTTTGTAAGTGCTCTGTCAGCTAGCTTCCTGGTACTTTAATGCTGTGGTGAATGAAGCAGCCTCCAGATTATTACAGTTTGATTAGTTACCTTTCTCCATTTTCTTCCCAAAACAGTTCTCACTGTTATTTTTTCTCTCCTCTTTTTTTTTTTTTTTTTTTTTTGTGTGTGTTAGTGAAGTATGGTCAGTTCACTCAGTTGTATTGATGGGATGAATAAAGTAGAAAGTAGAAAGTAGAAAGGGTATATTCGGCTACGGCTCAAATCTTTATTAACTGAATACGCTGTCTGAAATTAACATAAAACATGATAAATGTCTTCACAAATAAGAAAGCAGAATAAAAAAACTAGAGCCTGAACCAAACAATTGACTTTGACCGGTAAAAAAAAAACTCGCATGGAGTGATAAGATGCGATTATTTTTGAATTTCAACCGGAAACCAACATTTGATTTGTTTTTTTTCCATTCTTCTTTTTTACTATTGCAAGAAAAGATATTCAAGCATTAGAGCACATCCAGATATTCGGGATGCTTGATCAGCATTCTTATCCAAGTAATATTTAATTTTCCAAAAAAAGTGTAATGAATATTTAGCAAATCATATGAGCAAACGTAATTGACTTGCCAATTTACATGCACAAAAGTAGAACAAAAATTAATTTTTCTGATGGCAACATGTAAGCCACCAATCTCATTCCCTTCACTTAGAAATTTGATGGAAATTTAGTGACAAATTCATGGCACTAGCTTGGTCAATTAAAAGAATTTTTATGAGATTGGTTGCATTAATTAGCTAGATGTTTAGTTATGATTTGTGGTATTTTCCTCCTTGTGGTGAGTCTAGGCTCAATGTTTTTTTTTTTTTTGAATAAAAGCTCAATGTTAACGTAACAGTCAAGAACGAAACATAATAGAATCAACTACATATAACGTATATTAATTTTAATACGGCTTTTTAAACAGTAAAGTAGGAATCATGTAATGCTTTCTTTTGTTCCTTGAAATGAAAATCATTACAAGAAAAATTTTCATGTCCCAACAATGTAAGCTATTGCAAAGAAAATGGAAACATAAATCAAATAGTATAGTTCAATGATGTAATTATGTTGTTTGGAATTATTGAATTAGAAAATCTCAAAATTTAGTAAGGAATAATATGTAGAGAGTGAAAATTATACGACATGTGTTAAAATACTATAAAACTAATTGTCATTTTCAAACCTCTTTTTGTTTTTGTGAAAAAATGTCAAACATTATTCAAGTTTAACAGAATTTGGCATAACAACGTATCATTATTTAATTGTCAAAAAAACTATTACCTAAGTAATCCTACCTTTCTAACTATGAAGTCGTAAAACTAAAACGTACAAGGAATCTGAGGAAACAAAATCTCAAGAACAGAATCTCATACTATAAGTCTATAACATAATCGAATTAAGTAACTCTATTCAAACCTCCAATTTGATACTTGGACTTCCAATTCAAACTTTTCAAATGAAACTTCTCATTTTCTTTTTCTTCCACCTCCACACCGCTTATCTTCGACCTCTATCTGACTATCTCTACACCATATTTCAAGTAATGTCAGGCTGGCCAATTCCAACCAATGACCTTTTGCTTGAGAGCAACAACAATTTTACAACATAATTGGTCGTCACTTATCAAATTCTTAAATGTGAATGGGAAAGAGACGGCTGAAAATTCTGTAAAAATTTGGTGAATATGTTGGATTCAGTAGTTACCAATCATTTTGGATGGAGTCTTGTTGAAATCTTTCAGGTTTTTCTCTGCAAAATTAAATCTTAAAAACCACATTGCGATAATATGTTTTCCTTTTAATTTCCTTAAACCCCACAAGATTTACCCTTATAAATATGATTTGGGAGGATTTTTGCCACCAATTACCCTCAAGTGGGTGCTAGTCTAGTACCACACTAGAAAGGAAAGACTCGAGGAAAACATGTTAAAATACCATGTTTCTTGCTATTAGTTGACCCCAAAAATTAGAATACATCATGCACCTCCTCCACCATAGTAAAAACTAGGACTGTCACTCGGTCGGTTTGAATCGGTTATAGGTATTACTAACTTCAAAACCAAAGCTTTCGGTTTCAAAATTGGGCTACCAATTATCAACCAAAATTTTCGGTTTTTAACCATATCTACCAAATTCAGTATTTCAGTTTTCGATGTTACCAACTTTAGAATAACTAATTCTTTGTAATGTAAATTAGAATGAACAATATTAGATTTTTCAATTTTATAGTCGTAACTTTGTATTCATCTAATAGCTTTCTTTTGTGTATATATGACATCAAGTTTTAGCCATTTTCAATAAAATTAGGTTATTTAACCATTTTTGACCAAATTACCTAAAATACATGTACTATTAATGTAGTAATGTTCATACTATTATCAAAGAATTTATGTTTATTTCTTAATATGCATGTATGTGTATTGAAAACTATAGCATGTAAAGCTAGTATTTAGATAATCGGTAGATTCAGTATTTACCAAAATTAAATCAACTTTTTCAGTAATTTTCGATTTCGGTTTTATCGGTCTCAGTTACCAAAAAGTCAGTTTACCAAACCTAAAACATCAATTGGTATTCGGTCGGTTTGGTAATTACCAAATCAAGTAGCAGCCCTAAGAAAAACTAATAGGCAAATTGCAGAATCATGCAAACTTCTCTTATGTTTTCACCTTTGAAAATCTTGTATGGAACAAACATAGAATCTCATGACCTGCTATATTGTACCATAATTGAACTCCGTATGCACGATTTTTGGTCCACAAGAAAAAAGCAAAATGATTAGTAGTACTATAGTACTTGGTCATCAATAGGCAGATACCATAACTTGTTTGGTTGTTGGATAGAGTTTTTAAATGCATTTACACATCTTAGCATATATTCTCTACCCATAATATAAAGATCCTCACTTTCTTTGCGGAGACAAATCATTATATGCCACTTATTGTCAAAATCCATTCAATAATGTAATCCCCAAAAATCTTTTTTGTATCATACAACTATTCAAGTGTAACCCACATTCATAGTATATGAGTTTTGTCACTCTCCTTTGGGAAATGATTCAGAGCACCTACGTATACTGCACCTATAGAATTAGACGGTTGGATAACATCAAGTGCAATTTTTTGTTATTAAAAAAAGATTGACTATAAATATTAAGAGCCAAGGTCACGTAATATGTGCTCTGTCAGTACATAGAAGAATTTTTGATCTCGCTTAACTGGTCATCTAGTAATCGAAAAATTTACGGTCACTCGTTATTGAATTTAATATCAAGAGTTGAAATTAAATTAATGTATTAATGCTATAGTTTTAATCTTTGACTATAAATTTCTTGATCATCTGGTTTTTAGACCTCCATCAATTTTGTATCTCAAGAAGAGAGAATTTCACAAACGGTCACTCAACTATGACTCATTCGACACTTTGGTCACTCAATTTTCAAATATATCGTTTTGGTCACTCAACTATTACTCTGTCAATCACTTTATTCACCGAATGGGCATTTTGTCTTACTTTAATCACTTCTCCCATTCATTCTAATTCAGATTTCTCAATTTTTCATAATTGGTTGGTCGAAAATATCCTTGATATTGTGACAAATAATTTTTTTTAATGAAAAAAAATTAACGAAGTGACTAAAGTCAATAACTGAATTAAAGTTCAGCGACCAAAGTGATATATTTAAAAAGTGAGTGACCAAAGTGTCAAACAGGTAAAAGTTAAGTGCCCACTTGTGATATTCTCCCTCTCAAGAATGGCAATGTGATGCTCATAATAATAAAGCTAGCTAGCTCATTTATGAAGAATGGGCATTCAATTTTGAAGCCAGATCAAATCTATATACAGATTCTGCACAGTTACCAAAGGGAGAAGGGAAACAAGATGGAGTAAAAAGATGTCATTCAGTGAGTGTCTGGTTGAGATTGATGAAAGTGAGAAATTCACCCCGAGTTGAATTGAGAAAAGACTGGTGGGAGTAGTACTAGTAGTAGCTGCTCTTTCCTCCATTCCTTTAACCTGTTGCACTCACATAAAGAGCACAAGTTAGGCTACCCGAGAACTATAAACTATTGTTATTTATCCGAGATGGTCACAAGCTTTATGCTCATATAAATATTCTAGTAAAACCTAATTTTATGAAGAGATGGAATAGGATCTATGTTGTGTTTTGGTCAAAACGACACCTTTTGTGACTTTACTGTTCAGAATTTAAGATTTATTACCTAAATAAAATTTTAAACATATACTTGATTTGTTCATAAAAAACATGAGCGGATATCCACTCGGAACTCATTTTGTTCAGAACTAAAAACTCTACAAGAAAATGCTGAGACTTTGAATTTAAAATCTCTTCAAACTAAATTAATGAAAATGCCAGTATTCTATTTTCTTTTATAGTTTTATCTCATCTTCGTCCGTGATATTATTTAGATTTTAATCCGTGATCTCCACGATATCAATCGTTTCAAATGACCAAAATGATCTAAAGTCGCTGTAAGATGGTCCGAGGAGAGTTGATGTGGACCAACCAATAGTTGCTTTAGGCCCAAAGTCAGTGCTGGTTTGATGAAGACAGCCGTGCTGTATGTACTTGATGAAGACAGATGTCTACTGATGCATCCTAAAGCGAAGGATTAAGCATAAACCTGAATTAAAGTGGGCTTGGCATTATCGCTTTTGGACTTTCCTCCACTCTTGGTCTTTATTTACGTTAAAAGATTTTCAAACCCATGAGAGTGATTCAATCTGCTGAGAAGCACTGAATCTGTGTTATACTTCTTCACAGAAATCACCTCACTGCACTGCATTCTTGGTCACCTTTTTCAGCAGCCAGCCATAAAAACGCACTTCTCCGCTGAACCACGGAACTGCGGCGGCTGGGATACTGACCGAATCACAAATAAGAACATAGCAAGCAAAACATCAATGTCGACAAGCCTCAATTCGAAAGAGACTAGAGCCAATTCACACTTCAAAGTCACTGGAATCCACATTGCAAAGACATTAAGGCACTACGAATTCAGCCGAAAGAGGAGAATTTATTTGGTTCATTTTCTTATTGAAGATCGCTTTGCTCGGAAGCCAAAGCCCAAAGGTTCTCTCTGTACAATAATTATTATAAATGAAATGCTGGGAAAAATGAACACGGAAAAGAATAATAAATATTATACAAATATCTAGCTATTTTCGGGCATAGATGGGGACTTGCGTCACTCGATCCCTACACTGAAACTCATCATCATACAAAATTGAAAAGGACGTCCGCTTACTTGAATTATTTTGGCCCAGTTGTGCGCCTCTGTCTACTTTTGGTTTATGAAAGTGGAGCTCCTCTTGGTCTCTTTCCATGCATCGCTCACATGCTGCCAGCCAGATTTGCATTATTTATGTCGAGAAATCCGATTTCATGGAAAGTATACTTCGATCGATTCATAGAGCTGTGAGAATTGCTCATAATGCAATTCTACCAGTTAATGTCACGACAATAGGTTCAGAATCATTTCTTGGCAGGCAAATGACCAAGTTGGTTTATCAGCAATGAGTTTATCTTGTGCTTGCCACATCTAATTTATGCCCCCAGTCTCTGCTTCTGTAAATTGTCCATGAACTGTACTGGTTGTCTCATTAAACTAAAACTCTAAGGAGTCAACCCAGATAATACTCGACCTCAGCATTCAGGGTGCAAGTATCTCCAAAATATAAGCCACCACGAAGTATGGCTTTCTTCCAGCAGCATAAGTTCAGCTGAAGCAGCCCATCAAATGGCAAGAACAAATGGAGTGAAAGGTATTTTCTCCAAGGATTGAATTCTTGAACTCCATGTTAAAAGGAAAGGTCACAATTCCATCTCACGAAACAGCCCTATGAAACTCTCTCATGCTCCCCTGCAAGCCCATCTTCTTCACTGCGTTGCAAAAGATCCTCGTAAGCTTTTGTGGAGACTTCCGTAAACCTTTCCATGGCCTCAAAAATTCTTTGCAGACTAGCCTGTAAAGTACTATTTCTAGTCTCACTTTGATATACAATCTGTCCACCAGGATAGTCCACATCCCCCGAGACTAGCACCACTTTCTTGTCTAATGCTTGAATCTCCTTCTGAAGCTTTTGGTCCTTTTTATCCAAGTTCTTAAATTTCTTTTGCAGATCTTGATTTTCCGTCATTCTCTGCCGCATTTCAAGCTTACCTTGTTCCCAACTCTGAAGCACACTCATGGTGAAAACACGCATAGAATCAACCACCTCTCTTTCTGATATCCTGTCCAAAGCTTGTGACCACTGGTTACAAATTACAAAAACAGGAGGCGCACCTATTCGACCAGGTGAGAAGGGAACTATTCCATCTGCTGTTTCTTCAGGTTCATAAAGAAGACACTTTAAAAGCCAATTATTCAAAGCTCTCACATAACCCTTTTGAGCGCTAATCCAAGTAGAGAATCTGAAAGTCCAGTTAACAAGCTCATGCTCAAATTGCAATGTAGCATCAACATGAGCATCACTTAGCTTCTTTCCAGATCCAATAGGACCTAAACCCCTGGCTTCTCTGATTGCTAGGCACTGAGTACGATGGCATTCAAGCATAGATTTCCACATCCTGGTTAACCTGATATAAACAAAATCCACAAAAAGAAAATAAAGTAAAACATCAAATCTAATATGACATAGATGATTTACGAGCTGTTGTCCACAAAGTACATAAATTTTGAAACAAGCAGGGAAAAGAGCACTAGTGATACAACATTGAAAACAGTGAAAATAGAACCTTGCTAAAACAAAATGACAAATAGGTGAGAATTACTTATTTATTAATAAGACGTATTATTAAAATGTGCAAAGCCAAAAAGAAGTGTCATTCAGATTTCATCCCATGATAGAATCTACAGTAACCACAACCATCAATTCTACCATACCTACTTGTGCAAAACTTCCTAGCCCACTTGTGTTTATGAATCTATGAATTTCCCACTATTTCATCACCTAGCCAATCTCCCCTCTTACCAACTACAAGAAAGCACTGACCCTTTGCTGCAAGCAAACATTGGCTTCCTTCATTACTAATACGATTTCTTCAGTTTTCTTAATAGGAACAATATATAGTGGTAGCTGTTCTTTAAGCTACCTATAAATGAAGTAAAAGATTCAATTATGAGACTTAAGGACCCTATTTCATATTTTTGGTACAAGTTTAAAGATTCATACTGGTTTCATGAATTCCTAGATGAGGACCTTCATAGAGATCAAATCAACAATGTACATACACTAAATAAGGAAAAAATATTGACAGCAAAGTTTGTTGGTGTCACAAATGCATTGCAACCAGCAAAATAAGTGTCAGAACTTTGGTAGAACGACGTACCCTTGAATTAATTCGTTTAACTGTGGCCATAATTCTTCATCCCTGATCTTATTTATGGTCACAGATATCTTGTCAACAACTTGAATCGCAATTTTTATTTTTGTGGACAAGCTCCTTATCAAAGTTCGGGTTGTATCTACTTTCTGGGCCTCTGCTCCCCTTTCATCTAAACGCTTCAGCTTACGACACTTCCTGTCATGGACCACCCGCATCTTTTCCTCGGCCTGAAAATAGAAAAACAGTAAACCTATCAGAAGTGCTCAACTCACGATCTACATACAGCAGGGCAGAAATAAGGAGTACGCCCAGTGCCCCAAGCTAAACCACTATAAACAAAGCAATAACAAATCATAAATGACCGGGTCAAACAAATTTAAGAGAAAACTTTGTTATAATTTATTAAGACAGGCCCGTATCATGATACTTATGTTTTTGTAACATGAGGCCCTTTGGCTAGCCAGCAAAGCTGAACTGGTCAAACCTCTAGGGAACCAATTCCTTTTACTGAGATCTAGATTTGAATTTCACATATAATCAAGATACACATGCATTATCATGAAATTGGTACAGTCATTGTTCAAGAAACTCCGCTGGGGCAGGACGATTCAAAGGCATAAAATTCCAAATTTTGAAAATAGAAAATCGAAATGGAGATAAGTAACGGAAACAAAAGTCGAAACCAGCATACCTTGACTTCATTGTACAGTTTCTTCTCCCAAAGATAGAGCTTGTGCAACGTAGAAGACAGATTTTTAGTCCTCATCATCAGTTCTTCATCAAACCCCAATTGAGCAGGACCAGCCTCGGAGGATGATGCCCCATCAACACTGTTGGAAGTAGAAGGCTGCAACGACGCTAGCGATTTCATCTTGGAAGGAACTGAAAACCCACACAAACAGCTCAAAAGTCAAATCTCTGCTAACTAGAGTTCCAATTCAATCAGAACCAAACTAAATAAGACTAGCAAACTTCCATTTACAAAAACTAAATAAACTACTCAGATAGATCAAAGCAAGCAAATCTCCAATTTGTACCCACCATGTTTTCGATTATACGGATGCCTTCCCACCTCCAGCATCCTTGCGATTTCGTTACCCGACTCGGAAGCTCTCTGAAACTGAGCCTGAATTTCTCTAGCCACATCAAAAGCATCCCTAGAACCCGGCTTGAATGCTCCACCACCTCCACCGGAACTCCGGTGGTCCTCACGCTTCTCCTCCTCATCCACAACCTTCTTGTCCACCACATGGACCTCATACTCCACCCCGTTTTCGTTCTCGACGCTCGGCCTCGTCTGGTACAGCGAGGCCTGAGCTTCGACGACCTCCTCATCCTCCACGGCTTTCGAAGAACGATGATGCTGCTTCCCTTCCTTGTGGTGCTCTCTGTGAACTTCCTTCACCACTTCCTGCTGGTACTGGCTGTGGTTGTTGTACTCCTCGTCTTCCAAATCGGGAATTCCCTCTTCTTCTCTGACCTCCCTCGAGTCCCGGCTCGGCGTGTAAGCCGAGTAGTAGCTCTCAATGTTTGAGCTCTCGAACGGGTTTATGAAGTCCCAGGCGGAGGCTTTCGGCGGCGAAGGCGGCGGAGGCGGTGGCTTTGACTGGGGAGCCGGCGGCGAGGACACCCCGTAAGGAGGAGGCGCGGGTGTGGAATTACCATAATACCCACCGCTACTTCCACCGCCGTAATTGGAGTACCCGGAATAGGGATAAGGATTGGCGCCGCCGCCGTCTTGGTAAGGATAGGGGTAGTAAGATGAGTTGGAGGATTCGCCCATATGGTACACGTTCTCGGGGCTCATGGGTTTCTGCTGGTACACCACAGACGGCGTGGCTTTGTTCCTCATGTAGTTCATGTGCGTATACCCCTGCGGCGGGTAGGGGTTCATGTCGTCTTGGCCGCCGCCGCCGTCCATGTAGTCCATGCCGCCGTGGAGGTGCAGAGGCGAGGAGTGGTCGGAATGGTGGAGCGAGCCGACGGAGTCGTCGTCGGAATCTGAGTGGAATTGGAGGTGGGAGCCGGAGTTAGAGTGGGAGAGGTGGTGCGGGGAGGAGGATTTGGCGGCGACGTGATCGCCTTTGCGGACCGGAGGGAGGTTGAGAGTGGGAGAAGGCGGCGAGCCGGAGGAATTGGCGACCTCTAGTTCGATGAAATGAGTGAGAGACTGGCCGATGCCGCGGAGAGAGTGAATATAACCGATGTGGGCCTCGGCGAGAGCGTAGCGCTGGTGAATCGCCTCGTCGAGGTAGCTACACCGCTCGCGGCAGAGCGCCACCGCCGGCAGGTCGTCGAGCTTGGAGCTCGCGCAGCCCATGTCCGCTCAGCACAAAACAAAAAAAGTGAGCAACTTTACAGCACTAGGTTCGGAGATGAGTACTGGGTCAGGGGCGGATCAGCAGAAGCATGGCTGGAGATTGTGGTAGCTCGGAATTCGGGTTGTGGGTGTCACTGGTTTAGGGTTTGTGGGGGAGGGAGGGGAAGAGAGAGAGATAAGGGAAAAAGGGGTAAAGGAGGGAATCTTTGCCAGCAAGGAGTTTATCGTCGGCTTGTAGCAGAGAGCAAAGAGAGAAGAGAGAGAAGACTGAACAGTGGGTTTGTGTTTATGTGTGAAAGAGAAAGAGAGAGCGTCGGTGTGTAAAAACCATTTCTTTATTTTGGTTTTAAAATTTTGGGTCTATACCTTTTAGAGTTTAGAGCATCAAATCTCTTAAAAAAAAAAAAAAAAAAAAAAAAAAATCTGTGTAACAAACTGGGATTAGTCCCAGAATTGAGAGGAGGTTAGGTTAGGTTTTTCTCAGAAGGTATACAGTTATGGACCTAAAAACATTCTATATTGGGGGGCTTTGGACTTAGACCACGAGAAGAAGCTTAGCAAATAGCAAAGACTAATCGTCAAAAAAAAAAAAAATAGCAAAGACTGAGACTTTCGGAGAGAGAGAAGAAGAAGACAGTTTCGTCTTAGGGTGTTTGTTTGGTTTGACGGGAAGTTTGACGCCTGTTTCTGCAAGTTTTCTCGCGGGTACCATCGTTCCATATATGCCCCTTTACCTTTGCTAGTTTTATCTCGGCGGTTTCTTCTTCGTTTTCAATTATGGTAAAGTAATAATTAGTCACATTTTTTGGTTTTGCTTGGAAATGCAGTCATGGATCAATGATTTTCTTCATGACCAGTGTTTTACTGTTTTTTTCCAAAACCATAATACATGGGAGATGCTTACTTTATTATTAAGCGTTCACATGAGGTCTTACCGAATAATTCGAAAGTTTCAAACTACTATGTGACTGTAGTTTAAATAATCATTCAGATTTCACCGTCTTTTAGTTTTATATAAATAAAAAATTATAGGATTGTGACGTGACTCGTGATAGTTCGGAACTACTTAATAGTTTCTCCATATTCAAAGTAATCATTCGAATATTTCATTTTCTTTTCGAATAAAAAAAATGACCATTAGAATCATAGTTTTAGTTGCTAATCAAAATGATTCGCAAAATCATTTGGATTTGGCTGTATATATATATATATTTTTTTTTTTTTTTTTTTTAAGTGAAGTATTCGTTGTGGTTCTATGGCAGTCTAAGATGACTTAATAATTTCTGCACATATTGAGTTATAATTTAACTTTTAACCTTATTTTTTTCGAATAATTGTAATCCTAGTTATATTTGTCTATTACCCGATTCTCTCGGAACTCAATTCTTGCCATTCTAATATTAAGAACTCAATTCTTATTATTTTCTTTTCTAAAGTAAAAAAAAAAATAGAAAGCCAGATATTTAACCTGAATAATATCAGATCTTCAATCAATGTAAGAGTTTTATTGGATATTAGTTACCTAATTTCAGTTACAAATCCAAGCTATAACCAGTTGCAAGCTGCTGCTCAAGAATTAGCGGATTCAAATTAGCTGGCCATTTTTATTTTTTGGTGATATCACTATCCAATTAAAACTTGCCACGTCATGTAAAATTAATTTAATGCTTAAAACATAGGAGTTAAGTTCATTAAATTCCTTTTTTACCAAAATCGAAACCAATGATGTCGTTTTGACCATCAGAACATGATAAATGGGTTGTCACTCTTTCTAACTTGAATGAAAATTTCTAACTTGAATGAAAATTTCATGAGAATAGCATGAGCCCTCTTAGTAGAGGGAGGCACTAGGCATGCTCATTTTCATTAATTAGAGGCTTAGAGAAGGCAACAAATGTCTATGGAAATCAATGGACATTACCAGAAGGAGGTGGGGAGAAAGGGGAAAAGGTTAAAAGGATATAAATTGTAATCTGGGTTTGGCATATAACAGATAGATAACAGCATCAATGATTTATAGGGTTTAGGGTAGGATAGGTAAGGTAAAGCTGAAAAGAAGAATTGGGGTCATATAACAAGAATTTCAGTTTCATTTCATTTCACGGGGCTTGAAACACATTGTGCTTTGTACTAATGTGTCAAAGGAAACAAATAATCAAAGCTTAAGCACCCCAAAAGAGAATCCAATTTGCACAAGCAGGAACCAGGAAGGTTTCATCTCTTTTTTTTAATCATCTTTTCAACATTCAATGAAAAATCTGGTGCTTAATGAAACAATGTTAGTACTCAATCCCTTTCAATTTAATTTGTATGTTGTACCTTTTCTTGGACCAATTCTAAAGTTGAATTAAAAATCCAATATTTATGAATGCATGAATGTGATCACTTTATTCATTGTTTATGAAGGAGTAGTGGTAATTATACAATATAATCCATCACTTTTCTTTAACGTACGTAAAATAACGTTTTTCAATTTACGCACTTCTTTCTTTATATTAACCGTATTAATCTTCTTTTATGGTTTTTCATTTTCACGAGACAAACACGAAAGAATTTGTCTCTAAATTCAACTTTGTCACGTTCTTTCACTAAACTAACACGGATAGTACTTAATTGTAACCATATTCACATGAATTAGCATTTTGTAAGTGCCAAGAAGCATATTGATGTCTCCATCTCAAAGATCAGGACTTGCAAAACAGGTGCCAACTTGATCATCAAGAGGGTAGTTCGATTTGAGTTACTATCATTCCAAAAAGGGCCTAAAATTAACATCTTTTTCAGTCTTTTTTTTTCCTGTGATCTTTTCCTTTCAATACTCCGCTGCAAAACGATCCTTAAAATGGGGTTTTCATGGGCTTAACCTTTCTTTATTTCTGGTCTCTTTCCCATATTTTAATTCGAAACCCCCACCCTGACAAAAGCTTCCATCAGAATGTTATAAATTCCCTTACTATAAATATGCTTCGCATATGCAATGCTGAAATTTGAATATGCTCCCAACAAGGTAAAACCCTTTTCCAATGCCAAGTAGGGAATAATAATAACACAGAATTTGGTTGTACCTAATTGGAATTGGGAGGTGAAAAGTTCTGGTCTTTGTTGAGACTTGCCAAAAGAAGAACAATATAATATAGTCTCTCATAATTAAGCAAAATGTGTCAAAAACCTCCGATATAATATTAGGGGCCACTGGCATTTTGGGCAATCCAAACTAATATCGAGTCTCTCATCATCATTAAGTTTCAAGGATTTGAGTCTTTTTCGCATCAAAAAAAAAAAAAAAGGATTTGAGTCTTTGTTTGAGAAAAAACATGTCAAAGTCACAATCAGCCATTGACCACCTTAATTCTTATATATTTGTTGCAGATAATAAAGAAATGAAATAGAGTAGACGTGTTCTATTAGGTCAGTTTTTTCTTTTGTGTTCTGCACCGTCTAGAGTCTAGACTATGAATGCATTGGCGTATTCTAGCTTAAAGCTTTCTCTCAAAACTAGAAGCAAGCAACCTTGGACTAATTGGACGCAACTGTTTTATGTTTTTCCAAATGGCTTCACCAGAAAGCACCTCCCATCCATCACTTTCCTCATCATTCAAAAACCCACTTGATGTGTTCCAAAAGATGAACTACAATCCAATAACTGATGAATCATTTTTTTATCGAATTGGCAGTTTCAACCGTTTGTGGGTTGATCATACCGGTGATGAACGTATCTTATTCAATAATAACTCTTTCATTAAGTTTGCTGGGTGAGAATAGTATTGAGATCTCTTGAGAAGCTTCGCATTAGATTGGATAGAACACGTTTTCCTTTCAAACCATCACACTTTTTTTTTTTAATCGAAAAAGGTCAGCCCGATTTTATAATTCAGCAAGCAGTACCAGACGACACACTCCAATGGAGTCGACAGTAAAGAATCGTCCTTCTGGACTTACAGAGAACCTACTCTAGACAAATAGAAAACTCCGCAATCCAAAGTACACTTACCTTTTAAGAAGTTATGCACCATTATTCTAACAAAACCTAGCTACTCATAAGCTAATAAAATAAAAGATCCAACCAAGTAGCCAGTTTTGCGACCCAAAACAAAACTAAATAGTGCTAGTAGTGGGGGATGCCCTAGCACCCCCATCGTTTGAACCTGCATCCATTCGCTCCGCAGCCTCATCCTCCTGGTTCGGAACTTCAGCAGCTACCGATGGTAGTATAGCACCCTCCCCTTCCTCACGTGCTTTCCATTTTCTCTGCTTTTTACCTTGCATCTCCTTATCAAGAAGTCTCGCACACTTGGGCTTATTCTTGCTCCCCTTAAAACGCCCCACTTTCTCCTTCCGTGGAGAAACCACGAGCTGACCATTTTTATGTCGGAGTACCAACTGCAATTCATCATCGACCTTAAGCAGGGGAGTAGAGGTGTTGACAAATCGCTTGCCAACTCTGCCCAAAATATCCACCGCCTTCCTTTTAGTCCCAAGTAAGGCTGCACCCGAGAGTCTTGCAGCACCATCACTTCATGACCACCACGCGAGCGCAGAGGGTGCGCCACCACCAACAGTGGGACCTCACTACTGCCATCCCCGAGCTTCTTACTCTTGTTACTCTGCAGAGCCCAATTCTGTAGAAACTCAGCCATATTAAAACCTGCAAAAGCCTTTTCAATAACACCTGTGGCTCCAAGAAAATTGGAGGGAAGTGATGCATGGACTTCCTGTGGTGGTTGGACTACCACCATTTCAGCTCCTAGCGATTCCGATACCACCACATCACCCATCAAAGGCAACACCTCCTCCACCAGTCCTGTGCTACTACCCAACATCGAACCTCCGTTGTTCTCCCTACTTCCTTGCCCTTCTGACATGAGAGAGAGTTCAACCATAGCCGCCCCGAGATTTGCGCGCAGATCTCTTCTCTTTCAACAATGAATCACATCATGCCGCATCGTGGATGAACAGCCCACAATTACGGTAAAATCCCTTTAGCTTCTCGTACACCAACGTCAACTCTGGTACCACCACCGGCGAAAACTCAAACACCATCCAACCCCGAACCCTGTCACACACGTCCAGTACAAGACGGATATGTTGCTCCTCTTCCTTCCGGGTAAGGGCTGTCTGATCAAAGCGGACAACACGACCGATAGACGCCCCAACCAACCCTAGCGCCTTCTTGTTCCGGAGCACCAGTGGGAGACCCTTGACAACGACCCAGGTCTCCAGAAGATTGAGAGAGACTTCCGCCACCGGCCCTATACCATCATACCCACCCAACACCAGCATGGTGTTCCTATAAAACCACGGGCCTCCATGCAAGATTTTGTTGCGATCAGCTTCTCGATCAAATTGAAACACAAAACGATCCCTTACATCTTGGATCGTTAACCCCGAACGAATCCTCCAGATTGAAGAGATCGTTCCTTTGAAGCCAGGAAACATGGCTTTGGGTCTAAGTAAACGCCCCACCATGTACCAACAGTCCGCCTTCAGAGCCTCAAGCCCCGCAGATCCCAGCGACACCCTTGCGGAACCCTGCGCCACCGCCATTGAGCCAGCCATTGGGGTAAAAGGTATGGAAATTTGATCGAGGAAGAGACCTCGATAAACCCTAGCAGAGAGACGGCTAGGTCAATTTTTATCAATCAAAACTATATAATCACCAATCAAACAAATAAGTATTTTTCAAACCCTCACACTTTATATTACCCGTAAAAATATCATGAGAATTTTATTTTTCTTCAATTACAAAGAAATTAAACACCCAAACTACAAAGTAGATATATGCTTATATATATTAATCAAAAAAATAATATCATGACCTAAGTATAGGAGAGTCGAGAGTTTTTTCTTTTGAAACCCTAGCACCGCCTCCTTTGAGCTGCTTGCAGGGAGGCCCTCGTCACTTCCACCAGATCGATCCAATTCTCGTTTTGAGGAATCGTGGGCTGCATGGTGCTTGGCAACGCTCGTTGGTTGCCTCAAGTTCGGGCTGCGACCACGGTAAAGATGCTTCGGTGGTCAAGGGAGTAGATCCGGGTTTGGGCTCGGGCAGCGCCTTCCTTCTTACAGTGATTGGCGGATCGGTACTGGGCAGTTTGCTGCAGCGGTACAAAGCGGTGTTTGGGTCTCGCTTTGGTGGATTGGATTGCTAGCGGCACCGGCGATGTGGCCAGCGATGGTATGGGCACCAGAGTCGATGGCTTGGCTGATCAGATCCTTAATCCAGGGACGCTGCTGGCGTGTGCTCTGGTGGCTTTGTTGGGTGCAGACGAAGCTGTGGGCAGCTGACAGACGACAGCCATATCTAGGTGCCCGACACTCGGTGCCTAAATCAGATCTACCAAACTAAGACAATATTGGAATGACCGAGGGCGGTAACTATACATGTAACAAAACTAGCTTCACGAAGAATGTGATGAAATGAAATATGAGATTTTTTTTTTTTTTGCAAGATTGGGGATGTCTTGGATCATGTAGGTTTTCCTCTAAACGAGTGGAATCAATCATTTTCGTATTATAAAATTGATATAGCTAGTATATTAACAATGTTTATCAAATTTTCTACAATTTAAGTTACTCTGCCCTAGAACGCACTGCAAGCAGAGGCGGAGCCAGGATTTCAAGGTTGGGAGGGGGGGGGGGGGAGAGGGCCGAAATATTAAGCATAAGATTAATTTCATCATACCTATTTAGAGAAGTAGAAATAAAATACAGGTTGTTGTTTGTGATAAATTAAAGAAATACTATCCTAGATAATTTTTCTAATTGAGTTTTATCGTTAGTCTACTATGAGTACCTAGCCATTCATTCTAAGGGATTTGGAACCCAGCCTAACTGGGAGGCTCAGCCCCACGCCCGGTTCCATTTATTATATTAATAGTAGTAAAATTTTGCATCGGGGGGGGGGGGGGGGGGGGGGGACATAAAACCTGAACCCCGAGCTACATAAGAACACTGACACATATCCTCGTAGAGAACGTCCTGAATAATAGCAGGAGTCTCATCTAACCATACATCGTCAATAGCAAAACAACTATAAGCACATATTTTTGGTCAATTATGTGGTTAATCTTATTTTTGGTCAATTATGTGGTTAATCTATTGACAAGCAAAGGACCATTTTTGTGTACCAAGCAAAGCCAGAAAGAAGAGTAATTTAATAGAATTTATTGTAGTTACCAAAATAGTTTTAGGGGGCCTATAAGCACAAATAAATGAGAAACATTTCCTGCTTATGTTAATCATACAATATGTAACATATAATTGCATAGACTAGGGGGTGCCAAGGCCACCTCAGGCTTTGGTGTAGCTTCGCCACTGACTGCACGAGCTTAGGGTTTTCTCTGCATTTTCTTGTGCTCGTCCAGCAACACGTCCATGCGGCGTTGTCGTCAGATGAGTGGCCTCCAATCTTGTTGTCCCTCTTCGGCGTGCGAGCATGTTTTCTACTAGAAGTCTGGTGGCAGGGGTAATAGCAGCGACTAGCAAAGAGCGATAGTGGTCTGTTGGGTTGATCCGGTTAGGGTTGCAAGTTCCACTCTAATCGGAGTAGTGATGGACGGTGATCGGGTCTAGATAAGTTTGCCAAGGCTGGCGGTAGTACTGCGACGGAAAGCTCGGGCTCCTGGTTCTCTCTATTCGATAAGAGGTTGCGCATGCGATCCAGGTACGATCTGCATGGCGGAAGATGTGCTGATGGGCGGAGATCATGGTAGGTAGGGCATCGATGGTATGGTGACAGAGGTTGTTTGTCTAGGGCAATGGTGGGCTGGACATGGAGCAATCGGACCGATTTTGCATGGTGGGTTTGGTGGTTGGTTTGTGGGCTTGGCTAGTGGGCTGGTTTGACCCTTTGGGTGATTAGGCCCAGTTCAGCCCTATTTTACTTTTCTGTTGTTTTATTATTCTAATTGTTTCTTATGTTTCAGTTCAGTTGCGCCTTAGGCAAGTAATAAACCCCTACATAGGTTCTATAGGGCTAGTCGAGTTTTGTGTCTGTATGTGCACTCAACGTGCCTTGTCTGCTCTAGGTAGACGGTGAGTTTCTTGCTTCGTCAAATGATCACTTCTGCCTAGTGGTAAGGTGAAACTAAGTATCGTCGGATTTATCCTCCAGTGGCAATATAGTAGGAAAGTTGTGATTTTGGTAATTATGCTTTGTTATATTTGAGTTATCTTTCTGTTATATCACCGCTATGTCAAAGTAAATGAAGTAGCTAGTCAGTAAAACACTATTTGCTAATTAGTGCCTGGTTGAATACATTTTTATAGTACAGACTTCCGATATCATTTCAAAACGTTCTCTAGATGCTTATTGTAATCAGATGTTACATTTCGACAGTTTCATTAATCAAGATCTGATGACACCCGCCTTAGTCTTTTATATAATAATAATAATAATATAATAATAATAATAATAAAATAATAATAAATTTTTATTTTTATCAAGCTAATAATCATTCACATGTTTCAACTTTATAACTAGCATAATAACCGAGTACATGATTACATTTTAATGAATCGAAATTTCTCTTTAAATTATAATGTCACTTTCTTGAAATAAAAAAAGTTCACTCTCGAACAACAATATCATGCATGATAAAGAGAAAACGTACATAACACTAACATGTTGACAAAGGAACATACCTAGATACGATTATTAGTTCTTAAAACAATTTCAAAGTCCTTGCTAGCTTTGAATGATAGCAAATTTCTTAAACAAATGAATATTAGTACCACTAATACACCTTTTCTCCTCAAAGACCAAAACCTCATCTGGAATATTCAAAATTCCAACCCCCGAGTGCACGTGGGGAAGAGTTGGTCCAAGTTAGAGACTATACATTATGTAAGGTTTTCATAACATTTGGCCTAAATTACACACCCATGCTAAGGTGCCCAATTTAGTAACATTGTGTATAATTTCATGGTGTCATGCATCACTGTTCAACTTTACAGATGATTCAATTTTCATATTATAAATTGAAAATATCATTTTAAAAGTTTCTAATGAGACACAAGTGGAATATTTTCTTTTCGGTCCAATGACCTGTCTCCCTTCTCCTTTTTGTGAAATGCTATTTTAAATATCATCTTGATCTACTTATCAAAAAATAATTGTTAGCTTGAATCTTGAACTAGTACTCATGAATTTTATATATATATATATATTTGTAGTTAGCATTTGATTTTTATTTCTTTAGTTTAATCATGGACCTTTTACTAGTGAGCATGCATTATCAACAGTTTAAAGCGATCAACTAGAGATAATGGAGCGGTTGCTAGATTTGGGGGGCGTTAAATGAGGTTATCATCTTTTCATAAAATAAAATATAAAAAAATCTTTTCATAAAAAGAAAAAGAAAAGAGGTTATCATTTACTTGCAACAAAAAATGCTCTCATGTTTTTCATACATTTATTTTACATCTAGTTGAACCAAATTTACCACACTAACAACAAATTTATTCACAAATTTGTAAACAAGTAGTATGTGGAGTAACTACCTCTAATAGAACTAAAACTACACAAAAATGACTCACGATACCACAATGACAATAAATTTATTATTTACATATGTAAATGTTTGTAACATGCAGATATATACTATTAAAATTTCCCTATATATATTGTTCATATCTTTAGAAATTAGTCGTATGTAGAAGAATAAAATTGATGAGATTTACATATGTTGAAACCAATTGTGACAAAATTAAGAGGTTTTCTTAGAGCATCTTGAGCAATGCTGACTATTTTTAAGTGAAATTTTAGCTAAAACAGCTAAAAAGAGTCAAAGTAGCAAAAAAGTTATTTTAACTAGTCACTTTTAAAATAAGTCTGCATCAGTTCTCTATATTTTAGCTAGTTTTGAATTTATATTATTAATTGATGAAAGAAAAAATAATTTAAATGTATTTATGAATTATATAAAATAAATTAAAATGAATGTTTCAAATTAACAAAATAGGATGTCGTTCCTAAATCAACATAGCTAAAAGTTAAAATAGAGAGTCACTTAGGAATCTGGTGCAGCTACTAAAATTGATAAAAAAGTAAACATGCTCTCCAAAATAGTTAAGGAGTCAGGATAGAGAATCTGCTAAAAATACTCTAATGAGTAGAAAAATTTGATTAAGAAACATATTTTCCATATTCGTGCTTCACTTTTTTTATTATCTCTTTGTATAACAATTTTTGAAGCTAGCCGCTCGCTCTGCTAGGGCTTTCGCAGAAATTTTCTTCGACCAAAATCTCCAAAACTTTTGTCTGGACTCTATGATGCAGACTCCTACTGGTACTATGGTTGTTCGTCCTCCTTCTGATTCCGCCAGGGTGTCTTTGGGCGAGGCGGGGCGGGTAGCGCTGCAAGACAACAACTGGTATATGGTTGGGCGACTGCTGGGGTCGAAGTCGCGGTTTCCTGGGTTCAAGGGCACCATTGCTTCGATCTGGCGTCTCAAGTCCGGTCTCTCTGTTCATGATTCCGGAGATCGATTCCTTTTCCAATTCACTCATGAAGCTGATCGTAATAGAGCGCTGCATGGCGGGCCGTGGTTCTACAGGAACACGATGCTGTTGGTAGGGGATTATGATGGCGTTGGCTCAGTGGAGAGCGTTCCTCTGTGGAAGATGGAGATCTGGATTGCGGTCCAGGGTTTGCCATTGGCCCTTCGCAACAAGCATGCCTTAACCCTAATTGGATCTGCGGTTGGTCAGGTTATTCGATTTGATCAATCGGCTCTTCGTAGGAAGGAGGAGGAGCAGAGGATCCGATTGGTGTTGGATACGCGTCGGAGGGTGCGTACTTGGATGCTCTTTGAATTCTCTCCCACAGTGCAGCCTGAGATTACTCTCATTTATGAGAAAGTTAAGGGATTCTGTAGGGACTGTGGTTTATTTGAGCATGAGGCTTCAGGGTGTGATGGCTTTTTGCTGAAAGAGAAGGCAGAGATTCAGAATGGGCCTCCAGTAGCGACGATGGCCGGGTTGTCATTAGACGTGGGTGTTCTCCCTCTGGAACCAATGCCAGCTCCTATGACGGAACTGATGTCTTCTGCTGAGGTTAGGGGAATGGTTATGGAACTGGAGGTGCAACTGGATGGTAAGTTGCATGGTTCCCATTTGTTGGGAGTGGTGAAAGCCCATGCGTCACAAGGTAGTGACGTGCTGCATGGCTCCAAGATTGATGGAAGTACAATATGTGCATCCTTAGGTTTGATTAAGAACAATGGTGTCGGCTGGTTCAAGAATTGGCAGAAGCTACTCCCAGATGGTGCTAAGTCAGCCACCCTGCCAACCAACGTTTGGACCACAGTGAAGAAAGGCCTTCTGAAGCCGGGGGTTGATTTGGGTTCGACTGGTTTGGTTGCTGCTGGTACCAAGAGAAAAGCGAGCTATGATTTGCTCAATGCGGGTAAGAAGATGTTGTCGCTTCCAGCTCCTGCTCTTAGAGTGGATGAAAACATCGCTTTGGTATTACAACATAAGAATGGGCAGCTTATAATCTCGCCCAAAAAAAAGAAGAAGTTGGGTCGTCCTCGAGGTAGCAAGAATAAGCTGAAGGCTGCTAGGACTTTGGATCAGGAGCTGTCTGAGAGGAAGTCTCGCAAATGGAAGACTCATATTGACTCTGGTGCTGCGCATGAGTCCGCAGGTAGCTTGTCCAAGGACACAGTTATTGCTGAGGCTGAGGCATTAGATACAGAAGGTGATGGAGTTGAGGGTGATTTTGCATCCTCTTCTCCTAGTACTCTTTAACTTCTTCTTCAGGTCGCAGGACCTATTAACTTTGTTGTTCTTTTCAAACCTTCAGAGTTTTTAGCTCTTGTGTAAAATAAAAGTGCGTAACTTTAAAATGTGGGTGTACTTGGGGTATTTGGCTTCTTATTCTATATTTAGAATAGGATTTTTGGGTACTCTGTAAATGACGTTTTATGACGACCTTTAAGGGTACGTCGTTTTTGTATTGCTTGCTAAATTATAATGAATGGATGACCTTTTTACTCAAAAAAAAAAAAAAAAACAATTTTTGAAGCTTTTAATGAACACTTTATTGCGATAATTCTGCAGAATGCATGTGATACAATATTCTTTCACGCGTGACAGAACTAGCGATATTGTATCCTCATTCTCTAGCTTTGTTTTAAGGAAAACCAATGTCTGAATGATTGAATGAAAGGAAAGATGAAGTAACCCCAAGAGTTCTTCAATCTAGTCAAAGGATAACCCTTTCGCCCAATCCAAGTGAAGAACCTTTATGTTTGATCTTCACTGTTAGGGTGGCCAACTTTAAGTCCCCATCAATCAAACGATGAAAACGAATGATAGAATGGAAACGAAGCAACTGCCATCCAATGCGGAGAATTGCCACTGTTGAGAATAACAATGGAATCTTAGGACACTTGTTTTTCTAAGCTACTATCATTATATGCTTAATTTTCCTCATCTTTCTTGCCAATGGCCGCATGCATAATTGAGATGGAGAGGAAAAATCATGAAAAGCAAGAGATTGATCCAATGTATTCCAAAGTAGTTGAACATAAAGATTAATCTTGAAAATCCAGGTACGATCATGGTGGTTTATCTACCGCTGCTAATTCTTTTCTCTTTTTCTTCTACAGTTTCAAAAAGTTATATTAGAACAAAATTAAGATAATTGGGCAATTGGGTAACCGTAACATTTGTAACATTTTTAAAAAAGTTTCAACACCACAGTAATGTTCACCCACTCAATAATTGAGTATGAAAATTATACTGAGTTACTCATAAATCTGGATCGGTGGAAAAAATTAATTTTAATTTGAGTTGTTTTATTTATGCCACTATGTAGATCCAAGGCTGACTGATCATCATTTCTTTATTTAGTTAATAAGCATGAACGCTACTGTTCAACACCATATTTGATCTTCAACTTTTGCAGTTGTAAGGAAAAATGATAACTTAGTGAGGATTGAGAGAACACTTCCGGCCTATCTTTTTCTCTTATATTTTTTAAATTCTTGCTTAAGTCGTAAAGCACATTGATTTATTTTTTACTTGAGCTAAAATTTGGGAAAGATTTTCGAAAAAAAAGTTATTGCCATTCATTCCTCAAGTGAGAGACAAAAAAAAAAAAAAAAAAGGAATTCTCAAATAACTAGTTTGACTATAATTTCGGTTTTGTAGATATGAAAGTTTCTAATTTTAAAGTTATTAATAGATTGACACCCATAATTTAGATAAAAATACAAAAAAAGAAGAAGAAAATAAATAAAAGAAATTAACAAATGTAAACTTTAATTTCCTTCTTGGCTTTATAAGCTTTTGTTGGTTTCCCAAATAAGGCCAATTAGATAAGTGACACACTTCCGTCTCCAAACATAATTCATTTTGTCATTTTCATGATCTGAAAAGACCCATCTAACCGCCCAGACTGAAAATCTTGAATCCAGGGAAAGCTTGGCTTTACATGGGGACAGTAATACAGTCATATATGACCTACGTGTTTCATGCATATTTATACAACAAGAATTCAATTCCCATCTGCCTCGGTTCATATTCGATTTTAGTACACAACCTGCTGGAAAGTGGAAAGCCTACTGTTTAGTGTCTAATCAGAAAAGGGAAAGAAAAAAAAAATTAATAAAGCCTACTATTAATAAATAATGTGTTTAAGATCCTGTTTGGTATTGCTTCGCTTTTAAAAAAATCAGCTTTTATTCAAAATTTTAGATTATATTGTGCTTGGTAAATAAATAAAAAGCAACTTTAATTAAAAGTTATATGTCACTAGCAGCAGATTTTAGAAGCAGCCTAGAAGTTGCTTTTAGAAATTGTTGTTGATCAAAACACACTCCGTAGTTGTTTTATGTATTGATATCACTTTTAAAAATATTATTTATTAAACACGAAATTGTTTTAATTCACAACTGATTATTCTCACAACACAGTAGCAACAGTTTTTTTTAAAAGTCACAGCAATCTCAAACTAGCCCTAAAAACACTTAGGGCTAGTTTGGGATTGATGTGACTTTTAAAAAAAACTACTACGGCTGTGTTTTGAGAATAATCAGCTGTGAATTAAAATAGTTTCGTGTTTGGTAAATAATATTTTTAAAAGTGCTGTCAGTACATAAAACAACTGCAGAGCGTGTTTTGATCCACAACAGCTTCTAAAAGCAACATCTAGGCTGCTTCTAAAATCTGCTGCCAGTGACCTATAACTTTCAATTAAAGCTGCTTTTTATTTATTTACCAAACACAATAAAATCTAAAATTTTGAACAAAAGCTGATTTTTTTAAAAGCGAAACAATCCCAAACGGGGCCTTAGTTTGTGTGTCTGGCCTAAACTCTGATTACTTGTCTAAGTTGTAAATTGGGTTAGTCTTACCTATATCTATGGAGATATTTCAATTATTGTACGATTCAGTTTCCTTGTAAGACGCATATTCTTTCCTTGTAATCCTCTATATAAAGAGACATCTACTATCAATGAAAGCACAACTCATTCTCTCCCAATTTCTGATTTCCTAAAACACGTTATCAGCACGAAGCCCTAACCATGATTCAAGAAGTCAAACCCTAAATTTGTAACCTTGAAACCCTAACTGCCCCCTCTGCACACCTTATAGTTCTCGATCCCAGGAGCTCAAAACCGACTGGAGAACCATTAGAACCGGCCTTAAATCCACCAAATCGGCAGCCAGAAGTTTTGAATTGGTCTGGTTAGCCTTGGTGGTTTGCCTCGTTTCGCTAGCCTCGCTTCAGCACAGCCTTAGTGCAGCCCCGCTAATCTCGCATGTCTGCTCGCTACCCTCGCCTGCCCAACACCCAGCAGCCCCTGCACAGTGCCTTGCCAGCCCCAGCCAGCCACTGGCGACCTCTCCGGCAGCTTTTTCCGGCAAATTTTCTGGCAACTCTAATTCAAGGTAAATTATTCTAACAGTTCACGTTTTTGAGTTTTTTCAATTTCTCTTCTTTTTCTCGGGGACTTCCAATATCCCTTCTTCTACCTCCTAATTCTTCTTTTATGTGAAGACTAGGCCGAACTGTGGAGGTTCGTGCCATCTCCAAACTTAGAGTTTGTTGAGATCTCCAAACTTAGAGTTTATAGAGAATTTATGATTAACCACTTACATCATTGTTTCGATCTAATCGAAGGTCTCTTGGAATCGAATTTCTTGGGAGCGATTACGCTAAAAAATTTCTTTTGTTTTCGTGGTAGCCTATTTGCTCCGAAACTAACCCCTTATCTTTTTTTTTCATTTTTTTTTTCAGGATGAGTAACCTGAACAAACTGGACTTCGCTCCATTGGGGACAACTGACATTGGATACCACAAGTGGATTTGGGTTCATGATCAAGGCTCAAGGAATTCTATCAACGATCCTTGAGCCCTCCTAGGACGTGCCCACCATAGCCTAGGCTCAAGCTTTCGAAACAAATAGAGCAACTATGGAAGCTAATAAGGCAAAAGTCGTCATCCTAATGACTCGTCACATGGATGACTCACTCCAATATGAGTATCTGAATGAAGAAGATCTCAGAAGGTTTTGGGTCTCACTCGAAGAACGCTTTGGCAACTTTCGTGACTCCCTGCTTCCTGACTTAGAAGTGAGATGACACAATCTCCGCTTCTGTGATTTCAATTCAGTTCTTGATTATAACTTAGAAGCACTTCGCATCAAATCCTTGATGGAATTATGTGGAAAAGATATCACAGATAATCGAGAGGATTCTCTCTACCTTCCCTGTCTCTGCATTGATGGTTGCTAAGAACTATCATATAGATGTAACTGCAGGATGTATAACAACGTTTCATGAGCTAATTAGAGCCATGAACGTAGCTGAGAAGCACGATAATATCCTTGTAAAAAACTATAATCTGAGATCCGTGGGAACCAAGTCTATGCTCGAGTCCAATTATAGTCGCGCCCCTAAGGGGGGGCACCAAGAGCGAAACCCTAAATTTAGGCACAATTCTGGACCTTTTGATCCATATTCTCGCTTTAATAGGGAAGGTACCGCCAAAACAAAACGGACACGAAACCATGGTGATCAACGTGTAAAGAGAGATGGAGGCAATGTCTCTGGCCATGGTGGTGGTGCCACTAACCACATCAGCCATCCAAATCGCGTCCCAAAAGCGCCTCGATCAAGGGAGCTTGACCATAGGGATGTTTGTCTTCGATGTGGAGCGTCCGGAAATTGGAAAAAGGCATGTAACGTATCTTAGAATGTTGCAAACACATACAAGATATATCGTGAAGTAAGGGAAGCAAACTACATGGAACAAGAGGATCAAGAAAGTGATCTCGAACTAAGGGTGGAAGACTTCAAATCTGGCCAAGATCAAGAGACTGGCTATTTTGAATAAGTCTTTATTTTTCAAGAGATGTAATAAGGCAATTGCCACAGTGTTAGTAGTAGATGTCATTGGTTTAGTTTTTCTTTAACTAGGCTCATCCAAGGTGAGTATAATGTCTATGAAATTTTTTAGATAAGTGGTACTTCAGCGAGTTTTGCTCCACCAACATCTCTCTACTTCTCTGGTCATATTTATTTTGGAGTTACCGAAAGAAGTCAAACGACTACCTCTATTTTGCATTAACTAGTTTCGGATTAGATTTTCTTTTGGTTAAAGAAACAATGATGTACTCTGTTGGCTTATGAATAAAAATTTCGAGTTCTTTTCATTATGACTCCATTTTAAATTCTGAGCATATTCCTCTGTGACTGTGATGGTTGGGCCATGATTTTTAGTTCAAGGACATGGAATGGCTCAATTCCTCTTGCCTAATGGCACCTTGATTACTATCGCAATATCTCTCTACTTTCCTATAAGCCAACAAATTCC
The DNA here is from genome assembly GCF_958449725.1 of Rosa rugosa. Classification (NCBI taxonomy): domain Eukaryota; kingdom Viridiplantae; phylum Streptophyta; class Magnoliopsida; order Rosales; family Rosaceae; genus Rosa; species Rosa rugosa. Next base: position 35,295,339 of record NC_084822.1, read on the forward strand.
ATGCAGAAACGCATACTGAGAACGAAAAAGAGTTCCTTTGCATTACCTCTAATGATTGCGAATAAAGGCGCATCTTAGAGAAACTTATGTGTCTCTCTAGTGGACTTTATGTCATCAATATTCGAGCTATTAAATCCAATAAAGTTATGAGGGAAGATCTCTTGGATTTAGACACATGTTGGCTTTGCCACGACAAGATAGGTTATCGTAGTCATGATATGATGATCCTTATATTAATGACTTCGCACAGACATCCATTCTTTTAAGCGAAACGAAGCAAGAATCAAAGGTTGATTCCTGTGACAGCCGCCGCTGTCCCTGTCCATGACGCCATGGATGGCGATGGCGTCCATCATGGTGATGGTGCCATTGGTGATGTTGTAATCACCAAATTTGCTTCCAATAACATTTAAGACGCTCAGGCCAACTAAAATCCTCATTGGTTGCTTCTAAGGCTCTTCGCTCGTTCTGCAAAGCCTATTTCTAATAGAAATTATGACCGAGACTATCCTACATAAAGGATACAAAAACACTCATTCTGTTCTTACATAGAATCCGAGGGGATTCTGTGAACTAATTCAACCAACTTGCGGGCCGTTTAAATACTACATGATGTTGGTTGATGCCCAAACATGTTGGTCACATGTCGTGCCATTGTCCACTTGTAATGCTGCTTATGCTACACTCCTAGCACATATCATATGGCAACAGGCTCACTCTGCAGATCATCCCATTTAGTCAATTCGACTTGACAATGCTGGAGAGTTTACATCGAAGACTTTTTATGATTATTGTATATCATTGGGACTAATGTTGAACATCATATTCTCATATATACACCCAAATGATCTCGCAAAAATGACTACGATGGTAGCCCGACCATTAGTAATGCGCACTAATTTTCCCATATCCGCTTGGGGTTATGTAATATTGCATGCAGCTATGCTAATTCGTCTACGACCTACTGCCACTCAATCTATCTCTATGTTACAGCTAGTGACTGGGTACAAGTATCTCGTACTTACTCATATTTGAGTGTGTCATTTATGTGCCTATTGCGCCGCCACAGAGCACTAAGATGGGTCCACAAAGACGAATGAGCATATATGTTGGATATGAAGCTCCAACTATCGTCCGCTACCTGGACCCCTTGACAGACGATCTCTTTACCGCTAGATTTGTGGATTTTTACTTTGATGAGACAGTCTTCCCGTTGTTAGGGGGAGATAAGAACATAGATGTTCAACAGGAACGACATGAATTGTCGTGGTCTGTCCCCACTAGGTCTCATCTCGATTCCTACTAAAGAGACGAGAACACACATATCTGCTGCAAACATGCCTGCATGAATGGGCGTCCCTACGAGAGAATGTAGCGCCACCCACTGAGGTAGGCATGGCACCAACGCCATAGAGACTGGCACTGGCGTCACATGCCATAGCCCCAGCAAGGATGTGTGGGAGACCCGTGGGTTCGAATGATACTTTGACATTATTGATGATATATCTACACATTTTATTACGCATAAGCTTGTTGAGTCTGATGATATTGAACCATTCTCTGTTGATGAATGATGGATACCAACGTAGAGAAAATTGGCCTAAACAGAAAAATGCGATCCAGGTTGAGTTAGATTCTCTAACGAAGAGGAAGATTTTTCGAGCCAGTGATGCCGACACCTCCTAACATAAAACTTGTTGACTAATAGGTCTTCGTTAGAAAGCGTGATGAGAAAAAGAGATTGTAGTCTCACCTTATGGCGCAGGGCTTCTCACAAACGCCCAAAAATCGACTACGAGGAGACATATACTCCCGTAATGGATGTCATTGCATTCCACTATCTTGTCTGTTTGGTAGTTTCTGAATAACTGAACATGCATCTTGTGAATGTAGTCACTACGTATCCTTATGGGGATCTAGATACAGAATATACATGAAGGTTCTTGATGGACTTCATTAACCCAATTTAAGTGGCTCTATACCACGTAGTGCGTTTGCAATGAGATTGAAACGCTCACTAAGTGACAACTTGATTCAGAAAAGATAATGTCAATGATGAACTATGTCCTTGCGTTTTCATGACAAGTTTTGGATTCTATCGCAGTTCATGTTGGTGACATGATCTTCGTTGGAAGCCTTAAAGTGTTAAGGGAAACCACTGAACACTTGAAATCCGAGTTTGAGATTAAGAATCTTGGGAGAACACGGTCTTGTCTTGGTTTGAAACTTGAGCACTGTGTTGATGGATGCTTAGGTGTTTTGACAATGTCAAGCCTTTAAGCACCCTCATTATCGTCTGTAGTATTGATCCTAAAAATGATCCTCTTCGTCAGAAGGATGATAATGAAGATGTGCTAGAGGCACAAGTGCTCTACTTAAGTACAATAAGCGCATTATTGTACTTAGCTCAATGCACAAGACCGGACATTTCATTTGCTGTGAACTTGTTAGCTAGATATAGTTCTGCGCCAACGTGACTCTATTGGACTGGCGTAAAAGATATCTCTCGATACTTGAGACATATGATTGATATGGGCTTGTTCCATCCCTATAGAGAGATGATAGATTCGGACCCATCACACACCAGGAACGCCGCCAACACTGACCTGCGTCCTCTATCCCCATCCCAAAATGACATTAGTGTTTTGGAAGGTTTTGCTGATGCTGGGTACCTCTCTGACCCACACAATGGTCATTCCCAAACTAGTTATATGTTCACTATGAGAAAGACTGCGATATCTTGGAGGTCTACAGAACAGACCGTAGTCGCTATATTTTAGAATCATCCAGAGATTATAGCTCTTCACGAAGCAGTTCGTGAATGTATATGAATTAGATCCATAATTACGCATGTTCAAAGCAATTATGAGGATAATGTTGCTTGCATTGAACAATTGAAGCAAGACTACATCAAAGGCGACAACACCAAGCATCATTAGCAACAACAGACTCTCCTCAAGATCAAAGTGAACCAGGTTCGATCTAAGGATAATGTGGCAGACTTGTTCACTAAGTCATTGCCTAAATCCACTTTTGAGAAACATGTTGGTAGCATCGGTTTGCAAAAGTTATCCGAACTCTCATGATCATAGTCATTAGTGGGAGATATCTACATGTATGGTCTCGAAATGTGAAGGGTGTGTTGTACTCTTTTTCTCTTTCGACCAAGGTAATTTTTGTTCCATTGAGTTCAATTGTTACTTGGGAATGTTTTTGACGAGGCAACGAGAGAAGCACCACATTTGAGCGACACAAGGGGGAGTGTTTAAGGACACCTAGTTTGTGTGTTTGGCCCAAACTCTGATTACTTGTCTAAGTTGTAAATAGGGTTAGTCTTATCGATATCTATAGAGATATTTCAATCATTGTACGATTCAGTTTCCTTGTAAGACGCAGATTCTTTGCTTTACTCCCCAAATTGTAAACCACACTCCCATTTAATTTTATAATATTATTACAATTAATGATATTGTTGTATTCCATGCCAGAATTACTCTCATCCGTCTCTTCCTCTCTTCTCCTCAGTCAAACTCTCTCTCTTGAAAAACAATGATTTGTAGAGGACCAGAGGAAACTTCGCCTCACGGACCTTATTAAGTAGTTACTCCACCGTCCTCGGCTACTGGTTAACATTCTTCCTCATCGACTAAATCAGCCAGTTCCCTATCCAACTCGGCACCTTCCTCCTCATGTTAATCTTCATAGCCATTCTTAGAGCAAGTTCACCCGTTGGGTCACCGGGTCACCTACTATTCACTGCTTTTTAGTGTATATTTTCATTCTCTGGGTCACGAAATACACTGTGCCCGTGACTCAGGGCACGAAATACATTGTGCAGGTCACCATGGTGACCCAGAACACTGTACAGGGTGACCTAGGGCACGAAATACACTGTGCTCGTGACCCAGGGCACGAAATTAACACTAAAAAGTAGTGAATAGTGGGTGACCTGGTGACCCAACGGGTGAACTTGCCCTAAATAGATCGAATACTAGAATCTCAGGGGACGTAAGTGTCCTGCCGTGCTCCACTGCTTGACTTTGTTTTTCGTCAACTTGAACACCACTATTAACGACTTAGAAGCTCGAATAGCGTCATCTAATGCCTTGTTCGGGTTCTTGCTCGACCTGACCGTCTATCCGGCTACCAGCAAAGCTTCGTCGATGAATGCTTCTCCGGGCTGGTCTTTTTGGCGGGTCTTGGACGATGCCAAAGTTGTCATGGTCGAGAACACTCAGATATCCATAATTGGATCAATTTCATATACCCAGAACTCAAATTTGTGCAAATAAGTCAAATTTTAATTTTGGGTATCTGATTTTGTGTTAAAGCTGGAGACTTTGAATGGAGAGCATCTGAAAAGGTTGAATATTTGGGGCAGTGTTACAGTGAATGTGTAGAGTGTAGAGATTTAATTGTGGGGGTGGTGTAGAAGAGACGCCTAATGATGAAGGAATTGGGCTGGGATGCTTTAATTTGATCACAAGCTTGAGAACAAAAAAGGAGGAGCAGACATATATGAATCCATTTTCAGAAGGAGCTCAAGCTTTCTCTTTTTTTTTTTTTTTTTTTTTTGGATGAGATAGATGAGAGAAGACAAGGGTATTTTTGGAACAGAAAACATATCATCATTAAAATAATATTATAAAATTAAATGGGAGTGTGGTTTATAATTTGGGGATATATATATATATATATATATATATATATAGGGGAAATTACTGGTCCCCCCTTTAACTTTTGGTGCGTCGACAGTTCAGTCCCTGTTATTCCAATTTTAACAGATAACTCCCCAAACATTCAAATTTCACACAATTTGATCCAAAATTACCATTTTACCCCTCACTTATTTTTTTTATATATCTAATACACACACACACACACACACACACACACACATATATATATACATATATCTACATATACATACATACATACATACATACATACATATATATATATATATACACACACACACACACACATATACATTATATACACACACACACACATATGTATAAAATTATACATATATTTATATATCTACATATACATATACATATACATATACATATATATACATATACACACATTAGATAAATAAAAGTTGTGAATTTTTTTTATAATATGAAACATAAACATAGTATATAGACTTACCAAATACATAAGCACATTAGATATATATATATATATATATATATATGCATATGTGTATGTATATATCTGCATATGTACATGTACACACACACATATATACATATAAATATATATAAAAAGAGAGAGAGAAGAATAAAAATATACACACACACACACATATACATACATATATACATACATACATACATATATACTCACACACACACACACACACACACACACACACACACATATATATATATATATATATAAAGAGAGAGAAGAATAAAAAATATATATACATACACACACACACACACACACACACACACACACACACACATATATATATATATATATAAAGAGAGAGAAGAATAAAAAAAATATATATATACACACACACACACACATATATATATATATACATATGTATAAAAGAGAGAGAGAGAAGAATAAAAAAAACAAAAAAAAATAAGTGAGGGGTAAAATGGTAATTTTGGATCAAATTGTGTGAAATTTGAATGTTTGGGGAGTTATCTGTTAAAATTGGAATAACAGGGACTGAACTGTCGACGCACCAAAAGTTAAAGGGGGGACCAGTAATTTTCCCATATATATATATAGACACACACATGTACATATATAACACACTAAAACAAAAGAATATTATTTTACTTATTGATTTTCTAGGTGAAACAGATTGATGAAGAAAGCAACTTGGCTAGAATGCTAGATTCTGTCTCAAGAAGTCGATCTATTTCATTAGCAACATGAGGGATATTAACCAGATCGATCAATCCACCCATTCTTCCTTTTCCTTTTTGGTGTCTTCGAATGACTTGGGAAAACTGTTCGAGGATGTTCATCAAATGGAGTTTTGAGTATCACATATTTACAATGATGGTAACGGCTGATGTTCTTGCGAATTATGGGGTTTGATTAGTGAGAATTCTTGTGGTCCATGGTTCCAAAAATTTCATTAGCTTTCTTTTATGATCATGGCCTTAGTTCTAAGGTGTGATAGGCTCTAATTTTTTGGCAGCGATAAAGAAGTCACATCCGAATTAAGTAATTCTATGTATTTTTATTGGCGTACAACTATTAGGAGAAAAATATCGATCTATATAATTGGCATTGGCTCCTCTACACGATGAGGTAGGAAAATACGTCGGCAACCATCAATCCTGATGAACTTGAGATTTTCAACGAAATTTTTGTAGAAGGACTAGAGTGCGACTCTTTTTAGTGGATCCACCATCTTATTTTTTCTTCCAATGCAGGGATCATATTTACCTTAAAGTATAATTTTTGTAAATTATCACATTAGTTGTTATAACGATAACAAACTTATCAAAGTAGTAAATTATTACAAGAAAAACAATGCATGTATGTATCACAAATTTACTTAAAAGTGTAAATATGTACGTAAGAGGTAAAACTCGATCAATGCTTATCCGTTTTAACTACACGCATGTTTTTATTTTTTTAAATTAATAATATTCTCCTGTACGTCAAAATTTATTGAAAAAAAAATATATATATTTTGAACTTGAGTTCAGACGAGTATTAATTTTTAATTCTGCCTCCAATTTTACATTTTATAATAAGAGACTTAACAACAAATATACTAGATATTTCTGACTGAGAGTGACCAACGTAATAGTATAATACTAAGTTACTAAACTAATCGTTTAATAGCCATTTCTATTTTTTTTTGTCCGGATTAACAACAAATATACTAGATATTTCTAAGTTGCTGCTCTGATAATCACGTAGCTAGTATGCGTTAAACATGCATGCATGTGATAAAAGGATGGTGTAAAAGATAAAAGTAGAAATTTGTTAATCAGAGACTAAATTTTCTTCACCCGAGATTGTTCTGCAATTATAATCTGCATAATTTTAGGGTTAGTCTCTTATTTCGTCCTCACCTGAAAGACAAAAGTAACAGAGAGGGGTCAAAGGCCACGATTGCAGAAACAAATCTATATTGTAGTCTCTGTCTATACCAACCCAGAAATATTACTAACCCCATAACATTAACCACCACCATGCCCACGTCGTTTTCACTTAATCGGATCAATGTATAATAACACCATGTCCTTTTCGCTCACTTAATCACGCCATGTTTCAAAGCATTACTTCTCCAGCTTCCAGCTAGGGTTTCCTTTTCTTTCCAGTTCGGTACCCTGCACTTTCCATCTCAACTGTCACGAACGCCACCAAAACCACTTCTTTTAACATCCAAACAAACCAGCTGAGAGTTGTGACTTTGTGACTTATGGTCATAACCCGTTTCTAACACTAATCATTTTCATCGGTAGGTGGCGACCGTGGCGGATTTAAGAATCTTCCTATATAGATAAGAGTAAGACTTAATTAGACTAAAACGAATATTTTTCGTACGATTTTTTCTCTTGTTCATGTCTCTTATACAATATTTTTAAAATCATCTACGAATACCTTATATACTCGTAACTTTGTACAACACATTCTTAGGCTCACTGCTAAATCCGCTTTTGTTTTTCACTACTCAAACACCAAAATGATCACATTCATCCATAGAAGCTTTGGGATTGAGTTTTTCAATTATGAGTTACATCCAGGTCTTGTTGATTTTCAAGTAGTTCGGTATTGGTGGAAACATGGGGAACTTAATTATATGTTGGCAAGGCTGGTCCATTAGGCATGTACTAAGTGAATCTTGCAAGGCTATAAACCAAAATGCTAGCTATCAATTATCATGTACATGGAGTCTGATTAATACAAGTTAATAATTATATGTTGGCAAGACTGGTCCATTAGGCATGTACTAATTAAGTGAATCTTGCTAGGCTATAAACCAAAATGCTAGCTATCAATTATCATATACATAGAGTCTGATTAATACAAGTTAACGATGGTACCAGTCTATAGACTAAAATGCTAGCTACCAGAAGCATTTATCTTTATTACTTACTTGGATGCTGTACTACTAATCAAATAAGTTGAAGATACATGAGGTATTATTGTACAAATTTCTTGATCATCTTGTACATTGTACTATCAGTACGTATAGACAGTAATTAACACTGAAATAAGAGGAGAACAGTAAAGTGAAAAGGAAATAGAGTATGATGGCCCTGTCAGAAAAGCTTTGCTGTATATAGCATTCATTTTTGTATTTAATTTGACAACAAACTATTTGGCAATGTAAGAACAGGGAGATCATTTACTTTCTTCAATTACAAATGTTACAATGAAACCCCACCTATTGATAAATAATGATGACTATAACGAGAACTAGTAACATTAAGAAATCTTCGCTTGTGCATGCTTAGTTTCTCTAAGAATAAACTCCTTTATTTGTATAGTATATGCTAATTGGGTATATGATCATCATTCTAAAATTGAGATGGAAGTGCTATTTTCACAAAGATAATCAATTTGCAGGAGATGTTCAAAAACATATTGCAACGATGAAGTCCCATTGTAGCATGCAACATATATCATAGGATCAATAAAATTGTTGTGCATACTTGATAAAAGAAACGGTTAGTATATCACCTTTTGATTAGTTTCCACAAATATCTCAAGCTGACATTGAATATTTACTAGCAATTTCGAATCTTAATAGAAATAGAAAAATAAACAAACATTGGAAGAATTAGGGAAGGAAAATATCTACATTGGAAAGATTGTAATGACCTGCATGAAAGAATGCATGAAATCCATGAGAGTTTTGCATTTTAGTTATGAAAAGAAACTGTAAAAAATATAAATCAAACTATACGAGCTAGCTTTTTATATGTATTTTACTATTTTTTAAGGAAGTTTGCATTTTAATGGTTCGAGGTTGTTTTTATTTCTATCTATATATGTGAGTTAAGATTTGAACATCATAGAACACAGGATAATAGATTCTTATCAGCCACTAGCACATTTGCCACAGGTTTGTGATTATAATTAGTTATAACTTATATGATTAATTTGTCCCTCTTTCCATCTCTACCTCAACGAAAAGAGAATCAATCATCCACCATAAATAAAAGAATCCAATGGTGCTAGCTAGCTAATACCACCACTTCGACATTATTATTGGCTCATAACACATCTCCACGTGACTTACATTTCAAGCAAATATGGGTGGACACACTCACACTGGGTACTAATAATATATGTGATGATTTGTCCTTTAGATTTATAATTATGTGCTTAATTGCAGAATCAAATCTACTCTTCTGGGCATGCACTACACTCCATTATATTGTACAGTGATAAATGAACTCGAAGAAGATCATACATATAGCTAGTTTGATAATAATTGCGTACCTGCAGATTTCTGTAGCTAACTATCATGCAATTAACAGTAGCTAGTCGTGTCAGTGACTCCTCAGTACTATATATCCACAAGGAAGAAGATGATGAATAAAACCAGACAAATGGTGGGAATTAGTAGAATCATATATGCATGTGATCTAATTGCTATTTCAGACTGACTCTGTACTCGATTTTTGGCTTCTCTTCTCACCCACATGATGAGAGTAGCTAGATATAGAATCCTATAGTTATGGAGTCATTATCACTCATAATTCAGGTTTCTCTCTGCAAGCCTAATGATATATATTCTTTCTCCAATTCTAATACTCCAAAACCCCAACCAATTTTCTTTGCAGCGTACTGGTTCAACATACCACGTGCCATGAACGTGGAAAATAAAAGTTGTTCCAAAAATCTTTAATTTTTTTTTTTTGATGCAATGAGTGATAGCAGAGGAGCAACCTCTCTAACACTCCAATTTATTAATCCAAAAAAATGCGAATGACAATGAAGGGGGACCTAACCAAAACTTCCAGAATAAACAAGCAAAACAAACAAGTCAACGAAATCTAAACTGTGAAAGACCCAAAACATCACTCTCATAGAACGACAAGAGAAATGGAGGCATATCCCACCATACGTGCTCCAACAAAGATGTTCCATGATTAGTTAGAGCATCTGCTACCTTATTCCCTTCTCTAAATATGTGTGAAGATTTGAAGTTCATATGTGAGATCCTATATAAGCAATTTAACCAACGTACTCGGAGTTGCCAAGGCACAAGAGAAGGAGAGCGAATATAATCCAATACAGTAGATGAATCTACCTCTAGCCATATATGTTTCCAATCGCGAAGCCAAGCAATCTCTATAGTAGTAATGACTGCCATTACTTCTACCGCAATAGAACTAGGAATATCTAGGTTAGAAGCAAAAGCACCAATAAACTGACCTTTATAATCACAAAAGACAGCTCCAAATCCTCCAATACCCTCTTCATGTTTCTAAGCGCCGTCAGAATTAATCTTGATCGATCCACCCAATAATGGGGGGATGCCAATTAACCTCAACCACTCTAGGAGTACATCGCGGTCTACAACAAGCACCAAAACTTTTCAAGATACGTAGATCTTGAATTGTATTATGCATATGACCTGTTGCAAGTCGATCGACTAGCTGCTTGGATATGTCCTGAGATTAGGCGACTAGCTGCTTTTTAAACATGAAAAAATATTTAAATTTTAAGTAGATGAATATGTGATGATATATAGATGTTACATAAAACTTGAGTTTTTGGTAAACATTTTATTTGCCCTTTTTCACTATATTAGTCAATCTATAAAATTAAATATATTAAGATAAACGGTAAAACAACATAATCAAAAAATAAAAAGAAATAATTGATATGAGAGCAGCCGCACAACTATTTTTTTTTCTTTCATTTTATTTAATATTTAATTTTACAAATAGTATAACTAATGCAGCGAGGCTGGCAATGTGTAGAAAGTGAAAATGAGTTAAGATAGTTAAAAAAAATTTGCAGAAAAAAGTTAAATTTTGACCTAACCACTTGGCTCTTCTAACGTTTACTCGTACACAGTCATTGACGACAAAATTTTCCAAAATTTCAAAAATCCCATAGCGGTTGAGCTTTGTGCTACATAAGGGGAAAAATACTTGCATCCAAACCAGTATGTATGTGAGAATCTAAACTCTCTCTTATTTACATATACTCGGCAATCAAAATATATGATTTAACCGTTCAAAAGTTACATCAATAATTAAATATCATTTCTGCAATAATTCATTGTAAACAAAAATCGTTTACTCATTCGATTGCATCAAACCAATGGATGGTTGTTTTGAGATTGTTAACTTTCATCGTAACTGTTCATTTTTTTGATGTAATTGAATTTGTAAACGATTTTTGTTGACATTGATTTTTTGGAGAGACAATTTTTAAATGTTGATTTAATAATTTTTGAAATGTTAAATTATGGATTTAGATTGCCGACTGTATGTAAATAAGAGAGAGTTTGGATGCTCACAGACATATTGGTTCGGATGCAAGTATTTTCGATCCCACATTAGGTGGTACCCAAACAAATGATTGAAGTAGCATTACTCTAAAAAGAAGTTAAATTAAAATCCGGACATTTGACGGGCTCCATGTGGTGTCTAAAAAGGTGATTTAACTAGTATTACTCTAAAAAGAAATTGAGTTAAAATTTAGACATTTGACACCAACTAATAAAAACACTCTTGTTTATCTTTATATCAACCAAATTAAAGACGTTGAATTTCAACCTAATCTTATTCCCAACTTATTGTGGGTGTGCAAAATTTTAAGGACGGTTTCTAGTCAAGAAGTGGTTTGAAAAGAGGCAGCCCAATCTGTTTGGAGGTTTACTCAAGTTGAAATCCCCTCAAGGTGGATTTGGGTGAGGTGAAATCATGTTCTAGTCAGAATACAGACCAAAAGAGAGGCGACCCAATCTATTTGGGGAATTTTGAAACGGTCAAGTCCCCTTGAGGTGGATCTAGATAAGGCGGAAATAGTCAGCTCAGCCGAATCCGTAGCAAGCAGGAAGCACTCCCCCACGTTGTCTCGAGAGTGGCATAATGGATCCATTAATGCTTGACTTTGCGGACATTACACACTATTACACGCACTAATCGAGATACTGCTCAACCTCACCTATATCCGATCGAGGTAAGCAATCAATCCCGACTACACTCGCTACTACTTAAATACTCACTAACTTAGGCATCAGAATATCAAGTACCCCCCACCCTCCAAATTTGACTTGTCAACACCGATCCAAATTCCCATGGCGTGAAGACACTCTCTTGAACAAGAAGTCTTCACTCTCACTGTAGTTAAAAAAATCAGGTGAGGAGATATTCTACCGAATTTTTCCGCACCAATACTTATATTTTCCTATTCGTCTTCATGTAGGCCGGTTACCTGTATGGTAAATTGTGGGTGACAATGTCACAAGTAGATTAGTAGCTATAGAGACCTAGCTATATAAAGACTTTGTCCCCTGTTAGTTACCCTAGCAACTTCTCTGTAAGACTAGAACATCAGCAGAATGAAACTAGCTACTGAGCCAGGAGTCAGCTGACCAACCTGAACATGTGAAATCCTTTGTCCTTGAAACTGCCACATCTTCAATATGGTTGATATTAGTTTTCAGAATCCACCCTTTTATAAAACACCCTTCATTTGTTTATTTCCTTTCAGATTCGGTGGGCTTTCTGTGTGGTTTTACACACACACTCACTCACTCTCTCTTACTACTGAATTGTTCAAGTATATGTTGGAAGCAGGCTAGAGTTTTACAGAGAAGGCGAGACATACAGTACACAGTGCTGCAACAAAGTTAAAATTAATTAGTGTCCTCCATGTATCTCTGATTTGATTCTGGGTTGTAAGCATGTGCCAAAGCATGTATAAACATATTAAAAAGCTATGACGACCGTACGTGTCTGATAAAAGGGGAGAAACCCAGATATGATCATGGGTCAACAATCCCTCTTTGAATCTCTGAAAACCCCTCCACTCCACATTCAAGCTTGCAAACTGCCATGAAATCTACTTTTTGCTGAAAAGAATCTACATTTAATTAGCTCTTTCTTTCTTTCTCCCCCCCCCCCCCCCCCCTAAAACTGCAAAGAGAAACTACTGTCTCTAATTAGTTGGTTGAATGTTCCGAGATAACTTGGAGCAAGTGAAAAAAGCTAATGAAAACCACAAAAGCTGAAGTAGCTAGCTAGTCTAGTCAAGGATCGAGTGAGAATATACACACTGCCCTACCAATAATCTATAAAGCCTAAAGTATAGGGAACTTTGTGCAGGGTTTCTGATTCAAGAGGATCTCCTTTCCTTCCAGTCTTCCACTAAGCACAAATATAGCGAAGAAACTAATGCATCATAATGTTCTTATAGAAATTTGGGAAAGTTTTGAGAACTGTATATCCATCAGGAGCACTTGAATGTGGGCTCATTGCTAGGTACAAAACTTAATGGGCTCAGCTGGACCCATTTAGGTTTAGATGCATCACATAAAGAAGGGCAAGGGGACCATATATCATTGGCAAGGGGACCATATATCATTGCTTCAAAATTATACAAGGAATGTACTACTTTTTTTTTTTTTTTTTTTTTCTTCGAAGAAGAATGTACTACTTATTAGTAATTATACAAGGATGGACGTCCGCACTTTTGCATCTGTGCGGACGTCCGCTTCTGATCCGGCTTGTATATATATATATATATATATATATATATATATATATATATATATATATATATATATATATAGTCCGGCTACACTAAGAACGTCCTTAGTTTTTCTTAGGTACGGATTTCCGGTTTTCACCCACTTTCCGATCAAATTTTCACATCTTAACCGTTCAGTTTTTAGGTCCTAATGTATAGATCACCTCTGAAAAATTTCAGCCAAATTGGTGATCATTAAGACATCCAAAACTGCAAATTACAACAATGTAAACGAACGGTTCCGGTTCGACAGATTCGGTTCGTTCGTGTAAATTGCAGTTTTGGACGCCTTAACGATCACCAAATTGGCTGAAATTTTGCAGAGGTGATCCATACATTAGGACCTAAAAACTGAACGGTTAAGATGTGAAAATGTGATCGGAAAGTGGGTGAAAACAGTAAATCCGTTCCATAAGAAAAACTAAGGACATCCTTACCTGAGAAAAATTCTATATATATATATATATATATATATATATATATATATATATATATATACAGATCCTATCCAGAGCAGAGCTCCGCTTTGAAAATTAACTTGTGAAGTTCTAGTTTTCGGTCGCATATCCACATCTCGACCGTTCAGTTTTTAGGTACTAGTGTATAGATCGTCTCTACAAATTTTCAGTCAAAATGATGATCGTTAAGGCATTGATAAGTATCTTAAAGCTAGTACGGTTCAGGTTGACAGATTCAGTCCGTCCATTGGTTTAAACGAGTTAGATGCCTTAATGATCATCAATTTGGCTGAAAATTTGCAGAGATGATTTATACAATAGTACTTAAAAACTGAACGGTCGAGATGTGGATATGCGACCGAAAAGTGATCGAAAACTCGAACTTCACACGTTAATTTCAAAGCGGAGCTCCGTTCTGGATTGGATCTGCACACACACACACACACACACACACACACACACACACACACACACACACACACACACACACACACACACACACACACACGAGATATTGGAGAAAACATAATTGATTTTGGTTATTTAACTCATCATGAGAATATGAGTTCTATATAATAGTATATCTAAAACAGATTGGATGAAACTAAACTTAATAGAGAGAGTCAAACTAAACTTGGTAAAAAATGTTATTCCTTACTTATGTGTGTAATCTCAATTAAGATAATCACAAGACATTTCACATTTACAATATCAAGTCTTACTTTACAATGTTTGATATGTTAAAACTAATTAAGTAATAAAAGTGAAACTATTTTTTTTATTGGGTTACGTTGGCATATCATAAGATAGGTATTATATATGCATGGAAATTTGGTGGGGAAATATAGACGAATACACCTGTCTATTTCAAATGGGGTTAACATTAACAATAGAATAAAATGGTTAAAAATTTTGGTAGACTGCTAAACTTCTGTCTAGTTCAGCTGGTGCAAGATGTTGTGTTCGATCATGGATCAACTTTGAGATGTATATATCCTCAACTACTTTCCCACCGTCAAAGTTTATGGTACTAAATTTTGTATTACATTTTTTTGATTTGTCAATCACACGGTGTCCTCAAAGGCTTCCTAGGCCCAGAGACTAATCCGTGCTCGGGGGATCTTGTCAGAACGCTTCCTCCCCCCTGGCCACCAAAAATATATTGGGATTTAACTCCAATAAGCGTCGGCGGGATTCGAACCCGGGTGTGGGGGTTCCACACCTGGAGGCTCTTACCAACTCGACCACCTGTGGTGGTTAAATTTTGTATTACATAATCCCACATTGTTTTGTAGCTGTGTATTAGAATCAATAACGAGATTTCCGGCTCTGTCAATGGGACCAATTAAAACAGACAACAATATGGAGTAGGAGACGAGTCCCATGCTATTAATATTATTCACTCAAACTTCAGAAGAGATAAAAGGAAATTAAGGAAAAAACAGCCAAGAGAAAATGACCCGACTCCATAATTGTTCGTCCTTTGCTCATACCACTTGATCAGATTTGAGATTCATTATGACATGAAGTGAAAACAAAAAGAATATAGGTA
Source organism: Rosa rugosa (assembly GCF_958449725.1). Lineage (NCBI taxonomy): Eukaryota > Viridiplantae > Streptophyta > Magnoliopsida > Rosales > Rosaceae > Rosa > Rosa rugosa. The sequence continues at coordinate 35,311,068 of NC_084822.1, forward strand.
TGCATATTCATGATAGTAGTAATAATAGAAGAGGGAGAGAGAATTCACAAAAGAGTAGAATATATTTTCCCTTGAATAATGAATAATGAATTTTCTTGAATATATTTTCTGAATTCTACTTTGCCAAAAGGGTTTTGCTATTAGAATCTCCAAATTTACTCACTTAACTTCTATACTTTTTGCACCTCTTATCAAATTTTCAAATACTAAATGAGTAAGTCACTAAAGTTTCTCAAATAACCTCACTCATATAATTTGCAAACAAATTATTATCTTTAAAATAAAAAAACTTAGTCTTTTTAATGATTTAATTACTCTATAAATCTTAACTACATATACATTTCTTAATCAAACAACATGCATAAATCTCTTTGTATAATTACAATATTTTCTATTGATAGAAACCTCTCTCCACTTAGAGTTTCGAGTCTAGCAGCGGCGCCACCATCCCGGTTGGTTTCCGTCGTGCCTAGCGACGTTCGCCGTCGAGATTTTGGTTTGGAGGACTACGTCTCCCTGGGCGAGAAGAAGTCTTCTTTGAAATCGATTCCGGGTTCCGGCATATCGATCTCTTCCTGGGTCGGGTCATCTGTCAGTTTCCAGTGCAGAGGAATCGGGGCTCGGATTGTGTGTTTCTCACCGCCGACACCGTTTCGTTCAGTGGGGCAGCTGCTTGGTCTGCATAGAGGAGGCACCTTCGAAGGCGTGCACCTCTGGTGATCAAGGAAACATCAAGGTCGACGCGCGTCGGTCTTTTGCGGGATTGATGGGGTGGTGGAATGGCAGGCCTCCGGAGGGATGGATGGCGGTAGAGGAAGCCTGGCCAATGGAGGCTAGGGCTGCTGTTGTCTCTGCTCGGGTATGGGCTTGGGCTTTTGGGCCTGGACTCGAATTTGGGTTTATGGGCTCTTCTCCATCTGCTCGGATTTGGGCTTGGTTTTTGGAGCCTGGGCTTGAGCTCAAGCTTGGGCTGGTTGAGTTTGTTGCAGTTGCTTCGGATAAGAAGAGCAAGACCAACCTGTTGCCGAGGTTGTTGGCTGCCGAAGAGGCCGAGGATGGTGCTGGCTCCAACCCTAAGGGGAAGGAGCTAGCATTTTTCTAGGTCTCTGCTGCTAGACATCTGGTTACAAGCCTTCTAAAGTTGGAGTAATCTCTATGAGCTTTTTCTAAGATGTTTCTAGTTGTATTTGTACCACAATCGCGTGCTGGCAGATTAGACTAGATGAATGATTTTTTCTTAGAATAGCGAGGTTGCCTTGCTTGCTTAGGCTTGCTATCCAGCGAGCGTCCCTTTAGACTTTAATGAGTTTAGTTCGGCTTAGATAGGTTATCTGGATTTCCGGATTTTCTTATGTAAGTTCTATTAGACTCTGGCCTGTTTTCATGGCTTGATTACTAATGAAATCAATTCCTATTAAAAAAAAAAAAAACATAAATCTCTTTTCCAATTAAAAAAAAACAAAAGAAAAAGAAGCCAAATACAAGGTATTGAGTTTCAAGAATTAATTTCTAATCAATAAGAAAATAACATGAACTATTTTGTCTGTGTGTGTGTGTGTGTGTTTTTTTTTTTTTTTCTATTTTAGCTGTGCAAAAAAAATATATGAAGAAATCATTTTTTTAATGTTTATTTTTTTCTCTATTTTTTGTATCTCATGATTAATTATTTAAATATATATATATATTTTTTTGGCAAATAATATGGATAGACTTAGATTTAGGTCATAAATCATAAAAAATGTCATAAATCATAATAGGATTTATTTTGCTTTTCCTCACCAATATGCGTTTAACATATATATCATACATTTTTATGTCACTTGATCTTACTCATATTTTTAATTCTTATTGAATATATATGAAAGCTTTAATGAGTATGTAGTGAAATTGGAATTATATCAAAACAACTAGTCTAGCCGCAACCAAACGCTCTCTCCCTAGGGTTAGGGTTTTTTGCTTGCGAAGCTTCTGTCAACAGCAAATGGCTTCCGTTGATGCAATGGCTGCGCGTTTAGCCTCCTCTCTCGCCATCGCCGATGGGAAAAAACCGGTGGACCTTCGTCCATCCAAGGGTTTAAGGCAACCCGAGGTTTTCATGATTGGGAAACTCCTCACTGCTAGGGAGTATAATCGCAGATCTCTTCTTGGTATGTTCCGATCTACATGGAGGATCAATGGATCACTTAGGGTTGAAGACACCGGGGAAGACGACAGGATTCTGTTTTCTTTCTCTGACCCGGCTGATCGAGGTAGAGTCTGGAAAGGAGGACCATGAGGTTTTAATAGGGCCCCGATTGCTTTGGCTGATTATGACGGTGTGCGTCAGATTGCGGAGGTGCCTTTGAAGAAATCTTCTTACTGGATTACATTGCTGGGAGTTCCACCGGCATTTCGATCTGAAAGGATTATGCGACTCATTGGGAGTACGTTGGGGGAGGTTATGGAATTCGACAGAACAGCTTTCAGGACTAGGGTGTTACGTATCTGTGTGGAGATTGAGTTTGCTAACCCGCTACTGTTCAAGCGCAGATTCTGGGTGGAGGACAACGTGCAGTTTCTGGTGAGATTCAAGTTTGATAAGGTTTTCGGGCGGTGTGGTTATGTCACACACGTAGGGCTGCCTTGCTCCGACCCGGATTTGCAGGAAGAGGAGGATGAGATGGTGGGCAGGGAGGTGCAGCCATCTGCGCTGGCAGTTTTGCGAGAAGAGTCAGGTTCAAGCTCTACTATAGCTAGGGTTTTAGCAGCTGGCCAAACCCTAGTGTTCAAGGCCCAAGTCCCGCGATCCATTCCGGAAGCTTTTCTTCCTTAGTCGGTCCTGGCATCTCGTCGTGCTAGAAGGCAGATACGGATTCAAGAATTAGAGGCACCTAGCCCGGACAGTGAACCAATCACGGGGAAACATCATGCTAGGGATGAAGATGAGATCACAATTTCTCCCAAAAAGTTGCGCCTCAGTTTAGCTATTGGGAAGAAGAATTTGGATGCGGTGACCATGGGTCTGGTGGAGCCGTCGAAGCCATCAAAGAGGAAGAGAGGCCGACCTGTGGGAAGCCTGAATAAGCTGCCTTATGGCACCGCCGGAAAAGGGAAAAATGTTAAGACTGATACTGAAAAGAAGACTAGTGGAAAATGCAAAAAGACCAACCTGTTGCCGAGGTTGTTAGCTGCAGAAGATGGTGCCAAATCCAACCCCAAGGGGAAGGAGTTGGCCCTCATCTAAGTTTATGCCTTTGACATCTGGATGCAAGCCTATGTTTAGGTAGGAATAACTTCTATATGCTTTCTAAGATGTTTCTAGTTTATAGTTGTACCACAATTGCGTGCTGGCAGCTTAGGCTAGATGAATGATTTTCTTCCTTAGGAAGCGAGGTTTCTTGCTTACTTAGGTTTGCTTCATGCGAGCGTCCCTTAGACTTTAATGAGTTTTAGCTTGGCTTAGATAGGTTATCGGTTTTTTTACCGGTTTTGCTTATGTAAGTTCTGTTAGACTCTGGCCTGTTTTATGGCTTGATTACTATTGAAATCAATTTCTATTCAAAAAAAAATGTAGTGAAATTGGAAAATGAAAATAGATAAGGAAAATAATAAAGAATACAATCTAATACTTTTGAATTGGAAAGTCTACATAAAATAAATATAATATTTTTTTGGTATAATTATTGTCCTTAATAGTCATTTTATAGTAGGTTATATATGTCATTTAATAATTGATAATAAAGTGAGGTTAAGTAAGCAGATTTAGAGATACCAATAAAAACACTCTTGTCAAAATTATCACTGTTCTTTTTGGCTGAAACTATTACTTAAAGTAGTTTTGGTAAAATCAAATTTGATTTAATTTTCTGAGCGTTTTGTGTGCTATGCATGTTTGAAAGGATTTATAGGAAACATGGGAGAAACATGACTAAAGAATCTAATTTTTGCTCACTTTGACCGTTCAAGTGATAGTAGTCATGGTTTTTATTTCATTCTTAATATTTCAAGCTACGTTTTGTTGCCAATAAAAGCAGTGATAGTACTTTCTCACACTTGTATCGAGAAGGGAATATTGTTGCTCATTCTCTTGCTCGTTGGACATTATGTAATATGCCGTGCAATGTTGTTTTTACTTCTACACCTCCCTTTCTAGAGGAGATTATTTCTAGAGAATGTACTTAATCTCTTCACTTCAATAAAATTGTCGTTTCTTCTCAAACATAAAAAAGAAGTAATAGTCGAGTCGTGTCGTGTCAGATTGTGCTCGAAGCAATTCATTTTAAGCTTGTGATGACTTCTCAAAACCATCTAATTTGTTTAATTAATCCCGTCAAAGATATCGACCTGCATGTTTATTATTTTTGTTGATTTGTTAATTTTCCAAACTGAAAAAGGCTTTCGACCCTTTATCTTTTAGTTTCTTTGATCAGTAGTTCAAAAGTTTAAAAGAAACACAAGCACGCACGTCCACATGCAAGCAAAAGAAGATGAACACTGCACCAGTAACATACAAAATATCCGATTCAAAACAGTTCAAGCTCATAGCCTAGCTTCTCGATCACTTGAGTTAGAAATATTAAAACCACATCAGGTACATTGATCTTTTGGACCACTCAAAACTGGTAGTGCTTTGATTGCTTTATGATTTGGTCCCATGCCAGTTCACTACTCGATCTCGCATATAAACCTTTGATGGACCAAAGTCCACATGCACCATGAGTTAATTTCTGATACTGTTCATGAATAGTACCGGGAATTAACTCATGGTGCATGTGGACCTTGGTCCATACTAGAATTTTTTCGCAAGTACCTATCCACTCTCTTTCCGAATGATCTTTCATTCATATACCTGAAAGACTTGAACCCACTTCTGTCATCTCCAACTTTACAATCTTTGAAGATTATTGTTAGCAGAAAACAGATCGAGACAGAAAGCTGGCTACTTATTCAAACCAACACGTACTGTTTCAAGTCATTGTATGTTAATGTATGAAATGGGCTGTGAGATGATGTTACATGTGAATTTGTTTCTGCATTTGTCTTCCTTGTCATGAGGACTTGAAATTAGGTAGGAGCAGCTGTAACATGTTACGTGTAAAACGCCAATTATTTGAGAAATCAGCTAGCTAGACTATATATATAGCTACTGGTACTAGAGGAACCAAATCCATGAAAAGCCACTTTCATAACATAAATAGGGTTGTTTAGATTGGTCCACCTAGCTAGTAATAATCACTCCCAAATTTTAATGTAATGTAGAATTAGGAGCAAACAAGATGACTAACAAAAGGGATATGTGGATTGAATTCTTACAGGTTGTTATGGGTTGTTACTAGGGCTGGCTCAAATTGCCGAACCTACCGCAACCGACCGGAAACCAGCCGAACCGGAGTTGTCGGCGCCAACAAGTACGGTAACCAGTCGATCGGTACCGGTAGTACCGTACCGGAGGAAGGTGCTCGGCTCGGCAGTGGTACAGCATATTATATAGGTTCGGTATTACCGAACCAGCCGACATAAAAGTTTTTGGTTTAATTCCAAAAACTCCCACTCTTTTGCGTCTGCCAAGCATCGAACCCTTGCAGGGTCAATGCGAACTCAAGCCATTAACCACTGGACTACAAGCTCACTTCTGGTAACTTACGCAAAAGACATTTATATATAGATATACTTAATTGAAATTCGTAAACAATTAAAAAGGTTCTCACCTTCCACTTCTTCCAGAAACACACGTCTCTCTTTTCTCTCTTATTCACTATTCCTTCTTCTTCCAGAAACAACTCGCTCTCTCGTGTTCTTCGTTCTCTGTTTTATGCTCTCTCTCTCTCTCTTCATTGTTGACTTCTATTCTTCTTCCATTCTATTGCTTCTTCCTCCATTTTCTTATCGTTTTTGGTATTCATTCTTCCATTTCTTCCTTCTCAGACTTGAATCAAAATCAAATCTACAGCTAAATCTCTTGATCTCGAATGTGGAGGGTCGTCGTGCCGCCTTTTTAGCCACCGTTCTTGCTCGCTGCTGAGATAGTCGGTCGACAAACCGAAACATCGGCGTACCGATTCATCGGTAACCGATTTATCGGTATCGGCGGCGGTTGTAAAAAAGGCAAACCGATGAGTTTCGGTTCGGTAACGGTGTTGGCCAAAAAATGTCGGTTACCGGTACAGAGCCAGCCCTAGTTGTTAGATCATATATTTGAAACATCTAGGACCACCTCTGGTTGGTAAAATACACGGTATGGGAAGTGTAGGCTCTCTTGTTTTTAATTTATGGACTAATGGATAATTAAGTAGAGTTCATTTGGCATTCATGCATTGAACATTGAACATTTAAAAATTTAATGGTGTTATTTATATAAGTATTGACCTAAAGAGGTTTGGCCCTACTGAGCGAAAGCTTACCCCTATAGATTCTTGTTCAGGTGCATGCGAGTTACGACACGTTTATCGAGAGAACTAAGTGAGAATACGAGACTCGAAAAAAATTACAGAAGATGAGAGCGAGTTAGATTTCGCTTTACATTTCTACGCTCACACCTCGGATCCGATGTTAGATACCGATGTTATAACTTCGATAAACAAAACTGTTAATAAGGAAGTTTAAGGCCGGACAACGACCTAGAGAACTGTCCTACTTTAAATCTTATGCATGTCACGAATTGTTCCTAGTAAGTAGTAACGTATTCGAAGATTAAGAAACAGGTAGTTGAATGTAAATAACAAAACCCACCAATAAAACCCTAAAGATTAAAGGAAACAAGAGATCACCATTGGACCAGATGCCAAAGAAGAAAAGAAAAAATGCAACAAATAAGTGGAGAATGCAGGTAACCTGAACCTATTATTTGAAACTGAGTTAAATAAATTACAGCTACACTTTGAGAGAATCAAAATTAAAATTAGGAACAAGAATTCTTAAGCCAATATGAAATCAACAGAAAAAAGAAGAAGAAGAAGAAGTAATAGATCACGTACAAAATTCTTGAGCATCACTCCCGACATTATAAACTTGGGATAAACCAAGTGAAATTTTTGAGCTCATGGGTGTCTATTTCTATTGAAGTTTCAAGTTGAGACGGTATTGACATGTCGACAATCGGAAAAGAACGCTCAATATAATGGGGTCGTCTTGGGTACCTTGGTGTTTGCCATACCCTTATTTTTTTTATTTTTTTGACTTTTAGTAAATTAATATAGTGGAAACCTACTGAACTGGTAAACAAGTTACCCAATTAAATATCGACATGTGTCATTTTTAAAAATAAAATTTACCATATTAACAACACACTCTTTCTTGATATGTAACATTGTTAAAAATCATGTAACAAGTATTGTCAAAATAATAAATTACACATAGTTGAACTACAATTACGACTTATGACAACAGTTGTTGTGGTTATTGTAATTGAGTGGTCAAAGATGTAAATATCATATTTGGACAACTTTTATCAAATTTAGAACCTTGCTTATCAAGTGGAGAAGATCCTTACAATACTGAGTTGTTACATATCTTTTGGTCTAATTTTAATTTTACCATGTTCACAACACAAATGTTGTCTGAATTGTAAAATGGTTGGTAATCTTGTAAATGGTATAGTTTTTGAAGTAATTACTACAATCAGAACAAAAGTTACCGCTTTTACACCAATAGTTGCGAGTTATGGTAAAATATGTAGTGATTGAGTAATTATTCCATTAATGATAAAAATATAAAGATTTACCACTTTGACAACAAATTTGTTGTTGTACTTGTTAAATTGTCCATAAATTAGTACATTAGTTTAAGTTGAGTAATTACTATAAATAGGACAAAAGTTACCACTTTTACATCAATTGTTGTGATTGTGGTAAAATGTGTAGTCATTGTAGTAATCATTTCATTACTGATAAAAACATAAAGATTTACCACTCTGACAACAAATTTGTTGTCATACTTGTTAAATTGTCTATAAATTAGTACATTAGTTTAGGTGGAGTAATTACTACAAATAGAACAAAAGTTACCGCTTTTACATCAAGTGTTGTGGGTTGTGATAAAATGTGTAGTCATTGTAGTAATAATTTCACTAATGATAAAAACATAAAGATTCATACATGTTCTATTTTATATAATATTTACCATTTTGAGGAACTTTGAGGACACATGTGGTAATTAGAAAAAAAATCTGCATTAAATTAAATAAGGTATTCGTTAGAGAAAAGTAGGTTCTCATTTGAGTAATTAAGTCCTAAAAGTGGTAATTAATTGTAATAGGTTCTCATTAGAGTAAAGAAGATTCTCATTTGAGTAAATGAGTCCTAAAGTAGGTTCTCATTTGACTACATTTAAAACAAATATTATTTATTTTTACACTAATTGTTGTCGTTGTCGTAAAATGCATGTAAAAAGAATTATATTTGGTTAAGGAAACTACTAATGATATAATTAATTGGTAATAAAGATTACTTAACTAATACTAATTTTGCGAACTTAGGTTAGAAGTTTTTTGTTTTTAATAAGGAAAAAACGTAATTTTCAATTGTGTAATTGTCCATTAATAACAAGCATTAATTCACTAATAATAAAATTAGTTAGTAATATAGACTATTTAACTAAAAGTAATTCGGTGAACCTAGGATAGAAGGTTCTTTTAATTTTTTTTGAAAAAGGAAAAATCATAATTGTCAATTGTCAATTGATAATCAAACATTAATTGGCTTTATTGTTTTCACTATCTTTATTAATTGTTTTCAATTCAATTAGTAATTTAGTAGTTTGTGTTACCAAAAAAATTAGAAAGGCTAAGGGTTAAACAAGTTACCAATTTGTTAAATATTTTTACCAATTGGATATATTACTAATCCAATGGTCCAAAATATTTAACAAAATGTGGGTATGGCAAACACTAAGGTACCCAAGAATTCTCCCAATATAAATACACCAATCTCATGAGATGGTGGATGTGTTATTGAAGTCTTATGGTTTTATCAACCTACTGGAGATAGTTCTTGTTGCAAAATAGATGCAGTTCCCTTTCAACTCTTTGATTATTACCGCTCACCCAGAGAGACAAAGAACCACCTTCTGCCAAAAATAATAATCGATCCTCCCATCTGTGAACCCTAAGAAATTTTTTATTATTTCGGTCAAGGTTGCACAGCTGAAAACTAGTCATCCCGATAAAAATCTGGGTATGCATGCGAGAGAAAGAAGACACATGAAAACGTCCACTACATGGGATAATCTAAATATTAGAAAAGGTATGGACTTATCACAAGTTATGTTATAAGGAATAAGTATCAACCTAGAAATAATGAGATACTGTATCGATCTATTCATTATAATTAGAAATTCATTGTTTGTATCTATTCATTAAGAAAGTGATTCTTAGTCAAAAGACTTGATCCTTAAAGAAAACCTTTATGGGAGGATTCTTAGGACTTGTTCTTCTATAAATAAGAGGCTTAGGTCCCTGTTACCACCATGAGTTACAAACATTGTGTTCTGCCCGTTGAGAAGCTTAAGTTAGTGACTAACAGAAGATCACAGCCTCATCACCTTTGACCTGCATCAATGACTTCCACCATGGATATCAACGGTAAGCATTAAGCTTTTGTAATGTTGTATGATTTACATCAAGTGTATAATATTGTGAGCATGATTTGTATTTAGTTTTACACTAAATAGACTTTATTGTTGGTTGCTGATTCTAAAAAACGACTCTTAATTTTTTTTGTTTTGATTCCACTATATGATCTCCAAAGTTTATGGTGCGAGTGTGATGCTATCAAGCCGAGGAAATTTAACGACGGCGTATAGCATGCCAGAAGTAATATCTCACTAAGGGACTCGTGATCTGATCTGCCACAACTCGAAGACAATCCTCCATGTTTTGTCGAATAATATATTGTTATGGAAAATTTATTAAAACGTCTCCAATAACTTTTCTAGAATTTATTTTTTAGAAAGTAGGGAGAGAAAAAACATTATCCCTAAATCCTAAAAAGAAGAAGAAGAAATGAAAACCACAATGAAGGGACACATCAGCTCGTATCACATGTATTCACTAGTTGAGAGGCAGAGATAATTAGTTCACATTCTTCCTTCTTGGGTCTGAACCACGACTCAGTTGGTGTGGCGGCGTTGGTTTGAACTAATTATGGCATTTTGTCAGTTTGTGGTTATCTTTGTAGCCATTGGTGTACCGGTGTTTTTTAAACTTTCAAATATATGTTCAGGTCCAATAATCTAACTCTAAGTTAGAACCTAAGGTCATTATGATTTTTGTACTACATAAGTAACTTTCCTTGAATGAAGTATAGACATTGAATTTGGTCAAAAAATTGGTACAGTTTTTTTTTTTTTTAATCTGACCCAAAATTTAAAAAGTGAAAAAGTTACAATGATTTTTTTGGATCGTTCAAAAATGGTGGTGTTTTTGATGGCTTTATGATTGGCCCCATATTACAACTCTCACATACCATGTCCACCTAAATCATCTTTCATTCATGTATCTATCTGAAACCCACTTCTGTCATCTCCACCTTTACAAAAATTTGAGATGATTTGCAACAACAGAAAGAAAGCTCCTTCCTAAGCAACATTGTCTCATATCATTGTTTTGAGATGATGACTGAAGGGCCTTCCTTGCCTCAAGGGTATTGAAATTAGGTAAGAGGTAGGGGCAGCACGAACATGTCCCATGTGAGAAGCTGAGAGTTTATTTTTTAGAGAAGTTTTCCATGAAAGCCACTTTGATATGCAGCGACTATTTAGATTGGTCCACCTAGAGATGAGATGATCACTCCCAACTTTTATTGTAGTGTAGAACAGGAAGAAGGGTAAGGATTCCTCAACCACCACCTAACTCGTCACTTCTAGTTCATGGACACAGCATAGATGTGAGGCAAAACCAAACTCAGAGTCAACAAACAGTAGGCTTAAATTCTCCACCTGGGTGCTATCTCAGGTTCCTCAAAGTTTGTCAGTATTATTCACCTCTTGGTTACTTCTACTCCAACAGACTGTAACAAAGTGTAACAGCCAAAATGACTTAATAAAATCTATACCAAATCATTAAAACCACAAGTCCACAACGCAGTTCAAAAGGTACAGATTGAGAGGATCCAGGCTCGGTTTGACCCCTAAAACATTGGGCAGGTTGTAAACTAGCAGAAAGCAGCAGGTTTGGGCCTTTAGTTTATTTTCGTGAGACATTAGTTTCTCAACAAAAACCATACCTTAACACTCTAAAATCACTAACGTTGAAGATAACAAGTCACCCCAAAACGTTCATATCTCACCAGTCCCTAACAATCGCGTAGCAGCAGCAGCAGGACGAAAACAATAACCTTTCTATTATAATTGGCAAAAAAGAAAAATTTACATCTTGAATATCACTTCAATGTATTCACTGGATGTATAACCAGAAAACATGTGCATGGAAGCAACGGCAATATGGAGATTAATACAAGAAATATGTGAACAAGAGATCAGTAAAGGAGGAGTAAGAAGATTCCAGTACAAGTGTATACCTCTGCATGAGTGCATGTTATCAGGTATCTTCAGACTTGTTGATACATATAATGGCTTACATTTACAATTGCAAAATGGTTGTTCTTCAAAAGTAAATGTCAGATTGCTTAGATTGTGCTTTGAGATCCTTCAACTTCTTCAATATGTTGGTGAAGTAATCCTGCAAATATTTCTCAAGAGTAACTATATCTTTTGCGTCCACACCAAGAAGACTAAATGTCTCGTTCATTGGAACAGAGAAAACAGTATCACTTGAAAGGACCTACAAATGCAAAAATGAAGGTCATTACTCTCCCAATTAGATTAAGTAGTGTATATATTCCAACTCCAAATGTTGCAAAGCAACAATTATAGTGTTAAGATACAAAGTAGCAAGCATTGGCTATTAAGAATAAAACTGCTTAGCTGATAACACATTGCATCTATTCCATTTTAAAAATTAGGCTGCTTCAGTCGTCAAGAAAGAAAAAAATGCAGAGTGCACAAACAAGCATGTTACTGAAAAACAAAATTTTTTAATTTCATTGAGGGAGTTGTATCCCAGAAAGGAGGCCTCAGCAGACAAAAGAAAATAATTTTTCCAGCAGTCATTTGACTTATGTATAGTCAAATGGGCAGTATGAGGTAACAGATCGATGTGGAAAAGCTATGGCTAAAATCCTTAAAGGGATATGTGTGTGTTTACAGGAAATAATGAATAACAGCAGCACTCATGAAAAAGCCTATTTGGACGCAATTGATCATTGCAAGCATTAAACAGATATGGTAAAAAATAAGAATAACTTGTTTGATATAAATGACTGTCCAAATTACCTCTGAAAATGCCAATCTATCAGCAACATCATTTGTCCACTCAAAAAGCCTAGTCAGCTGACGGGTTACTCTTAAGACAGAGACAGGAACTGTGGTAATGTTTGCCTCTTGCCCCGCAAACCTTTCACACAATGTTATTACCTAAAAGCAAAAGAAAATTTAATAAGAAACCTGGACCTAGGTTGTAGATTTCAATTTTCAACCACCAAAACTAAAGGGGGGAAAAATAATGGTTCAGTGTTGGTATATGTTCTTTACCTCTTGGGTTGTCCATGCACGAGGGCCAGCAAATGTGAGAAGCTTCCCATTAACATTCTCATTTCGTAAAGCTATAAATGTCAACCGAGCTATATCCTAATACAAAATGAATATATGTTCAGATGCCATGAAGAAAAGTAATGAAACCAATCTGAAGGGGATCAGGGGAACAATCTATAAAGTTTATCTCAGCTAACCTGGGTGTCCATGTATGCAATTCTTGTAGGGGCATCTGTTCCCCAAACTGATTTCTCTTCCAATATAGGTACTGCATACTGCCCAATAATCCCCTGAGATAGTGAAAGGTAAATAAATAAAAAAGTTAGTTGCCCTCAGTACTAACACCAAATCTCAAAAGATATATTCACTACCAGGCACAAGAACTGTGATATGGAAAGGATAACATACATAATTATTATTTTTTTGGTCAAATTGTGTTCTCGGCTTAGGTTCCCTTCATAGCATGTGTACAGTTCTCCATGCATGTAAATGCATATACGGTATACCTTTTGTGCATGTGTGCGCACTAATGTATTGTGCCTTTGTCTATCAAGTAGTTTAGAGTCTTATAATATGCATTATCACTCTGTCTAAACTAACATTATTTTTGATAAATAAAGTGAATGGGGTTCAATTGGAAGACTGTCGTACAACAGCAACAAAAAGATAAGGAAATTAATCTCAAACATCAAGCTGACTGGTGAGTACGTACATAATTAGTTGTGCAATTGCAAAACGGTAGAAGTAGGCTCAAATTTTGGTAGAGGTTGAACTTACTTGCATGAATCCACATGCACGAATTATGATGTGATTTATGCCTGAATCCTTAAGAAACTTTTCAGTGCAATACTTGATCTCCATAAGAGGAACTTCAGGATGCTTGTCACAGTTGTGGATTGAAAAGAACACAAATTTTTGGATCCCCATTGCCTTTGCACATTGTATTAGAGCAACTTTCCCTTCCCAATCTACCTAAATAGAAAAAACGGATTAGACACGACCAAAAAGTCATCCCTACATTGTTAAACTTAATGTTTTCTGCAACATATATTATCTTCATAATCTCCAAGAACCGTCAAATGGAACTTTCGGTGATCAATTCGAGGCTCCCCTCTGGTCAATTACAACAGAAAATTCTTAATACATAGGAAGTCACCTTTTTGATAGGCTCCTCTGGACGGCCCGTGGCACAATCAATAACTGTATGAACACCAACCAATGTTGCAGGTATGGTCTCCGGTTTGCTAAGGTCTGCCTGTTCCGCAACACATCACATTTACTTCAGCACTTAACCAAAATAAATAAATAAATAGAGATACAATCATACCAGCTAATAATAATAGAGACCAAGTATCCAAATAAACATGAGAACCATAATTTGATTGTAACTGAGGACATACATTGACAACAGTAGCACCCCAATCTCTGAGAAAGTCCGCCGGAGCCGGTCTAGGCCGAACCAAGCACCTAACATCATAGCCTTCATCCAATGCTCGCCTCACAATTTGCCTCCCCAGCGTTCCAGTCGCGCCAACCACTAGTATACTCGTGGGCCTGACAGGTGTCCCCGGAGCCAAATTCACAGCCCCAACTCCCGACCGGGCCGTACACCTCACCAAACCCCGAGTACAACTCCCTGAAGAGGAACCCAAAATCAAGGAAAGGGTGAGTAAGCTAGTTTACAAAGAAAGAATGAGAGAGAAGCTGTGGAAATGAGGAGACTAACCAGTGGCGGTAGAGATTGAGGTGAGCTGGAGATGGTCTGGTGATAAAGTGCGGCACCATGAGAGTTTGGGGTGGTCGTGGTGATGGTGGGTTTTGGTTGCCAGCTGGGTTGGAAGCCTCCAAGCCATTGCCATTTGTGAGCTCTCTTCTGCTTTGGTGTTTCCTTCTGTGAGACTGTGACTGGTTCAGAGTCGAGGGGAGAGAGAGAGAGAGAGAGAGATGAAACAAAAACCATGGATGTCAAGCTTGCCACGTCCTTCTCCATACTGGATTAGAGGATTTTTATTTCTGCCACCTGTCAAGACTCTTTTCAGATCAGTCGCTTGACCCGACCCGGTGGGTTCTGTCCCTCCCACTTCCACCTCTTGGGCCGATCCGAAACAAGGCACCTGTTTTTTTTTTTTTTAATTTGAACATGGGGTATTTAGATCGGGGGAGGCAGTTCTACCAACTCAACAACATCACCCGTGGCCTTGTACGAATCCAACTAACATTTGGGTCCAACGCCAATTACCACGTGAGAGCGCGCAGTGAGACCCTGTTGGTCCAAGGTGTAACACCTTGAAAGCTCGCAGACATTCAAAAGTTGAGCCTCATGATAACTCAGACTCTCTGGAAGTTGACACTTTCACCAACATCACATGAGTCCTGCAGGACCCCAGTATTCAACAAACTACTAATAAGGGACTTATAAACGTTGGGGCTCGAAGTTGAGTGGAGGTTTCACTCAAACAAGTGTCTTGTCATTCTTGTCAATCCTGATTGAGAAAACAAGAAATATAATTGGGAGAAAATAATACACGTACAGAGCAACACCTTTGGCGGCTAAGATATCTTTTGATGGATCAGCTCTCATAAACTTTTATATTAGGGTGACGAGTTATGACTTCAGACGGAAGATTTTAAGCACCATGGTGGAGATAAATAGTTTGACAACAAGATATGTCAAGTTCCAAGTTATGTAGGGAGTGAAGAATGAAGTTATGGGTGTACTTGAACGAGACAAAAGGATAAACAAAAAAAAAAGATGCCTGGGACGACAAGGAAGCCAGAAAAATGCCATGACAATGAACAATATGCATCTAGCAAATGAACTTGAGGACTATAAATCGACCAAAAGGTAGACATGCTGAAGAAAAGATGGATCATTTTATTGCACCACTTTCAAATACATGGAAATTTATGAACAAAATGAACTATTACATTGGTGTATTTGAATTTCGGAAATAAATAGAAAACTAAACAGAAAGTATAGCCTAAAATCCTATGAGATGTTAAACCTCTTTTCCTATCCTGTCATATAAACATTCCTTCCTTGCGGCAAAAATCACTAAAAAGAAAAAGAAAAAGGTAATAGAATGTCCTTAAGCTTGTTTAATGTACAAGGTTCAAAATCTGAACAGTCTTGTATATCTTTATCTCTAGCCGAAGCTGCTCAGCTGCTGAGGCCTTTATGTACAAACAGCTTTGTCATTGTCGTTGTCGCAACTTCAAAATGGGCAACAGTAAGAACCACAGACTTTGGAAAAGAATCGTTTAGCCGAATAAGCTCAGTCAAAAAAATGTGCAATCCAGTCTCCAGTCTCCACCATTCAGTCTGAAAAGAGCTCTAGAAGTTCTGGCAGATCATAATTAAGACCCTGATACGAAAATCTTTGACTAGGCCCTTTTCCCAGAGACTTGTTTCCAGTATCCACATAATCCATCTCAGGCCAAAATTGCTCGTCATCCGTCATGTGCCCATCTGTCGCATAACCACTATCCTTACTTGTCTCATCTTCCTTACTGATGTTACTGCCTTCATTGATTTCAATTTGAGGAATTCGGACGTCTTTGGACTTTGTATTAGATGTGTTACAGATGCAGTCTGCTGGATTTTCATGGAACTCACCCTTGCCTGGCTTTTTCTCATTTGGCTCTCCCATGGATCCAATTTGACTAGTTCGAACCCTGGAAGCAAATTCCTCCCATGTCATGTTATTTTGGTTAATGAACAACTTGTACAGTTTCTTAGTGTTTGGACGGATTGTTGGTTTATGCCCAAAGTATCTCCTGAAAAAGACGAACTTGTTTAGCAAGAATGCTGTGATTGAAATTAAGCAACTAAAAGTATTCTTGAACTCATGTATCAATACCTTCGACCAGCTAATATTCTAGCCATATTGCCATTATTGTTGGTGACGAAGACATCACTTTCATCACAGACAATGAAATCTAGTGCAGCCATGCGAGAAGAGAAGGAAGAAAATGGTTCCAACTCTTCCTTACTTGCTATAGTCTCCTTTGTATGGAAGTTTGGGAAAAGTGCTTTCAGCGGTGCCAACGTCTCTTCACCTTTATATACTTCACCTGATGCCACATACAAGTGAACATCACTTCCGAAGCCCAATGCTCTAAGCATAAGACCAACTTCTCCTGGGCTTAGAGGGCATCTACCACGTCTTCGTACCTTGTCAGGGTTGGTTGGCTGCATGTGATACCCCCAATCAAAATCTCATTATAACACAGAATTATTTAGTACAGGATTGCTACTGGACGACATAATTAAAGACATTAGTGAAGCACTGAAGGCTTACATGTAGAGTTTTCCACCTTTTCCGAATTGCACCAAGTTCATTCCTTTCTTTTTCTCCCCCACCAAAATAACAACCAGAAAATGCCAGCATATCCGGCTCAAACCTATAGCATGGGCAACCAATATCAACAAGCTTGTTCTAACAAACTTGAAAAACTTTGGAAAAATCTAGCTCAAAAAGGACCTCTTTCATGTAATCGCCATAATGTAAATTGAGGTTTTGTTTAATATAAGCCAGCCAAAATGACAATACAGCATAAGAATCCAGAAAGTTTGATCTTTTTCCATGAGAAAACACACCAATACTAAGTTTTGCTGTATACTAAAAATATTACCGATTGTAAAAGAATCTGTTGAAATCGCAGCTTACTTATAGTATAACAGGACGCATAATAGAAATCAAACAGTTCCAAACAAATTGCATTTCACCTCAAATGCAGGGCAATGAAATGCTTGTTTTTCATCTTCATTCTCTCAACCAACTTCCTCCCCATTCCATTAATATTGTCAGTAAATTTCAAGGCGTGATAATTAGTCCTACATCTCAGCTTCTGTAAATGTGATTCCAGGTTATTTGAAAGCCTGTAATCAAACTTTGTGAGCTGAACAGCCTGCACATTAGAAAGGATAAAGTACAATTATCATTTACATTACATGGTCCCAAAAGCATATGGTATTCGATCAGCTTTTACAGAAATGTGTTACATTCTATGTGAAAGACACTTACATGCTTTTTATTAAGAACAGGCACTACGCGATTCAGGTAGCATTTCACATTACACTTCCTCGGGACACGCATGGTATATGGACTCATTGGTTTCCCTCCCTTCGATGGAAGCTTTTTAATGATTTTGACATCATTTGACAGAAAAGATATGAACCAGTCTACATCAAAGATCTCAGCAAAGTTGCTGCACGAAATACCCCATCAGATGAATATACGCTGATTATTGACCTTGCATCCCAGAAATTGACAAACAGTAAGAGTTTTTTATAAAATTAAAACTAACCTGGAATCCTTCCAAAATGATTGATGGTCCAGCTTCGGAACAACAAGAGTAGCATTTAAAATATAAGCTGCAACAACAGCATCTGTTATCTGTAACCAGATACAATACGGTGAGCATTAGAAACTAAATCAGAAATTAGAGACCAATCGTATGATGATCAGTAATGAAATGAAAATAATTAACAGAAAGTACTAACAACAAGTCCCATTTCCTAGGAGGCCCTATAAGCATAGGCCAGAATGATATACTATACCAATCCTAAAGCACCTTTTCTGCATATTAATTTTATCCTAAGCAATAGATCATCATACAAAATCCACCCTATGGCGGGATTGGAGAACCATGCAGCTCCAGCTCAATTAGATACAGAGTTACTCACCCCTGTTCTCTGTTGATTCAAGCCTCCACTGGTAGCAATCAACAAGTACCGATTGGGAAGCGTTTTCACATCGGCCGCTGCAATATTTACGGCACTGATTTGATTAATCAACCGTTTCAGATAAATAAACCAAGGCATAACATTAACAAAACAGAAGAAATTCGATCCTAAGGCTTTCTATTTATAGAAAGAAAAAAATGTTGATCAGAGAGAGACAAAAGCGGAAATGAGATTACCAAAATCCGATACACTTACTCAAAAACTCATCGCCGGCGTTGCTACAACCAAAGAACAGCTCCGATTTCGTTCCGCTCCATAAATGTTGGACTGAGCTCCCTCCACTCTCCTGAAACCACAACCAAAATGAAATCAAAAGTTCAAAACCAGAACAAACGAAATCAAATTTGAACTAGAATTTTGCAAAAATCACTTAATGTACTTACCGGAACACGAAACGCCGGCGTCTCGTCATTGTTCAACTGGACCTCGACGACGCCGTTATCAGCCTGAAACCACAAACCGCCGTAACGGAAAACCGTTACAAATTAATTAATCGGAGGGGAAGAAATTGGAGGAGAGGTGAGTGAGTGAGTAGTGTTGTGCTGTGCGTACCGAGGAGGCGTGGAAACGCAGGAGCGAGATGTGATCGTGGTGGTGGAGAGGCGGCGAACGAGCGATGAGAGAGAAGGCGACGAGGAAGAGAAGCAGGCAGCCGGAGACGACGGAGATTACCGGGAAGATGTGGTGGCGGTAGCGGCGGATGTGCCGCCGGAGAATGGGGCTGTGGAGAACGACGCCGTTGAGGTAGTTGTTGTCCGACTTGTCTCTCTTCTTCTTCTTCATTGGAGAGAACGTAGACATAGCTAAAATGAGCTAGTAGCCTCTCGGAGTCGACGGCGTTATTTGAAGGCTGAGGGACAAGTGGCAGGAGGTGATTGGGCGGAGGTTTTGGAGAAGAGGGGTGTCTCTATCTCAGGGCGGCGACGAGGGTGAAGGGGAAACGTTTATACTTTCCCCCGCAACAAAACAAACGATCTTGGCCAAAAAGTGCCTCCTCCCCTGAAACCCATCGCGCGCGTAATTCTTTTTATGGGTTTGGCTCCGGTGTGGTTGCTCAGATACGGGCGTTACGAATGAGCGAGTAACGGTGAGACTTGTGAATTGTGATCATCAGATTGGGACCCAAATTGTGAAATGGAGCTGGCTGGGGAAAATATCTGTCATTACCTTGATGGGAAATCGAGATCTTTATGAAGGGAAAATAGCTGAATCAAAATCACATTAAAGCAAAAGCTTGTACCTTAAGGTACTAGAGCATCGCAATATTTAAAAAAGCCTTCTTAGCTAAATGAGGGAGGGGAAACGGAGATATAGACACTCTTATTGGTTCTCTATCTTTTCTCTGTCTTATTTTAGTGGATACAAAGCGTGATTTTCGAACAAGATAATATAAGAAATTGGTCAGAAATAACCACTGCAAATTGGCCAAAAGCAGAGCACTGGTTACTATAGAAAATTTACGAGAATAGATAATTATCTGAGATCTTTACGCTTTTTAGACTTTTTATTATACAATAAATCATTGCATGCATCCCTTTTTAAATATTAAATGATCATAGCATTGTAAAATTTTTAAGGGAGTACAATTTTTTCAAGTGAAAGACGACATTATTTTTTTTTTAGAAATAATAAGTTCTTTTATTCATGAATAACCAAATTACATGGTGGTGGATATAAATCCTCTAAACTAGTTATGAGTCTGTCACCGATGATGACATCCATAAACCAGGAGGGCCTAACCCATAACCAACAATAATGCCCATTTCCTCAGGCTACAAACCATCTACGACATTGGTAGCTTTGTTAGCCACACTTGGGACATAATGAATAACTTGAATATCAAGTAATCCAAGCGACAATCTGATCTCTCTACCAACATAAATTCATCCGCAACGCATTCATTTATCATTTATTAATATAGCGAAAGAACCAATTAGAGAACCAATCTGAGTCTCTCTACCAACATACGTTCCCTAAAAGATCCCAGCAACACACATTGTATCTTATTTCAATAAGGGTTAAGTACTGCTTACTCCCTATACTTATAGGGTTTCATCGTTTCAGTCCCTGACCTTTGAATTTCACCTAAAAAGTCCCTGAACTCCCAATTTCCTCCCAATTGGTCCCTGCCGTTAAGCATCCGTCAAAAACTCCGTTATCTTCCCCTAAAAAGTCTATTATACCCTCATTTACTTAAAATATATATATATATATATATATATTTATTTATCTTCCTCTTTTTATTTATTTATTTATTTTTTTCTTTTTACCTCTTCTTCTTCTTCCGGCTCTCTCGCCTCCTGTTCATCTCCTCATCAAGATGGTTCCAATCCACAGACCTTCAAGAGGTGAAATGAAAAAAAGAAATAAAAGAGAGAGAAAAATAAATTTTAAAAAACAAAGTAAGTGAGGGCATAATGGACATTTCTGGCAACTTTAACAGAAAATTTTGACGGCAGGGACCAATTGGAAGAAAATTGAGAGTTCAGGGACTTTGTAGGTGAAATTCGAAGGTCAGGGACTGAAACGATGAAACCCTATAAGTATAAGGAGTAAACAGTATTTAATCCTTTCAATAAATATCATTTATCAATATTTTTTCTCTTTTGAATTATATAGCAGGTGATCATTTATAAATTTTTTATAAAATACATATATTTGGATTATGACAAACTGGATGATCAATTTTTTGATTAAAAGGTAGAAAAGCAACTAGAGTCTACATCTTTGTTTCCCCTCTCTGATTTAGGATAAGAAGCTTTTATGAATATTCAATATTGGGATGTTCTAGTACCTTAAGGTACAAGCTTTTGATTTAATTTGATTTGATTTGATTAAGCTCTGCACACCTTTTCCATTTCCCTTCATAAACATCTTGATTGGACTGGATGATCAATTTGAAATCAAAGAATCATCTCATTAATCAAATACAACATTAGAGCTATTTAGTCTTTTTACGGCCAAAAAATGAGTGATGAGTTGACTCATTGGTAAAAATTGGTATGAGCACGCATACGCAAGATGTGCCAGAACCTTTATTTAATTCCCGGCAAAGATCTTTGTTTCTCCCGTCTCTCTTCACGTGTAACTCACGTGCTGCGCGACCATTGAACTCTTTTTAATTTTGTCCCAACGACAAATGACGACTCCAAGGCACAACTATAGCGCGTGCCCACACCTATCAATCACAGATATGCCGGCCTACCCATCACATTGAAATGGCGGATAGCAAGAGACTGTTATTCTCACTTGCTTTTCCGCGCGTAAGGAAGGTTTCGTCCTCAACTCTAATGTCGTTTTGGAGTTGTTAATAACGCTTTACGATGTGATTTAAGTGCGTGTTTTTCTCGTTTCGCGTTTCTGACGTTTCGATAAGAATTATTTAATAATTCAGATATGTAGACGGTTTCAGAAATCTGAAAAAAAAAAAAAAAAAGGATCAACGTCGTGATTGGTCAACAGTAATTATCTAACCAATTAACGTTGTTTAACCAACACATTTTTCTCTCTCAAAAAAAAACCAACACATTTTTCTTTTTTTCTTTTTATCAGGAGTGAGATAAAAAGTCACATCGGTTACGTTAGCGAATTAATAACATATTCACCCAATCAGTATTCGGACCGAGGTCCACAAGAGTATCCCAGCAAAGCCAGAGTAATCTTTCGCTGCAGGCGCACAAATCCAAAGACCCCTCAAACTTGTTGACCACAAACTGGTGGGAGTTAAGATTCGAACTCTAGACATGAAGATTTCATACTAGGCAGCTCGACCAACTTTACTACACTAGGTGATTGACTGAACACATTTCTAAACAGGTTGATAATTTTTTAATTAAAAATATGGTAACAAATAAGAAGAGAACCAATTTTTGAAAAATCTATTAACTGGTTGGCTACATTATCAAATAAGGACTTTCATGATGACTGGTGGCCAAATTATAGGTGTGAGTGTGACAAGTAATTTTTTTTATTCTGCTTAGACTTAAGCTACACCATCACACCTAACCCTTGGCTTAATCAAAGTCGTTATAGGAAGAATGGCTATACATAACATATATCGTTATACATGTCATTTTCCTCAATGTCTAAACATTTACTTGAATATGTAGTTTGACATTTTTAAAAGTTTGCCAATTAGAGCTGTATTACAAGCTAAGCAATTATTATTTTTTTTTTATCAAATAAACAACTCATATACAACAACTAGTCTATTACGAGTTAAACTCACGACCTCCACTTACAAATGGGAGACTTATGCCACATTGCTACTAGACCAAATGATACTGGGCCTTAATTATTTTTTTAGACGGAAAGATTCGAACTCGAAGTTTTTTTGTTTATTTTTTTTTTCAACATTGAGAGTAGAAATATCATCAATACATTCGAACAAAGACTTTGCCAAGCAGTAATAACATGAATGAGATTAAGTGCTGTAACTTGATATACAAAGGTGTCAAGAAAAGATGGTTGAGCGCAAAACACGATTTTTTTTTTGGGTTTTTGTCAATTTATCCCATTTCTAGAGTTTTTCTCCCACTTATCCCATTAAGTTTTTTTAATTCCCTCTTACCTAAAACACTCTAACCCTTATTTCAAAAAAAAAAAAAAAAAACACTCTAACCCTAATACCCCATTAAGCTTTTTTTGTTTGTTTACTTTTTAGACTATTTCACCCTCACTCCTTTGTTACTTAGAGAGAGAGAAAATGGAAGAGAGAGAAACTATAGGAGACTTTGCCGGAGCCCTGTCACCGGCGGCCGAATTTCAGTCACCGATCGCGAGAATCCGGTCACCGGTCATCGGATTCCGGTCACTGGCTGCCGTCCACCGAACTTCTCTGAAAACCTCGCTGGAGGTTTCCAAAAAGGTTGTGGGAGATCTCATAGGTCGCCGGAAAGGTTATTGCCCCGAAATAGACCTCTATTGCCCTCATAGACTTCTATTGCCCCCCAATAAACCTCTATTAGACCCCATTAGAATTTTTCGTCGCTGGAACAGGAACTAATCTTCCTAAAATTAGACAAATAAAATTTTGATTAAAGAAAAAAAATGGGAGATTACATCAATTCAAAACGTCTATTGTTCCCCCAATAAACGTCTATTGGGAGGCAATAGACATCTATAATCTATTGCACCCCAATAAACCTTTAACAAATATCTATTGCCTCTCAATAGAATTTTTTTTTTTTTTTTTCATTCTTCTTCCATTCTGGACCTTTTGCCCATATTTTACCAAAAAAAAAATTGATTTGGGCACCCAGAAAATGCTCTGGGCACCCAAGTCGAGATCTGAGTTGAATCGAGCAGGAGATCACCTCTGATTACCTCCTTCACGGCGTACCCGTCCAATTGTTGGGGTGAAAGAGAATTCGAGCAAGCGTTCCCGAGACGAAGCGCCGAGACCGAGACCAGGACGTATTCCAGTGACTACCACCACCAACACTGCGCTTATTGATCAGACAGTGATTCAAAGCTAGATCCCTCCCACGACCATAGATGTCGCCGTGACAGGTCGCCGGAGCCCAAGGCTGAAACGACAGCTGCTAGTGGTTCTGCAAAACGGAACTGAGGTCCTTGCCGGATCGGGTCCTCGGGTAGTTTGCCGCATTTGAGAACCAGAGGAAAAATAAGAAGCTGGAGAGGAAGGAGAAGAGGAAATTGCGGTGGATTGCGGTTGGAATCGTCGCCGAAAAAAAAGAGAGACGATGCGTAGGAGAGAAAGAGAGAGACTTGCCGAAGGAGAGAGAGAGAGAGAGAGAGAGAGAGAGAGAGAGAGAGAGAGAGAGAGAGAGATCGGGATGAAAGAGAGATGAGTGGCAGTGGCTGTAGTTTCTTAATTATGTTAAGGACAAAGTTGTCATTTATCTTTAAATTGTGTTAGTGGAAATAAAAATATGTTGGTGGGGTAAGTGAGATAATTTTGTCCAATTTTAGTGCTTTGGGGCAAGAACCTTTTTTTTTTTTTTTTTTCTGTTGACTTTTCATGTAAAACATCATTGACAGGTTCCTTTGCAAATTGCAATTAAGGTGAATGCAATCATACTATTTTCATGGCCATAACGTTGGAATAATATACATACCACCATCTATTTCCTATATATGGGTCCTGTTGTATACAGTCTTTCTAGTTTCTAACGTGCAAGTAAAACAAATAGCCCTCCAAAAGCATAATTCAAAAGAGAAAGGAAAACAAATGCAACAAGAGTGCAACAAACTACTTCCAAAACATGGGGCGATAATAAGGACCTTGTACATTGTGCTTCTTTTAGACAAGTTGTTTCGTGTATGCAATGATAACTTGATAACACTTTTTGGTACAATTAGAAATAAAAATAATTGATAATTAATTAGTAATACGAGAAAATTCACCAAACAAGAGCTTAATTTTCCAAGGAAAAAGTTGGAGCTAGAGAAATTAGATCATTTAGGAAAATATATGGTATTCATAGCAACGCTAAAGAATTTAGGAGTAATTTTAACTAAAAAAATTTGGGTAAAGTCTTAGGGTGTTGCAGTGAGTTATAGTTTCTGTTGCAGTAGCTAGCTAAAGCTCTTTGACCTCTTTTGCACATGATAAGACAAATGAAAGTATGAACAATCACATTACATTCTCTAAGAGCTGCAATCTCTCCAAAGTATTATAATACTAGTAACTAGCTAGTCCATATAAATAAATCGACTTGAGTTTAGACTTTAGATCAACCAATACGTGCAGGGAACAATCTCCCCAAAATACTATGGTATTAGTCTAGTTGATATAAAATAATTAGGTTGAAATAATTTAGTAATAACATCTAGTATCATGTTCACTGTGGGAAGAACAGTCTCCCACATTATTCTCAAAAAAAAAAAAAAAAAAAAAAAAAGAACAGTCTCCCACATTGAACTTGAACACAAGCTAAGCTAGCAAGCTTAGAAGCAAAGGTATCGAGTAGCATATATGTCTCTTTTGTCATACTCGATTGTTTTTTCCTCAAAAAGGAAATTCTTACAAAAAGCCCAAACCCCATCTGATATGATTACACAAGCTGCCCCACCACATGAATTCGACTAAGACTAAGTCTGACGTGATGGGAAAAAGTAAGTTATAATAACAGGATATTTAGGATTGGGTTTTGGTTCTACTAACTTTCGTGACCATTTAGGCCCATTTAGTAACCACTCTTCCAATTGATTTTGGAGAACACCCTACCAGTTTGGCAGTTTTGCTCACTGCACCACAACAACCTCTCCAACATAACCACAATCGTTGCGACAAGAGAAAAATTCAGTCACCGTCCCCAAACTATGCTGCCAAGGCCAATTTGATACCCGAACTCTCAAAAGTATCAATGTGATACCCAAACACGTATTTTGATATCAACGTGATACTTCCGTTAAAAATTCCTAACGGCTCCGTTATTTGATGATGTGGCAAGCACGTGGAGACAAAAAAAGAAGTTAAATGACCAACTTACCCTTTTATTTTTGTTAATTCATTTTTATTTTTATTTTTCTTTTCATTTCTTCTTCTTCTTCTACTTCTTCTGTTCTAACTAAACAGCCGCAACCACCAGCCATCAGCCAGCAGCCAGCAGCCACTCACCCCAAACTAAATTTCGATTTATGCATCGAACGCGAGCTCGGCCCCGACCACTGGGTGAAAACATGAACAATTTCTTTGCCTATAAGTTTGTAATCAATGACAAACATAAGAAAGAGAGAAATCAGCCCAAAGCATCATTGAGATACCTAACTTTTGCATTATTCAGATTCTGTGCAAATTGAGAGAGAAAAAAATTTTAAAACACAGAACTCTTTGAATCCCAGAAAATACCCAAACTAACAATTAAACTCTCATTCTCATATGAATCCGTATCCACAACCCCAATCCTGGCCTTTTTTCCCTGCAAATCCCATATCCCATCTATATCCTTTTCATTCTCAACTGGAAAGATATCTCCATATCAGCCATTTTTAACACTACGAAAATTGTCGGATTGGTACAGAGGTATTGATCTTCATGTATTGCATCTTTACAGCAAAAGGACATGAGATACGGACTTCAAGATCAACCAAATAACAAAGGTTATTCAACACTGAAGGATTGTTAACTGATCCTTCTTCAAACTAGAAATAGAGAAAAAGACATTTAAAGTTCAATTATCCATAATTAAGGTTCTTTGATTGTTGATTGTGAATGAGACAGAGACAAGCCGTCGATGAACCCACGGCCACCGCTACCATCAAGGTCGTTAGACCACTTCCGCCACCGCGACTGCGACGCTAGCTTCGCCAGCAGCCGCTCCTCCAACGGAATCAGCGGCGGCCTCGGAGGCTCAATCTCCAACTTCGTCCTCTACAAAGACCGCCCCTACCAACTTCGACCTCTACCAGCAATCTGCCCTCTCCACCATCAATTCCTACCTCTCCTCTCACTCCTCCAAGTCTTCCTCAAATTCCCAATCCCTCCCGCCAGAAAATATCACCAAGGCCCTCAAATTCGTCGTTGCCCTCTCAGTGATGGCCAAATTAGAACCCTCCCCAATCAAACCAGACGAGTCACCGATTAGAGGAGGGAGAGAGAGAGAGAGAGGAGCTCTGTGCTTTGGTGTTTTTGGGGTTTAGGAGTCGCCGATCAGAGGGGTGGGGGGAGAGAGAGAGAGAGAGCTTTGTGTTTTTATTTTAATTTTTTTTATTTTTTTTATTATAGTGAAAGACTATTCTGCCCCTGAGAAAAATATTACATAGGACCCACGTGCTTGCCACGTCAGCAAACAGATGGCCCCGTTAAGATTTTTTGACGGAAGTATCACGTTGTTGTCAAAATACATGTTTGGGTATCACATTGATACTTTTGAGAGTTCGGGTATCAAATTGGCCTTGGCAGCATAGTTTGGGGATGGTGACTGAATTTTTCTCTTGCGACAAATCCACACTTTCTCCTCCAGTCTGGCGACCATCTAGTCACCGGAATAAATTAGAAGGGTCAAACTCTGGTTAGGGGTAATTTTGATGGTGATCAATTTTGGATAAAGAGAAAGTAGAGAACAAGCCACGAGCTTGGCAGAAATAGTCAGAACATTTGTGGCTCTCGACTTAGTTACTTAATCCACGCGTATAGGCATGACAATAGAATTTGTTTTTGAACAATTAAGTCATGAAAGAATATTGAAGGGTAAGAAATTAAGTGCAGGGTGAAGTTAACAATTAGTAGGGTGGCTATAGCCGCATCTCTAATTGAATGTAAGCTCTTGTGGCCAAAGAAACCGTTAAATATTGCAATCCTAGCTATAATTAGGTACCACCAAGTCACCAGCTAATAACCAATACTAGTCCATGGTGCAGTCCCTTCTCTCATCTTTCTATTGGCACAATATTAATGTGTGGAATTAAAGACTCGCAGAGCTGCAATGTTATAAGTAGTTTACTGATAATGATGCTTCACATCAATCTCCCCATCTTTATCAATTTTGAACAAGGTGAAGAGATTGGCATATAAAGAGATTGGTAAAGAGTAGTTGACTTCTCTTGTTGTTTTGTCTATTTGTCTTCGTCTCCCAAGAGATTTTATCCTTCAAATTTCAAACCAAAACGACTTAATCAGGTTGTTGTTTTTGATGGACTAATTTCAGTTTACCCCCCTGAGGTTAGGGGTCGTCATCATGTTAGTCCCTCGAGTTTCAATTTAATCAGTAACACCCTTGTACTCTCTAAATTCATCAGCCGTGTCCAATTTCTAATATTCTGTTCAATTTAGACCGTTAAGTCTGACTTTTGAGGGCTAAAATAGTCATTTCAAGACAAAAAAAAACTTAAAAAAAAAAGAATTTTTTTTTCTTTTTTTCGTTTTTTTTTTCATTAAATTTTTTTTTTCTTGTTTTTTTCTTTTTCTTTTTCTTCGCTTATTATTATTATTATTTTAATTTTGTCTTCAATCTATACACCACAAGTTATAATAGGTTTATAAAAACAAAAAAAATACTCTATGTGGTTAAAAAGCCGCTCGCTGGTCTACGATATTTGTGATATATCTCCGATAAAGCGAAGAATTTTAGGATATATCTGTAAAATATAATAGGTTTATAAAGTGAAGAATTTTAGGATATGTCCCCAATAAAGTGAAGAAATATCTATAATATATGATTAAAAAATAAATACAGATATTTCTTCACTTTATTGGGGATATATTCTAAAATTCTTCGCTTTATCGGAGATGTTCCACAAATATCGTAGACCAGCGAGCGAAGAATTTTAGGATATATCCCCAATAAAGTGAAGAAATATTTGTATTTATTTTTTTAATCATATTTTACAAATATTTCTTTACTTTATTGGGGATATATCATATTATTCTTCACTTTATAAACCTATTATATTTTATAGATATATTTTACAAATATATCCTAAAATTTTTCGCTTTATCGGAGATATATCACAAATATCGTAGACCAGCGAGCGACTTTTTAACTACCTAGAGTATTTTTTTTTTGTTTTTATAAACCTATTATAACTTGTGGTGTATAGGTTGAAGACAAAATTTATAAAAATAAAAAATAAAAAAAATAAAAAGAAACACCTAGAGTATTTTTTTTTTTGTTTTTATAAACCTATTATAACTTGTGGTGTATAGGAGAAGTTTTAAATACACACCCCTAATTACTTAATACACACTCCATACTTGATACACCACTCATTTAATTTCTCATTCTAATATTCTACTAAATGCACAACCCAAAGTACCTAAAATATCCTTAATCTAAAAAATCATGAAATATCCTATTATTTGACTATATTAAGGCTACTATTTAATATGATTAGTATATTCTAGTATATTGATTTTTTTAAATGACCATATTGATTACTTGTGTTACTTATTCAGAAATCCGTAAAGATTTATTATTGTTCCCTTTAAATAGATGCATATAAATAGGTTTTATATTATTTGAGTTCTCATCCACCAAACACCATGTTGATCAAGTATAAAATTATGAGTTGAACATTTAACCAAAACTATATCACTAGTTTATCTCCAATGGTGGAACTATAAAGTTGTCATTAGAGGGGCCAAACAAATTAACAATTACAAAGTTTTTTCACCCGTGATGTTTTATATTAGAAAATAAATGGATTAATCGTATCTCTTAGAAAAAAGAAAGAAAAGTAAATTAACTAAAAAATGGGAGTAAAACGATTTGTTTTAAAAACATTTAATACCATTGATTTTGCAATTCTAAATATTATGGCTTCTAACCTCATTTAATTACAATTTATTTAAGAAAAAATTAAATTAGATAGTTTCTAACTTTATTCTTGTACAAATTAGGAGACCATGTATAGAAATTTGTTGTGTTTATCTAACTATTTATACATAAATTATTCTATATAAGGAAAATATGACTATTTCTTTCTTTCTTTCTCATAGATGTCTGTTTTGGTCATTCAACCTACCTACAAAATCTAATTTAAAATATAAAATAATAGGGATGTGTATTAAGTGATTAGGGGTGTGTATTTAAAATTTCTCGGTGTATAGGTTGAAGACAAAATTTTTTTTAAAAAAATAATAAGCGAAGAAACAGAAAAAAAAAAAAAAAACAGAATTTTTTTTTATATAACTTGTGGTGTATAGGTTGAAGACAAAATTTATAAAAAAAAAAAATAAAAAAAAAACCTTAATTTTCTAGTTTCTTTATTCTTCCCGTCGAAAAAAAAAATCAAAAACCTAGAAGAAAAAAACAACTTTTTCTTCTTTTGTGCCCCCACCACCAAAAAAAAAAAAAAAATCCTTCTTCCCCAGACCGGCCTCCAACCAGCCCTCCCCCTCCAGACCGGTCTCACCTCACTGGCCAACACCCACACCCGGGCCAACCTTGTTGCAGACCCTGCGCCTGCCCACCCGCGCAGCCCACCCGGCCCCGCGCCAGCAGCCTACCTGCAGCGCCTCCGCGCTACTGCAACAGCGCACGCCCAGCAGCAACAGCACCGCCTTCGATCTAGCCCGATTCTGGCACTATTCCGGCCGACCGCCTTCGTCTTCCTCCACCCCCACACCCCGCGCAGCGCACCTAGTGCCTGCATCACCGACCGGCCAGTGTAGCCGGCTATCCCCCAACAGAAAGAAGAAGACACAAAGGAGGAAGAAGAGATAAAAAGAAAAAGAAAAAAAAAGAAACAGAAACAGAAAAATAAAGAAAGAAACGAAGGAAGAAAAAAAAAAAACAACGAAGAAACAGAAAAAAAAAAAAAAAAAAAAGGAAACAGATTTTTTATATATATATAATTTGGAGCTCAAAATTACCATTTTGCCCCCTAAAAGGGGCCCACATAACAGATTTAACGTCCAATTTGGACGGAAGTCCAAAAATTGGACACGGCTGATGAATTTGGAGAGTACAAGGATGTTACTGATTAAATTGAAACTAGAGGGACTAACATGATGACGACCCCTAACCTCAGAGGGGTAAACTGAAATTAGTCCTATCTTTTATATTTATTTTATTGATATGTAAATGGTTGAAGAAAATGTATGATTTTCAGGGAATAGCTTGACTAGTAGAAGCAAAAGACATGGATAAGAATGATGTTGGTGTTAGGAAATTCGGGTCACCTTCCGAATTCCCTAGCCCAAGACCGAAACCGAATGAAGACAGTAATCACAAACTATGCAAGCAAACACAAGATTGTTGACGAGGTTCGGTCAAACAGTTGACCTACGTCCCCGGGTGATGATGATGGTGGATCCACTAAATGAGAAGAAGATTACAAACCTTTTGAAGAACGTTTTTGGTTCTTCCACTCAAATAATCTCTCTCCTCACAACCCAAATTCTCAATAGAGAATTCCCAAATACACTCGATCTCTCAAAACTTGCAACTCTCTAAAATCTCTCAAATTATCAGAACTCTCAATTGATCCACACACGGATCTCTCTAAACGATGTCTCAATGGCACCCTCCAGAATGAGTCTCTTTCAACCCACAACGGCACCTCCTAGAATGAGTCTCTTTCAACTCACATCTTCTCTAAATGGTGTCTTCCAATCTTCGAAAGCACACACCAAACCAATAACCCTGAATGACTATTTATAGGCTCACGATTAGTCCAACTCTCAATAGGATCTTCAATCCTAAACCTTTACTTCTAAGGAAAAACTCCATAAATCCTAGATACACTAGAATTGCTTACCCAAAGCCTTTAGAAGTAAAGAATCCAAAACAGACAAGGAATTAGATATTGAGCCGCAATCCTAACAATTTCCACCTCGGCTCAAAATCTCTGAACTTTCACTGAACGCAAGCTTCCTTGGGTCTTCTCAACGAACCACGATCACCACCACACCTCAATGCGCCTCTTGTGCTCAATAGCCAAAGTAGTTTGCCAAGTTTCACAACCACTCCAACTTGACCCTTGGATAACAACTCTTTTCCCCAAACATGCACCGTGCAGCCACTTGCATAGTTGCCAAACCTAATAGGAGCGATCTTTAATGGTTTGCACAACTTATCTTGAGCAACATCCCCCAGAAACAATTCTCTCACCATAAACTCCATGGAAATCTTCTCTTGACGCATCACTCTTAGAACACCAAGTTTGCCTCTCTCAACTTCCTCATTAACTCTACTCTCCAAAGTGGGTGACACTCTGATTGTGGAATATGCATGAGCTAGCATATCTCCACCACAAACTTGTGTTAGAATCCTTATGGGTCTGCCTCCCTTTAAGGACTGCTGCAATTTTTGTTGCTCTTGAAATTTCATCTCATAAGCAAATTTCGTTCCTCCACATTTGCTATTGCTCATCTTCCCCGAATGCCTATAGGAACCAAGATTGCCAATCTTTCCACCTTGAACCAAACTTTTAGTGGAATAGTTAGTTCCACCTCGAACAAAACTCCTTTCTCAATGATAGAGACCCTTCACATTCTTAACTTTTATCAGAACGAGTGCTCCATTCAACACTTCAAAAGTTCCACCTTAACCCACAATAATCTTGTGGTCTTCAAAATCCAAAGTCCCAAGAAATATCATATTAGAAACATGGCGACATTCACTAAAGTCCTTTGATCCATCATGCACCTCAATTTTGATTGTTCTAACACTAGCGACTTTGTAGGTTTTATGCACAAACCCACTTCACTAAACCTTCCTACACGAGCCCGTAGGAAGAAAAAAAATCAATATGTATGTGTTCGAAACAACCCATATCTCAGATCCACTCAGCTTGTGGCTTCTCTTAACATGATGTGATCACGATTGCATCTCCATAATCTTCTTCGAAATCTTCGCTAGCCATGCCTATAGTAGTTCCTCAATTTTCCTTAGCCTTCAACTTTCCACATTAATATCTGATATGCTCGAAACTCATACAATAATAGCACTCCACGTCTTGTCTCTATCTTGATTTCCAAATTTCTCCAACGTCTTCATGGTCGCTCTTGAACCTAGAGCTCTGATACCACTTGTTAGGAAATTCGGGTCACCTTCCGAATTCCCTAGCCCAAGACCGAAACCGAATGAAGACAGTAATCACAAACTATGCAAGCAAACACAAGATTGTTGACGAGGTTCGGTCAAACAGTTGACCTACGTCCCCGGGTGATGATGATGGTGGATCCACTAAATGAGAAGAAGATTACAAACCTTTTGAAGAACGTTTTTGGTTCTTCCACTCAAATAACCTCTCTCCTCACAACCCAAATTCTCAATAGAGAATTCCCAAATACACTCGATCTCTCAAAGCTTGCAACTCTCTAAAATCTCTCAAATTATCAGAACTCTCAATTGATCCACACACGGATCTCTCTAAACGATGTCTCAATGGCACCCTCCAGAATGAGTCTCTTTCAACCCACAACGGTACCTCCTAGAATGAGTCTCTTTCAACTCACATCTTCTCTAAATGGTGTCTTTCAATCTCCGAAAGCACACACCAAACCAATAACCCTGAATGACTATTTATAGGCTCACGATTAGTCCAACTCTCAATAGGATCTTCAATCCTAAACCTTTACTTCTAAGGAAAAACTCCATAAATCCTAGATACACTAGAATTGCTTACCCAAAGCCTTTAGAAGTAAAGAATTCAAAACAGACAAGGAATTAGATATTGAGCCGCAATCCTAACAGTTGGAACAGTCTATAAGTGAGATCAATACTATAATTTGTCCATGGGGATTTTTTACGTAAAAATAGAATTAATTTGACTAAAGGTCTAACTCTCACAGTACAAACAAAGTTAACGCATAGAGAATGGTAACAACTGCTTGAGTTTGAGAATAACTCTGATATTGCCAAACCATCTACAAGGAGTTCACCTCCCGTAAAATATGTGATAATTTTTAGCGGATTCAACATATTTTAATGATAAGAGGAAAATTGCACATAAGTACCCATATTTCATAGGTGCAACAAAGTAAGCTTGCCTAATTCTACCATCATAAGTGCAAAAAGTTAGGCCAAAAAAATAAAAATGTCATACTTCTCCCCAGTTATTATTCATTGTTCTTTAACAAATTAGAAAAATCAAGCGATTTTTTTTTTTTTAAAAGAAGAAGATAAAATCGGATCAAATTTAAACCACAAAGAATATTGATATGGTTTGTAGACATATGGAGTTTTTTTTTTTTTTTTTTTAACCAAAAAAAGGAGAAGAAATATGGAGTTTTTACAATTCTTGTAAGGCATTCAGAATATAAAAAAATGACAGGAAACTTACTCTTAATCAAAAATTCAAGAATCGGCCTAGATTCCGTTATCCTTTTCTTACTAGGCAAGCATTTTACTCCATCATTTTATGGTTTTAATTTTTGTTTCAGAGTTGGTTTTGATTATTTGTTTCAAAGTTTCTTTATGAACATTATTTGAAATTTTCATTAGGAAGAAAAATATAGACGATTGTTTTTTTATTTTTTATTTTTTATATACATACATTCGGCTGAAATTTCCATTAGCTTGATTGACTTAAAACGGTAAAGACATACGTGACAATTGTGAGTCCAAATACGCACCATGTCACTATGTGAATGGAGTTATAGTGAGTGAAAAAAAGACGCCGAACACTTAATTCTTTAGGATGAGCTACTTCATATGGTTGATTGAATAATTCTTAATAAGGATGAGATATCTATATGCACGTTCTTTTTTTTTCTTCCACATCCTGCAATTTGATAAAATATATTCATAATAATGTGCGCAATTTTCTAACTAGCTATGGAAAGGGATGCAATAAAGGCTGATGATAGGGAGAAAATTATAGGAATTGTTGGTTGAGAAGTAAACTTTATTTCATTCGAATGAAGACCTGCTTCGAACGGGAATATATTAATTAAGGATCTAATAATATTAACATGAGCTTATGAAAAAATGATTGATATCAGCAATCACATTTTGGCTAGCTTTTTGGGTAATGTTGGTGAGTGTAAGAAATTGATAGACACGGCTAGAGACGCATTTATGCTTAATGATGAAAACAAAGTGATTATGATTGTGGTTGAGAGTAAATGCAAGGAGTATATGACCAATTGTAAGTGTCATCATAACAAGGATGAAGTATTTCCATGGACGGTTCAGATATATGGTTATAAAGAAAAGAAAACTCATATATATATATTCAGCTACTATGGACAAGTATGAAAAAAGTGATGTTGGAGCAATCTTTAAGAGTGGTTATGGTTGGGACTTGGCTGCAGAGTATTTATGTGAACAATTAAAGAACCGATGACAAGTAACTAAGAGAGAATCCGTTGTAAATGAGTATAGTAAGTTGTTGAGTTTATCAGTCGCTATTGCTGCTTTGAATTACTCCAATATATAGTAGGTGTTATATCCTCCTAAGGGCTGTTCAGAAAAACAAGGGAACAACATTATGCAACAACAGAAAACATTTGTTGCAAATATTGAAAGAAAATTATGAGATGGTGCAACGTTATTTCTCAAACTTACTGATTCTTACCAGCCATGGGACTCCATACTAGCTTAGTATTGAACAACACTTCAACAAATTTTTTTTTGAGAGTGAATCACAAGAAATTGAATTTGTTTATGTATTATTGGTCGGTAAATAAGATGAGGACGATTATGATATCATTATCACTAGAGTTATTGTCTATAAAGATGCTAACCATCAGTCGCGTTCAACAATTCATCTTGAAGTAACATTAGGACTTTTCTCAGCGATGAACGTGATATGCAGTTGTTCGAGACTATAGAGTATAAGAGTGAAAAATTGTGACATATAACATTACCGCTTAACTTCCTTTGATGATACATTTGTTCCCTTTGTTTGAACCTGACCATTGGGCTTTCTTGGTTTTTACATTTAGGATATTGACCCAATGCCCAATTTTGAGTCAAGTTACTCCCACTTACTCCACTAAGAAAATTTTACTCCCATTTACCCAATTTAAATGCAAGTGACATTTTTACCCCCAATCTAATTAATAAACTACAAACTTCTCTCTCTCTCTTTCTCTCTTCCCCTGTCACGTCGACTAAGCGAGTGACCACCATCTCTGTTGACTCGAAGAAGCCAAGTTCACTACTGTCTTCGCCGGACAAGGATTGGACGACGGTTCTTCAGGAGCTAGGCGTTGGGGACTGGACGGTGGCGTCCATCCATGGAGGCTTCGTCGTTCCTCAACAGATCCACAACCGACGCGAACGCTAGTGTGGCTGACCCGAAATTGCAGCAATCGGAGCCGGTGCCGGAGCTTCTTCAACCTCCAAGAAAGTCAAGTTAAAAAACTGATCGATGGCGTATATGATCACCGACTTGTCGTCCATAACCGAATTCGGGTCGACCCGAACGTCGTTGACCGACGAATAATAGCCTTCGGAAGCCGGAGACGAAGTCACGGTGAGTGAGTAATTGGGGAGCAGAGTCTGGATTTGGGTGCCGCGGTGGAGGTAGGGTAGGGTTTTGACGGAGAGTCGTCGCGGTGAGATGAAGACGGTGGAGTTGGAAATTCACAGAGAAGAAAACCCAGTGGGCCATTGAGTCATTAACATATGTGGTAGAAGATCATTGGTGTTATGTTCCTCTAATATATAAATACTTGTTATATGCTTGGTTTGGTAATTTTTTTGACTTGCCCAGCAAACTTTTTCAAAATTGACTTGGCAATAATAACATTATTGAGGGCCAATAATGTTTCTACTGGGGGCAATAATCATATTATTAGGGGCCAGTAATGTTTCTACTGGGGGGCAATAATCATATTATTAGGGGGCAGTAATGTTTCTACTGGAGGGCAATAATCATATTATTGGGGGCTACTGGGGGTCAATAATAATATTATTGGGGAACAATACTATTCTCTCGTGACTTATGAGATCTCATACGAGCTTTTTGAGATCTTCCGGTGACTTGTGACTGGATTTCGGCTACCGATGACCGGTGATGGGACTCCGTCGGCGGTGACCGAAGCCTAGCGCTGGTCACGGGAGTCCGACAAGGTCTCCGATGACTTCTCTTTCTAAGTGACAAAGAAGGAGAGGGCAAAATTGTCCTAAAAATAAATAAAAAGTAATAAAAAAAAATACTTAATTGGGTATTAGGGCAAAATATATATAAAATATTTTGTGTAAATGGGCAATCTCTTAGAGTGTTTGGGTAAGTGGGGTTAATTAATCCCAAAATTGGGTAAATAAAGGTTACTATGTAGATCTTATCTCTTTTTAGTTTACACAGAGACAGAGAGAGAGAATTGCATAGACGCATTAAACAAATTAGTAGACCGATTTTTATTTTTTCTAGGGGTAGGCATTTGAACTCGAAATTCTGAACCTAAACCTGAACTTGAACCCGTCTAATCCCATCCCAGGCGATATAAGACGGGATCATTTTTTTTTAGTGATCGGGATGGTCCCGTTCCGAAGTATTCAGGATTCGAATGACATTGTAATTTAAATCTCGAGTTGATCCAATCTCATTCCTAAATATTTGTATTTATAAATTAAATTAAATTTTTTTATAGGTTGTTTGTGATAATTTTTAATATTTATATTTGGCAACTACTCAATGAGCTTGAACTTATTTGAGCTTCTTTCGAGTGCTGTAAAGCTATAAGGCTTGGATTGATGATTTTTGTATGGATAATGCTCATATATGTTGGTGTTCAAGTATTTTGACCTTTGAATGATCATTGATGATTTGATACTAAGTTGAATTATACAACAAAGCTAATGCATAGAGAATGGTAACAAACTAACAACTGCTTGAGTTTGAGAATAACTCTGATATTGCCAAACCATCTGCAAGGAGTTCACCCCCCTTAAAATATGTGAGAATTTTTAGTGGATTCAACATATTTTAATGATAAGAGGAAAATTGCAATAATTACCTGCGTTTCATTGGCGCAACAGAGTAAGCTTACCTAATTCTACCATCATAAATGCAAAAAATTAGAAAACAACTCAAGATGATACAATGATGGAATCGTCTACTGTTGAGAAGATCATTGAAGGAGTAATGAGTATGTCTACCAAAGATGATCTAGCAGATCCTGATGATAGTTGTGTTCTACCAAGTGTTTCTCCAAAAGAGGCATTTCAAGGAGTACAATTGCATTTAGCAAGGTTATTATCTCATGTTGTGTAAGAAAGCTTTGGTACAATGGAAGCTGGGTGTTTTTGGTGTTGGCAGGCGACGGAGCGTCCCTTGCATTCATGTTGGAGTGTTGTCATGAAGCTACGGTCTTAGAAAGGGTGAATATTTACTCCAATTTAGTCTCAAAGAAGTTTTCGAGTTTCACCTAGTTTTTTCAGATGTCAATGGATAAATTGACGATGGATGAGCTAAAATTGATGGTGATTATTCTTTGGTTTAACTGGAAGGAACACATTGAGGTTCTCCATAGTGGTATGTTTTGACACTCTGAGGTGATCTACAATGTGGTAGTGGTTGTTTGGACAGACTTGTTAGCAACTTAGAGTCGTGAACACAGAAGAAATTATGGAAATTTGGAGGTTGTACAGGGAGTAGATCGACAACATAGGTGACATGCTCCACCTTCTCAATCTTGAAACTCAATTATGATGTAGCAGTAGTGCATAGCGAAGATAGGGTGGGTGTGAGTGTAGTGCTGCGTATGGGGTCTGGAGCGCTGGGAAAGAGATTATGTTTTCTCTTATTACCTTTGGTTGTTGAGTTAAGGGCATCTCCAACAGACTAGCTATTGCTAAGTTAAATTTAGCTTTAGCTAAATTGGCTAGCTATATTTAGCTAGAGAATCATGCATAGCTAAAGCAAAAGTTATATTTCTCTCTTCTCTTTTATCCACATGTCAGTTAATGATTGGATAAAATATAGTATATTATTTATAAATAGATACTACTGCTAGAGCAACATTGCTAAATCAATAACTATATTTCACAATTTTAGCTATATTTAACTACAAAATAATTTCTACTGTTGGAGATGCTCTAATGGCTTTAAGAGCTGGTTTGAAGGAAGCTGTGACATGAAGACTTGTTTCTCTTTCAATTGAAACGGATTCCATGGATGCAACTTGTCTGACGAATGATTGTAAAGAATGCTTAGTAGAGAAGGTATTACTGTCAAGCAGATTAGAAGCTTAATGGGTTGCTTCATGTTCCCATTGTCGATTATATTCCTAAAAAGGCTAAGCAGGTAGCTCACTCTATTGCGAGTTTTGTAGCTCGGGAAGATGAGTGTTTTTAGTAGTTCGTGGTTGGCCTCCTTGGCTCATGAAAGCTATTTCAAATGATAACCCATGGTTGTTCTGGGGTTGTGCGTGGTTCAATTTTATAATTAGCTATTTTTTTTTAATAAAAGACTATTTTTTACTAAAAAGAAATACACTGACCCAAATTGAAACCAAAAAATATATTATTTAACTAAAATTATTAATTTATCAAACTTTTATTTATCGAGATTTTACTGTATCTAAAGTTTTGACTCGGCCCACATTCGATTAAAAAAAAAAAAAGAAAAAAAAAAGAAAAAGACTTGAATGTTAAAATGAAGTGAACTGTGAAGGAAACAAAAATCAGGATTATTCCCATTTTCTCAAAATGGCAGCCCCAAAATAAAAACGAGTAGAGAATCAATCACCATCACATCAAGAAGAAGTGACCTGCTTTGGATTGCGAGATAATTAGATGACATAAGAGAACCAGCAACACCAAAACCGAAAAAATACCAAAGCAAATCTCAGTGTGTGTGTGTTATAGAAGCATGAGCGTCCCCGGAAAGCTGAAATCCTCGAGCTCCGAATTGGACCTGGATCGGCCCAACCTCGAGGACTACCTCCCTTCCGGAGCCTCCATCCAGCAAGAACCCGACGGCAACCTTCGCCTGTAAAACCCCTCAACCCTCTTTTCTTCTTCTTCTTCTTCTTCTCCTCCGAGATTTTTAATTGTCCTCAACTCATTTCACTCTGTTGAAATCTCAGGCGTGATTTGCTTGATATCTCTCCCGCCCTCGCCGAGGCCGCCGGTGCCATTATCGATGTGAGTTGCTTGCTCAGTTTCTCATTTTTGTTCAAGCTCTGATTCTTTGGTAGGGACTAGGGAGACAAAGTTAATAATCGATTGTTTTGACTGTAAGCTTGCTAGCCAAGTGTTCTGTAATCTCACCAATTTCATTAGAGATTCAAGTTTTGATCGAATTTTTGCTGATTGATTGTGAATGTTGGATGAACAGGACTCGTTCACGCGGTGCTTTAAGTCGAATCCTCCGGAGCCGTGGAATTGGAATATCTATTTGTTCCCTTTGTGGTGTTTCGGAGTGGTGATTCGATACTTTGTTCTATTTCCGGCAAGGTTAGAGCCTCTATCTTCTGCTTACATATTCAAACTTCCATGCATTTATGCCATCAAGCTACGAAATGTGCTGGTATGAGGTTACTGGTATAACAGGACATTGTCTCGCTGATTATTAGTTGATGGTGCTCGCCATTGTCGTTCTTGTTGTTGTCTGTTTAGCTATTGAGGGGCTTAACTTATTGTGCAGGGTACTGGTCTTGACTATTGGATGGATAATTTTCCTTTCGGCATTCATTCCTGTGCACTTCCTACTCAAAGGCCATGAAAAATGGAGAAAAAATTTAGAGGTGCAGATTGTTTTATTACATTTCTATACTTATCATGTATTGCATTTTTTTCCTATTGTCTGAAAACAAGGTTGGATTTTTGTGATTGCCTTTTATAGGAATCAGGTTAAATGAAGTAGTATTGCATAATCTTTCACAGACTGCTACAATATAGTTTGGGTTATACATATATTATCTTTTTATGCACTCTAAAAAATAGTTGAACTGTATTTTGCCATTGTTCTCAACATAAGGTATTTGCCTTTTTCTCTAGTCTTTGTCTAGCAAGTGATACATGTGAATAATCCTAAGGGTGGTAGTTCTAGTCTATTATAGCATAGGGCATAATACACTTATATTCTTGATGCTCCTTCATCTGGTCTTGCTTTCTACATTGAACATCCTGTACTTATTATGCCCTGTTGTTTCTTTTTCCTTCAGAGATGTTTGGTGGAGTTAATGTGTAGCTTCTTTGTTGCATCTTGGACTGGGGTTGTGAAGTACCATGGACCAAAGCCTAGTATGCGGCCAAAGCAGGTAGTTTTAACTTTAATGTTCCTTTTTTTAAATAACCATATTCATTTGCTCCTGTCCTTATATTTTCTTTCCTGGTTTGAGCAGGTTTTTGTGGCCAATCATACTTCTATGATTGATTTCATCATCCTGGAACAAATGACGGCATTTGCTGTAATTATGCAAAAGCATCCTGGATGGGTTGGTAAGCGTTATTGCTAATATTGTTATTTATTGGAATTCCATTTTTGAAAGTGTTTCTGCCAAAACCTAAAAGGAAACTTGAGTCACTTTCATGCACAGAGTTCTATACTTGTCTGTATCATTGAAACGTCAGGTTAGATTTGCCCGATTTATGTAGTGTAATTACTACAATTATCCATCTTACATGTAAGTTCCTCAGGCCTTTGATGGAAGTGAAGTTTTCTGGCTTTGTGTGATTTTATTTTATTTTCATGGTTTAGAAAATGAATTTAGTAGTGTTACCATATTTTTTCTTGTACATCAATGAATCTTTTGTAAAAGTGGCCAAGTGAAGAGCCACGTTTTGGCCTTTTGGATCTGTTCTATTTTTGTTTACCACAAATAATAACAGTCAGGAATGGGAAAAATCTAAGTTCGCATTTTGCATATAATAAATGGAGTCCTTATGATTTTTATTTTCTTGGAGAAAGATGAAATCAAACTGATTATTATCTCTGTTTATGCCTCACATGAAGGATTGTTGCAAAAAACTATTTTGGAGAGTGTGGGATGTATCTGGTTCAATCGTTCAGAATCAAAGGATCGGGAAATTGTTGCGAAGAAGTAAGTATAAATAGAAAGAGCATGCTGGATTTCTGTATTAAGTTGTTGCCCATGTTGTTGGTATATGAACTTGTACAGTTATATCTCTTTTTCAGATTAAGGGATCATGTGGTGGGGCCTGACAATAACCCTCTCCTTATATTTCCCGAAGGAACTTGTGTAAACAATCACTACACTGTTATGTTTAAGAAGGTCTGTATCTGAGTTTTTGTTTTGCTCAGGTTTTAGTGTGTTAATATTCGTGTTTCACTGTAGGACATATGTGTACTGAATTTGTTTCTATTAAGAAGTTCTTGGTCTTTGTCGTTTGATCTAACTTTTTCTTTTATTTGTTTATATGTTTAGGGTGCATTTGAGCTTGGCTGCTCAGTTTGCCCTGTTGCAATCAAGTACAATAAAATTTTCGTTGATGCATTCTGGAACAGCAGAAAGTAAGCTTGAATTCTGACAGACTAATATAATATGCACTCAGACTTATTTATTTACTTGGAGAATGGGTTTGGTCCTTGACATATCTTTCTTATTATGATCAAGAAAGTTGTCTACTCATATCTACTCTGAAACTAGTATAATGGAAAGCATGAAGTGTTTCAATGCCAGTAAACATAATCGTTATAGTCCGATCCTTGTGAGCTGGCCATTGATGGTGCTCTGTTTTTTAATTTTTTTTGCTTTAGATCCATGATTTGGAAGCCTTTAGCAATGCTTGGGCTGTTGTTATGCTGTCCATGGTACCGTAAGGGTTTATATAATATGGTTTTGTTGCAGGCAGTCCTTCACAATGCATCTGCTACAGCTTATGACATCATGGGCTGTTGTTTGTGATGTGTGGTATTTGGAGCCCGAAAATATGAAGCCTGGGGAGACTGCCATTGAATTTGCAGAGAGGTAACAACTAGTCTTTCCTGGGCTTGTATTAAGAACAAAGTGCCTTGCCCCATTTTGGTCTGATCTTGTTTTATCTCCACCATTTTGGATACTTCATTGCAGGGTCAGGGACATAATTTCTGTTCGAGCAGGACTGAAGAAGGTCCCGTGGGATGGGTATCTGAAATACT
Source organism: Rosa rugosa (assembly GCF_958449725.1). Taxonomy (NCBI): domain Eukaryota; kingdom Viridiplantae; phylum Streptophyta; class Magnoliopsida; order Rosales; family Rosaceae; genus Rosa; species Rosa rugosa. Next base: position 35,353,792 of record NC_084822.1, read on the forward strand.
CTCGCCCTAGCCCAAAGCATAGAGAGAGGAAGTAAGTAGAAGAATGAAAAGAAAATTCTTAGACCAACTATTTTCATTTGCAATCTTTACTTGCATCTTATATACAGACGCCGCATATCATCATGGAGCTTATTAGTAATCTTCTGTTTGCAGGCAACAGAGCTTTGCCGAGTCTATGCTCCGACGCCTCGAGGATAAGTGATATTGTTTCTTTGTTTTTAATCTTAGTTCATTTTAAACTTGCATGTACTACACTCCATACTCTTCAATTGAGTAACTGGTTTTGGAGCCTAAAGATATAGCTGTCATTGAGAAAACACGTAAATGTTGATATAATTATCACCCCTTGCCCAGTTATTTTCATGAATATGCAAAGCTTATAAATTTCGGTAGTGTCGGTTTGCTCAGAATTTTGTAGAAAGTTCTCCTTACGTGTCATTTGGTTTGTTTCGGTTGAGCATTCGAATAGATTTGAGCTCCTAATGAAACCACCAATTTAGGTTTTCTTTGTATAAACACAGCCATCTTCCATTAGAATGAGAGCTTGACTCACTAATGGGGACTTGACTTTGAGGCCCCTTCTGTTTGGCACTTGATAGAAGCAATTCCAGAAAATTGAATTTTCTTGCTGATCATTTAAAACCAAGGAATAAAAGCTCCTTTTCATATTTGAGAACCAAGTTCCTTTTCATATTTGAGAACCAAGGAATAAAAGCTCCTTTTCATATTTGAGAAGTGTAGTCACATGACGCAGACTGCAGTGATTGACTTCTCCATTTCATACCATAATCACAAACACCTTCCAATAGCGGTCTTTACTTATCTATCATTTTATTCAATTTTTTTTTCTTCTTGCTAACCAACGTTGTCATTTATTTAATTGGTCGTGGTTAGGCATGCCTTGTTTGTTTTCGTTTTGCACTTTATAATAATGGGCACGAGTTTTTGCAGATGTATAAGGAATCGTCAAACAATAACTTAGTTGTAAAGTGATAGTTAATACAACGTTGATCAATTATTTGAAGTATATGATCTTATTATGAGAGAATTATTATCTTTTAGATTTAGAAAAAGAAGATTATCAAACATATTGAAAGTTATGTAATCATATCAAAATAACAAGTTGGCGTCTATTTTTAACAGTTTAGTGATTAAACAATATTGTGAAAGTGCATATGCATTTTTGGTTCCATGTGTTTATATCAGATTGCAATTTTGGTTCATTCGAAGGAAAAGCCACCAAGAAAGACCACAATAATGGCGGAGATCGGCCTTTACCATCAGGTGATGACTTGGGTAGACCGAGAGTCTATTTGTGAATATTCGCTATTTCAACATCAATAATAATGGTGTTTGTCTGAAATAAATAAATAAAATCCGTTACCCAATTTTCAAAATAAACGAAATCACAGAACTGATCATTTAACATACAGCTTTGTTGTTCTAACATCCGTGTTGAATACGTCGAGGAACTATATGGTATCATCCAAATTCCAGAGCCGTGCTAACATGGTTCCACACAGTCCATACTAGAGAACACACCCCCTAAAACACAAAGAACAGATACAGTTGTCCATTTCTGTGAACGTAATGAACACCTCCAAACATAGGCGCCAAAATAAACAAACGCACATTACCCCACACACTACATAGCGACATAGGCCACGAGAGGAACAGAGCACAACCCCGAAGTCTTCCCACACCCTTCACTGCAGTCAAGGTCGTCTCCTCTCCCAGTTCTGACCCGCACCTTGCTCCACTCAAGACTCCACTGCGTTGTACTTTTCCACCTTCTTCCTTCCTTCCTTCCACAATCCATAGTACCTTTCTGCTCCCACTGATTTCCCATTATTATTAAACCCCTCCCCCACTCAGTCCTTAAACCCAAAACCCAAAATGAGTTTCTCTAACCTCACCCTGCTCCTCACCCTCACCCTCCTCATCTCAACCCTCACCGCCCCCTCCTCCGCCGCCACCCTCAACTGCACTACTACCCCCTCCGCCAATTCCACCTGCCAATCCCTCATCGACTTCGCCCCCACAAACGCCACCACTCTCAACGCCGTCAAGACCCTCTTCAACATCACCCACCTCCGCACCTTACTCGGAGCCAACAACCTCCCCCTCTCGACCCGACCCGACGAACCCGTCGCCGCCAACCAGAAGCTCCGAATCCCCTTCTCCTGCCGCTGCTTCAACGGCTCCGGCGTCTCCTACCGCCGCCCCCAGTACATCGTCAAGGCCCGCGACGGCCTCGACTACATAGCCAGCTTGTTCTCGCGCCTGGTCACGTTCCAGGAGATCGCCCAGGTCAATGGCATACCCGACCCGGATAAGATCGAGGTCGGGCAGGAGCTGTGGATCCCACTGCCGTGTAGCTGCGACAAAGTGGACGGCGAGGAAGTAGTGCATTACGGACACGTGGTGGACCCTGGGAGCTCGGTACAGGGGATCGCCGAAGAGTATGGGGTCACCCAAGAGACGCTCCTTCGGATCAATGGGATGCCTGACCCCAATGAACTCAAGGCTGGTCAGGTCCTTGATGTTCCTCTCAAAGGTAAAAACCTTTTTCACTTTTCACCTCTCATTTTCTACTTTTGCAACCCCATTATTTATTAGTAATGTACTATGATTAAAATTTAAAATGGAGTTACATCACTATCATAGTGACTCAAACTTTAGGGGCTTCTTTGGCAGGTTATTGAATTTGGGCTTCAGATATTAGTAAGCAAGCTTTGTTTTCTACCCTAGTGCCATTAGATAATCTCGATAGGGTTGCATGTTGCATCAATTAGATGACTTCAATTAAAGAGGCTGCAAATTAATTAATAACAGCAGATAATGTTTTTTTATTTGATCCGGGTGTCACCTCGTTTACGTTCTCACTTGCTGGTCACAAACTAGTGGGAGTTGGCCATAAATTGGTGGCAGTTGAGACTCGAACGCTAGACACGGGTTATATGCTAAGCCGCTCGACCCAACCTTACCACACTAAGTGATTGCAGAAATTGTTGTTATAGTAGTGATTTTGATATAGAATTAATTAAGATAATTAGGACTAATTAGGAAGAGTTGGTTTAATAGATTGAGTTGTCCTTCTCTGGAAAATTCCCATTGCCATCCTGTAATGGCAGTACTGACTTTGACTATTTTGTTAGGAGGGATAGAAAATTGTAGACACAGTACTAGAATTGTTTGGTAGGTGAAACTGTGGAAGGATAATCAGGAGGTATAGTCAGAGATATTCTGTAGAAAGTTAGCTAACCTTATTATTCGTGTCTATAATTGTTTTGTGGGGACTCCAATAGCTACATTATAGACACAGCTAAATCAAACAGGGTGTTTATTGCTGGTGATATGTACTGTCGCAAATAATTTGTGTGAACTTTATTGCTGGCTTCAAATTGATCAGGTTTTGTTTGATACAAGATAGTACTGCATTTGACTGTTTAACAGTTAGATCAGGTTGTGAGTCACCTCTTTGCAGTATCATTTTTTTTTTTGGGGGAAAAATGACTGATGTTTCAAATGTGGATTTGGCAGCTTGTGCATCGTCAGTACGAAATGACTCGATAGATTCCCCGTTACTTGTTCCTAATAACACCTATGTCTTCACTGCTTACAATTGTGTGAAGTGCCAATGTAGTTCTGCGAACAACTGGACGTGAGTGCATCTCGGACTACTTTTTTTTTTTTTTTGGGTTTTACCCCATTGGAGAATTCTCATCAAGTTTCAAGTAACTGTAATTTTTGTTTTGTGGCCAGATTACAATGCGCGCCATCAAATCTTAATTCAACTCTCTGGACGACATGCCCTTCGATGCAATGCCAAGATTCAAATCAATTATACATTGGCAACACCACAGCTTCCTCCACCTGCAATCAAACGACTTGTGCCTATGGGGGTTACAATGCCAAAACCATTCTTACAAATCTGGTAGCTCAGTCTAACTGTTCAAGTAAGTGCACCTTAACCTGTTTCTTGATAACGAGAATTGCCATTGCATAATGCATATTTATGTTCTGAGCTGTTAACCAAATTCTTGGGCCATCCTCTGCATAAATGCATTAGACAAATTCACGAGTTTGGCCCCAGCAAGAAGGAAAATTTCATCAGTTTGGACAGTAGTTCTGAGCATAATTGCATATGGTCCTGGGCCATTCTCTCAGCCATGGCATTGTCACCATAAAACATCTCATCAAATTATTCTCAGGGCCAGCCGGGCAGATATCTTTTCACTAGGCATCATATTGGTTACTTTGCATTTAGACTGATTTGAATTCGTCATTACCTTTTCGATCAATGTTGATATTAATTCACCAACACTAGATGACTACAAGAAGCTGATCCGTCCTCTATATCTCCACACTTGCATTACCCTAATTTTGTCGATGATTACTTGTTCAGCTAAACATTAATTTAGTTGGACACCTGTAATAACTGTGTTCATCAATTCAAACTGATATCTGTGCCTTTCATTGGCCAACAGCTCCTAGCATCGCTTCAAAGATGGGATTACACAGCTGGAGTTGGAGCTTCGTTTTCGTCTCAATTCACCTGGCTCTTCTTTGTCTTCATCTTCTATGATGAAATGTCTGTGTAAGTTTGTACGAGATTGTCCAGTTTTTGCTTGTGTTAGGAGGATGATGAAGCAGACTCATATGGTGCAATTCTTCTGTACATCCTTAATGTACGAGTATATATCAAATTTGTGACCAAGCATGCATGATCATGCCTTGTGGAGAGTAGATTTCCTTTTGTTAGGAATCAAATACAACCTTGATTCAACCATGCTTTGGACTCATCTTGTAGCAATGCCATTTTTAAATGTTATCATACATTCTGTTCTGTGTGGATCACACTGTTCTTGTAGGCAAAAATTAGGTCTAAATTTAAACTATGGAACTAGTTTATGCAACTATCTACAAACTAGGGGCATCTCCAACTCTAGTGTCAAAAGTCATTTTGGCTTCTCCATTCCAAGTCCAGCATCTCCATCCCAATAGAAAAGGGAGTCAAAATGACTCTGAGTCGAAAGCTTAGTCATTTTGACCAAGTTTTGTAGAACAAAAGCCAAAATGGAGAAGGGAGAGGAGGTGGGTTCCATGGTCTATTGAGATTTTGCTATGACTTTTAATTAAAGAGGGTTAGAGATCTACAATCTGAATGAATAGTAATGACATTAGGAGTGTCAAATTCATGAAATGGTTATGACTTTTGACTAAAGGGTTGGAGATGCCCTAAGGTATTAGAAAAAATTGATCGGAGTAAAAAAAACGAAATTACCTCCTCACACGGTGCTCGGTTTGGAACTTCACTTGAATCCGCAAAGTGTTAGTGAAGCGGAAGAGGTTATAATGTAAAAAAAATGAACTCAAAATTGTGTAGAACTCTCTCAATTTGCTAAACAAACCCATTCTATAAAAAGTATGAAAATTGTGTGACAGTTCACTCATAATGAAGATGTGACCCGATTGAGAGTGAAATTTCGGACCCAAGTAAAATCCGAAATGCAAAACTGTAAATTTGCAACTGCAAGTCCTCGCGTCTCTGTTTGCAGTAGAATACAAAACCACCCTGTGTAAACTGCAATTATAAAGTAAACCCAAAAACTTGGGCTCTTCTCTCTCGCGTTCGAACTACCACCAGCGGTCGCCAACTTTTTTGCAGTCGGAGAATTAGCGGTTGAGAATTCTCAATTTCCAACCCTCTTTCCTCTTCATCACTTCATCTATCTCTCTCACTCACCACGACCCTAACACTCTCTCAGCCTCTCTCTCTCTGTGTCAGTCCCTCCCTCTGCAAAAAGGTGAAAACTTTATCTTATCCTTTCGTTCTTGTCGAATAAGTTTTCATGGGAATCAAAAAGAGGCTCTGCGCTCTCATTTCTGGTTGCCACTTTCTCGTTTTGCGTTGTTCGTAAGCATTGCGATAGAGGTTTTGCAGTTATGCTCTGTTTTCGAATGTATTACCGTTCTGTTTCCGAGAGGGAGTTTATAGACATTTATTTATTGTGTATAGTATTCACTATTCAGTGTTTGGTGTCGGAAATGATCATTTTAATGTGTAAAGTTCCTTCATTTTCTTCTTTTTTGTGGTAATAATGTTTGAATGTGTGGAATTGGGTATGATGTTAATGAATTATGATTGTTGAATTCTTAATATTGGGAAATTCTGACATGTTATTTTGAATCTGCTATGTGGTTTTGAAGAAATTTCAAGAATTGATGAAAATGACGGCTACCCAATTTAGAGGTGGTACATCTTCTACCGGGTTGAGGAATAGAACCAGTGACTACAATTCAGTAACTAAGAAAGTTAGGGTGTATTCATTGCGCCAAACGGAAGCTAAGTTTGTGGCACTAAGTAATAGAAAGGATTTGAGCAATGACAGTGCTGTGGGGGGCAGCAATCTGTCATCTAAGCATAGATCACAGTACTCGCCGCTAGTTACTCATCGCAGAAGGACCCGTTTTCCGGTGGTGGCTAATCAATTGAGTTCGGAGTTTGGTGTCGGTTGCTCTGAGGTTGAGGAAAAGGTGATTCTTAAGGAAATGCATGCTCCCCTAACTGCTGATCGTGATGAACCGTAAGACCTTAACTTTTGTTATGTGTAAATTTTTGCTTGATTCTCTTTCCTGAAAATGCTGCTTTTATCATTTTGCTTCTATTTTATTTTTCTTCTTTGATGCTTTCAATTTATTAGTTTGCTTCACTTTTTCTAATATATTGTTACTATGCACAATTTGGACATAAGATTGGCATACATTTTCGACTGAATTACTCTTTCCCATACAAAGAAATTCTTATTCTTCTTTCAAATTCACTAGATGCATCTGTAAAATCTCTGATTTTTTTTTTTTTTTTGTAGGGAATGGTAAATATGAGCTTGCTATATTTTGAAAATTTATAGATTTTGAAATTTTTTCTCTAATTTAGTGGAAGCCTCTCCCTCACTTTATCTGCCAGTTGCTCTTTTCCACTTCCCCTCCGTTCTGATATTATCTGGGCATGGAAGCTAGTTTTATATGAAGTTGATCTGGAAACCATTACTAGCAAAAGCTTTTGGGGGTTGGTCTACTTCAGATAGTTTCTGAAATCCTCAAGTAGTGTTAGGTGATACAGGATTTGGACTTTGCTGCCTTCTTATGACATCCTTGATTTGCTTGTTTTATGTGTATGATTCTTTTGTATGTCTCTTGTTTCCCCCTCCATGAATCACAGTGAGTTGAGAGACATTCCTGTCCCTGAAGCATATTCTCCAAATGTGAAACGCGAGCTGCTGATGCTTTCCTTACCTGCAATTGTGGGTCAGGCAATTGATCCCATAGCAATGCTGATGGAGACTGCTTATATTGGTAGACTGGGTATGCTTCACTCCTTGAAACAAGTTTGAATCTAAACTTATATTAATTCGGAGCTCTCACTTTTTTTCTTTTTCTTTTTGCGTATAATTTTCTTCTTCTTCTTCTTCTTCCCATAGGCTCTGTGGAGTTGGCCTCAGCTGGTGTATCAATGAACATCTTTAATTATATATCAAAACTATTTAATATCCCTCTCCTCAGTGTTGCTACATCTTTTGTGGCTGAAGACATTGCAAAGTCTGCAAGTAAAGCTTCTACTATAGGTGAAGTTGAATTTTTGGTTAACTCTTTGGCCATCTTTGTCATACATAAATTTGGTTGAGTGTTAGTAACTGATTTAGGCTTCCTGTGTACAGAAAATGCTTATGAAGACATTACTAATGGAAAATCTGTACCTGCTGAGAGAAAGCAATTATCTTCAGTGTCAACAGCCTTACTTTTAGCACTTGGCATCGGCTTGTTTGAGGCGCTAGCCTTGTCTTTGGGATCTGGTTTGTTTCTGAATATGATGGGGATATCATCAGTAGGTTCTCTGATCTAAACTTACATCTATCATGATTAATTATCTGCCATTTCTTATCCCTTTTTAGTGTTTACATAAAATCTTTTTTGTGAATCTACGATATCATATCGAAGGTCTAGTTTATGCACAGTTTGAATAACAATCTGATGGTATAATATGGGGAAGATTTTGTTACTTTTTTATTGGCTGAGGGGGAGTTCAAAAGTGGTCTGGTTTTTATTATTATTAGTTTTTTTTTAATATACTTCTGAGCACGTGAGTGTTTAATTCTAAGTAAGTGTTTTCCTTTTCTAATATTACAGAACTCTCCTATGCACATTCCGGCAAAAAGGTTTCTCATAATAAGAGCATTTGGTGCTCCTGCAGTTGTAGCATCTTTGGCTCTTCAAGGAGTTTTCCGTGGTTTTAAGGATACAACAACTCCAGTACTATGTCTAGGTAAGTGTTTATTATGTATATGTGTGTGTGTGTGTGGGCGTGTGCATCTAACTGACAAAATCCTCTGTAGATAGCATTATGCATAGATTCCTTGCCATAATAGTCAGACATTCATTTCACTGCAGTTAAATACTTTAACGTGTTGCCTTGGGATTCAACATTTCCAAGTTTGTATACTTCTATTGTATTGGCTTGTCATAACTCTCTTTTGTTCTGATTGGACGATCAATAACTTGATTATATCGATGCCATCGTGCTACTGATGAAATGTATAAACATTATTCTATTATCAGTTTATCACCAGCATCTTGAGTAGTCTCACATTCTTTCTTTTGGGAAGGGGTAGTGAGTAACACTGTTCAATGCTATATATATGTAATAAGTAACCAAATGGCTGTTACCATCTTTGATTTAGTAGTAAAAAAGTGTACAGTTATGGGAAGTCAGCTTTCTATCATATCTGCAAACCCACTATGCATGTTCCCTTGACAAACTCTATATAGTTCCGTCTCCATGTTGTTAATTTATTTTTGCTTTTTCGTCTTTCCTGTTAATTGATGTTTGTTTGTTCCATGTGCAGGTATTGGTAATCTTTTAGCTGCGTTCTTGTTACCAACACTAATATATTATTTTCGTTTGGGTGTAACTGGTGCAGCAATGTCTACTGTTATATCTCAGTATGTGATTCTTGATAGTTTTCTCATATTATACCCTTTTATTTTGGCTTTACTTGGCAAGTGAACAGTCTTGAATTTTTGGTTTCAGATACACCGTCACATTTTTAATGATCTGGTTTTTAAATAAGAAAGCAGTACTATTGCCTCCAAAGATGGGATCATTGCAATTTGGTGGATACATAAAATCTGGTAAGTTCTGTCACTCATGCTGATAAACCCTCCCCTTGAAGTTTAGACATAAAACTCTGCTGTATTATCTTGGCCATGACTCATATAGGCAGGTAAGAGAGCTGTTTTAGGGTTTAGGTTTGGGGCCTTGGGTATATAAATTATGGAATTTGGTCTTCCCGGGGGCGAGGTAGGGGTTTTCGTATGGCATACAGGAAGATGTTTTGGTTTTAGAAGGCTTGGTTTTGTTGAGTTCACCACAACCATCTGCAACTGTGAAAATGATTATAGCAGTCATTTTACTTTACCACCATACAATTTAGATGAGAAGAACTTTTGAACAAAATGCTTGAAGTAAAGAAGGAAATATAATTCAATAGAAGACTATGACTTCATTCATGCAGAACAACTGAAATTGTATTCAAAGGTAATCCATGAACTTATTCGTGCAAAGCAAAACTAAAAAATTTGATATCTGTCTTTTCATTTATCCAGTATCAAAACTCATATAGGAAAATACCACCTTTTCCAGTGCTGTTTCAATTATATCATTGGATAAATAGCAATACAAAATTATTATAGTAGTTGAATTCGATTGTGGATTGAGTAATCCGATTGTTATATTTTGATGTTTCACTTCTCATTGTATTGTGGTTGAAGTACATGTAAAACTGTTTCTTTTCTTCGTAAATAATCTTCTCGGTTACGTTCCTTTTTCAAAATTCTTTACCTAATTGCCTTAATTTGGAACTCTGGGATGACATAGGTGGTTTTCTTCTGGGAAGAACTCTTGCTGTTCTCACGACCATGACATTAGGAACATCAATGGCTGCTCGTCAAGGTCCAGTAGCTATGGCTGCTCATCAGATATGTATACAAGTATGGTTGGCTGTATCCCTTCTAACTGATGCACTCGCTACATCTGGTCAGGTATTAGCTTCATATTCATCATCATAATTCGTTCCCATTTGATGTAGTTCAATCATTGTTTTCCTCTTTTCACTTGATCCGAGTTTCATAGATTTTTGTTGATCTAAATTGGGTAACGATTTAAAGTGCTTTCCTGCCTACATTTACACATTTGGTTTTGGAGGAATAATTTAGGAGTCAAAGTGCTGATGGATTTAAGTATATTAAACGATCTAAACACCTCTAGTTTTTTTTTAGAAAGGTTCTAAGTTGAGGAACTCAGAAGCTTTGTACTAGACTTTCCAAATATACTTTATGGGTCTTTCGTGAAAAATATGTGCCTTTGGTGCATATCACATCAAACTTATAAAGCTAAATTTCTATCTGTAGGCCCTGATTGCGAGTTATTCATCAAAAGGCGAATACAAAATTGTTAAAGAGATTACTGACTTCATGCTGAAGGTAAACTTTAATTGTATGGTTTATAACCTATTTAGTAGATGGATGCTCCCAGATTTTACTGATCTTATTTTATCGTTTATTCATGTTGCTTATTGTGGATGTTTTTCCAGATAGGATTGTTTATAGGTGTTTCATTGGCTGTAATTCTGGGAACATCTTTTGGTTCTATAGCGACCTTGTTCACCAAGGATGCTGCAGTATTGGAGATCCTTAGATCTGGGGTATTGGTATGTATGAAAATTTATGCTTAGTGATTTTACAGAAACTGCAGTTAGTCTTTTATAACAATGCTGATGTTGTCAAATTTGCCACAGTTTGTCAGTGCTAGTCAACCTTTGACTTCTTTAGCTTATGTTTTCGATGGTCTCCATTATGGTGTTTCAGATTTTGCATATGCAGCTCGTGCCATGGTAAGCTGCTTGAAAGAAATCCAGAACTATTTGGTGCTGCATTATGGTGTTTCGATAGTTGTATACGTTTCTCTTTATTATCTTTTGACAATTTTTTTGTTTTACAATAGATGGTCGTGGGTGCAATATCATCTGTATTTCTGCTATATGCTCCTTCTGTTATCGGTCTTTCTGGGGTTTGGTTGGGTTTGACTCTCTTCATGGGCTTGCGTGCTGTGGCTGGATTTGTCAGGTGACTTTCTAATACTATCAAATTTTGGCTGTTATACTCTTTTAGATACCCGTCCTACCTTTTAACTAGGTTTCTCGTTTATGGCTCTGATGGAAATAAATTACCTGTTGCTAATTGTATGTCTACTACAGTATCAGCCTTTTGTCTGGGATAACCAGTATGCACATTATCTCTCTACTAATCGAACATATTTGAATTTTATATGATTTATCCATTTATCATTGCAATTATTGCTTTTGTATTTTTTTTTACCCTCTTTTACATATCTTCTTTCCTTTCAGATTGCTTTCAAAATCAGGTCCATGGTGGTTCCTGCATAGGGACACTGAGACACCTCAGGTCAGTGCATTCATAAATTTTGTGTGTTTTAGGTGAGTCTCTAATGATCGCAAATGTATGCATGTCTTCAAGAATGGATTTCATGTTGGTCTATTGACTTTTCTTCTTCTCAAATTATGCATGATGTGTAGCTGTTATCTCAGTTACCTTCTTTTTTCATGGAATTCTTCTTACAAGCCTAAATTTTAGAGAAGGGGCTTTCATATGGACATGTTTTGCAGATTTTAGAATGTTTGATCCTTTTTTTTTTTTTTTTCGGTTAGCTTGTAACGAGCGGATATTAGCAAAATCTGGATTTGGTTGAATGACATCCTAGGCTGAGTACCTTTCATAAACTGGCGAGAGGTTGGAGCTGTATTGCAGCTTTGGATTCCCTAGTCATATCAGCTGATTAAACAATTTTTGATTCATTGGCAACATCTGGCAATATTCTTTTATTGTATATATAAAAAGTAAGATCTTTGTTAATTGTTTTAACGTTTATGTAATCATATCACTCGGTTCAGTAGAGTTTTCCCTATTCTTGCAACAAATTAGAGCATCTGGCAGGTGGTTCTATCTGTGTACACTGTATAAGATTGAGCCTAGGGTTTCCATTGGTGCGAACAGAAAGTAATTCTTGTCCTCTTGAGGAAACTAATACTGATTCTGGGTGCGGCTAGTCAGACCTCTTAAAGTTTTCCATTTGAAGCTACGTTCTTCTATTTACAGTCAAAATTTTCATCCCAGCCACCCACACACTTTTCTTCGTAATCAAAATCTAATTTACTTCAAAGTAAAGTACACAACAATAACTTAGAGAAGGATCACAATTTGAAGGTCCTTAGGCTCCCTTCATCTTTATTATTTACCTGCTATTGTCCTTCCTAATATAACGTTGATTGTTTTGCAAGCATATATCTATCTAGTTTCATAATACAATGGAATCTTCAACAATGGTCATCCTTCTCATATGCACGACATACATATTTTTTAACTACGCCTTGACAGAAAATTGACAGAATATGCTATTGGAATCCATATACTGCATTGATTATTTTTAGATATAAAAAAAAAAATCAACAATTTATATTACATTACCACAATCATGGGCATGCATTAGATATTTTATTTGGGTTTTGAACTAATTTAGTTGTACGCAGTGTGACAAACCCATTTTTTGAGATCGAGGGTGGGACTTGTGCCTACTGTCCACCTCCAAAGAATTCAATATCACCTAATTTCTTTATGAGATCCAACGCCCAGCTGAAAGGTCCATTTACTGTTGAGCCGAGGGTTGGTCCGTTGATATAAATGAGTCACTGAGCTTGTCATGACTCATATATCCCATTCTCTCTCTCAACTTCACAAAATCCAGAATGCCAGAAAGAATGAGTCCTTCAACAATAATGACCATCCTCTTGGTTCTCCTCACATGCCTTTGGTCACTCATCTCTGCCTCCCCAAAATCAAAGCACAGAAAACTACCACCCGGCCCTCGGTCACTGCCAATAACGGGAAACCTCCATATGCTAGGCAACCTCCCCCATCGAAGCCTCCAACAATTGGCCAAAAAATATGGACACATCATGTCCATTCGTCTAGGCAATGTTTCTACCATAGTAGTCTCCTCCCCACAAGCCGCAGAGCTATTCCTCAAAACTCATGACACCAATTTCGCCAGCCGGCCCAAAATCCAAGCCTCAGAGTACCTGTCCTACGGCACAAAGGGCATGGCCTTTTCCCAGTACGGTCCCTATTGGCGCCATATGAGGAAGCTCTGCACGCTTCATCTCTTCTGTCCAGCAAAAATGGAGGCTTTCAGGCCGCTGCGAAAGGAGGAACTGGGACTGCTGGTAAGAAAGCTGAAGAGAGCTACAGAGGAAGGTGGAGTCGTGGATGTTAGTGAGGAGATTGGTGTGATGAATGAGGACATAACGTATAGGATGGTGTTGGGCTGTAAAAGGGATGATAGGTTTGATTTGAAAGCCATTGTTGAGGAAACGCTTTTCTTGACTGGGGCTTTCAATATATCTGATTTTGTTCCTTCCCTTGCCGCACTGGATATTCAGGTATGCTAATCCCAAGTTCCTTACTCTTTTCCCATAGGCAGTTCTCTTTGATGGTTAATTAATATCCGAACCGATGCAATGGTAGACAAGTCCGGCCAAATCTTCTTAATTCTACATTATTGTTTTCATGTATATATGGAGCTGGTTTACCATTACATATACCATACACTAAACGATTTGAAATTTTAAACCGGAACCCGGTTGTATAGCAGTACAGGTGAGGGCACTTCTTCAGTTCTTTGTCTCTACGAACTACTTGATTAACAAAGTAGACGTCAACATAACGAACTAGTTTTGGGAGAGTAACCAGCAGCTAGCCAGTAGTAATCAGTTCGGAGCTAGTAAGCATTGAGTGATTGAAGATGTGTGGATAAATTAAAATTTCACTTCTCGAATCACAGTAGAAAAAAGCACCATGGTATTAGACTATGAGGATTTGTTTGAAAGTTAAAAATATATTAAAGATGCTTTAGTAACTTGATCTGTGGTCGATTAATTTCCCCAATTTGCTCAAATTGAGATGTTGGAAGAATCACACAGACCTAAACCTAAAACGACTCCCCAATATTGCACGTTTTCGTTATCAGAGGTAGAGCAGTAGTATATGACATGTATTAACTATTAAGTAAATTAATTAGATCAAGAGCTAGAGCGATCAGCCTTTTTTGCTCTAGTGCAACGAATCTTATAATTTGTTCTGTAGTCTTGTCCCTCAATTAATTAATAAACTGATGCGGGAATGGAAATTTTGTTCACACATGTTCAATTACTCGGTGCACATCCTTCCAGCTATAAAGTTTAGCAGGGAAGCCTTTTTCTGGTGATCTGGATCTTAGAGTAGATAACATAATAGAATAACATGCATATGCATAGTACTCTGGAATCTTAATGATGCAATAATTCCTTTCTCCCAGGGATTGACCAAGCGCTTAAAGAAAGTTAGCAAGACGATCGATCAACTCCTGGAGAAGATAATAGACGAGCATGAACAAGTTGCCAACACTAGGAGTGGGAAACAAGGCCATGAGGACTTTGTAGACGTGTTGCTTTCGTTAACGAACCAACCGTTGAACCCGAATGATGAGCAAGTACACTTTCTTGATCGAACAAATGTGAAAGCCATCTTACTAGACATGATCTCGGCGGCTTTTGATACTTCGGCCACATCGATTGTTTGGAGCCTTGCCGAGCTCTTGAGGCATCCAAGGATCATGAAGAATCTGCAAGAAGAGCTCCAAAGTGTGGTTGGTATGGACCGAATGGTGGAAGAATCTGATTTGCCCAAGCTGGATTACTTGAGTATGGTGGTGAAGGAGAGCTTCAGACTACACCCAGTTGCACCGTTACTAATCCCACATGAATCCATCGAGGACATTACAATCGATGGATATGACATTCCCAAGAAGTCGCGGATCATAGTAAACATCTGGAGCATTGGAAGAGATCCTAATGTTTGGTCCGAAAATGTTGAGGAATTTTATCCTGAAAGGTTCATGAACAAAAATATAGACCTCCGGGGACATGACTTTCAGCTCATCCCATTTGGGTCTGGGCGCAGACGGTGTCCGGGTATGCAATTAGGACTAACCACAGTTCAGCTAGTTCTGGCACAGCTGGTGCACTGCTTTAACTGGGAGCTCCCAAATGGCTTGGTACCTCAAGACTTGGACATGTCCGAGGATTTCGGCTTATCACTGTCAAAAGCCAAACACTTGCTTGCAAAGCCAACGTACCGTCTTATGTAGGTTACTTTTTCAATGTCCTTTTGATTATGGAATCTTATGTAGTGTGTTGGATCTCAACAAACATTCATCCATAGTTTGTTGGATCTCAACAAGCATTCATCCATCTATCATTCTGCAGCTTCAAGAAATGTGCGGAATGTAATTGGTAAAATGATTTCATCAGTAATATTGTTTGCATCATGAATCAATACTAGGTAATGTGCCCGCGCTTTGCTGCGGGTTTTGTAGTTGATTAATTTAGCTGTAGTGGTATACAACAGTTGGATTGTTCTTAATATAAAAAATAGGACACATTGCTCATAAAGACTAAATCTCCACATGATCTTCAATAAATTTCGTGTAAGCAAACATTCAAGATGCTTTTGTTAACCCCAGCAATTAGAAGTAAATCATAAAATCAATCATATATTCAGGTGATCAGATTTGAAAATTTTTAATGTTTGAAAGGGATGCTGCTACAGAAGCAAAATGCAAAAGGAAAGAATGGTATTGAGGCTGTTGAAAAGTAATTACAACCTCCTAGATGAGTTTATAATTATGTTCTTTTTGTTAGCATCCACCTTAGCTGCTGCAGCTTCTTTATCTTTAGCTACGGCTTCCATCAATGCATCAACTTTTTTCATCAGCATCTGGAAAAGTTATAATATGTATTAGTACATTTAGGTTACAGAGATATTGCATTGAGGTTACTTAATGGCACAGATTATTATCTCTGACTTGTTTGACTTCTTGTGTTCATGAACATATTTTAATTTGATCTGTAATTCTGTATACAACCCTGGAATGATGTACTATGTAGAATAAGGAAAGCAGATATGATGGAAAAGGCTTGCAGATAAAATCCCAACATTCTATATGACCATGCACTAAATCCTTGCGAACACGGGGTTTCAAGTGCTCCATTTAACTCAGCCTAAATAAAAGGAACAAATGCAGTTCTATTTATAGAAAATTACATAGTAGCACATGACCAAAGATGTAAACACAGAAAACTCACTTTAAAAAAGATTTATACAAATAAGGACATGAGTTCAGGCCAAAAAGTCAAATGATGCAAGCCTGACTCATAATTTTAATGAAAAATGACCAAAATGCTTAATTTGATGAAATATTTACGCATATGCCACTGACCAAAATCTCTATTTTTCTCTCCGCTGTTTTACCCGTTCGCAGCCTAATCCAAGCCCGACCCGCCGAATCCCCGACTCGCCTTTGCAAAATGGACGGAACTGTGGTTGCTCTCATTCCAAACCCAACGCCTCCAAGCCCGGCCCGCTCCACGACGAAGGCTCTGGTCAGTACTCCCTCGCCGACGTCGAGTCGATTCTCAGCCCTATCATCAGCACCGCCGCATCGGGAGTGGTGAAGATCACCGATCCCGCCGTCGTTGCATCCAAAAGCTAATCACGCATGGCTACCTGCACGGAGAAGCGAAGTTGCTGATCGAGTCCGTTTGTAAATGCCACGATTTGGAGGACGATCAGATGGAGCTGCTGGTGCTGAAGACGCTGCTGTCAGCACTGATGTCGATTTCGCTGCGGATTCATGGCGATTGCTTGCTTCAGATAGTGAGGACTTGCTATGATATCTATTTGGGGAGTAATTAAGAATATAGTGAATCAGACGACGGCCGAGCGGTCAGTCCTCTCTCTCTTCCTATTTCACCTACATTGCCCCGTCGCTTACTTGTTTAGTGCTTCTTGTCCTGGTTTTTGATTTTGATTATTGCTTTTTGAGAGGTTGTGTTAGTGTTTTGTGCTATGGGCATGGCTATGTTGGATGTTAATTTTGATGAGGAGGTGTATTTGAATGTGCTTGCATTTTGCATCTGATGACTGAGGAACTGTAGAATTAAGGGAAAGATAGATTCTTTTGGTTGAAATGTTGTTTGTTTATCTTTGTAGCTTTGGTGAAGTAGTTGCAGTTATATGATTATCGAGTTTGTAATGGTCTTTGACTGATGCAAATCAAGTTCTTTAGAGGTAGGATGAAGGAATGTTGTTTTCATTGCATTGATTTCGTGGAAGGAGTATTTTGGTTTATGGGGTTGCATTATTGTCTTTAGTAACAGATTATTGATCTTTTAGTTGATGAGAAGTTATACACAGAGTGCTTCAAGGAAATCAGCTGTTAAATATTCAAAAACTTGACCCTTCAATGCCAATGTGTCTGTCATTGCATTGTGTGAAAGGTATGATGCATAACCACGCCAATTTGCCGCACTAATTTCTGTCGGTGTATTTTATTTTTATTTTTTATGATTGTCAGTGTATTTATTGAAATTGTTTTAATATGCACATTGTAGATGCAAGACAAAACACAAGTACGAGGGCAGTAGCAGAACATGAGTACGAGGGCAGTAGCAAGAACTAGATGAATATGACTACAGCGAGTGCAGTAGCAGGATTGGACGAGTGCAGTAGCAGGATTAGGCGATGACGAGTGCAGTAGCAAAACACGAGTATGAGTGCAGGAACAGAACTGGATAAGTATGAATGTAGTAGCTGGATTGGACAAGTGCAGTAGCAGGACTAGGCGATGACGAGTGCAGTAGCAGAACACGAGTACAAGTACAGTAGCAGAACTGAACGAATATGAGTACAGCGAGGGCAGTAGCAGGATTGGACGAGTGCAGTAGCAGAACTAGACGAGTATGAGTGCAGTAGCAGGATTAGGCGATGACGAGTACAGTAGCAGGATTAGGAGATGACGAGTGCAGTAGCAGAAAACGAGTACAAGTGTAGTAGCCGAATTGGACGAGTATGAGTGCAGTAGCAAGATTAGACGACGAGATAAGAGTCGTAGGAGAGTGAGGTTTTGTGAAGTAACATAAATGAATTATTCTCAAGGAAAAAAAAAAGTAACATAAACGGATTATTCTCAGAAGAAGAAAAAAAAGTAACATAAACGGATTATTTTCAGGAAAAAAAAAAAGTAACATAAATGGATTATTCTCACACACAAAAAAGTAACATAAACGGATTATTCTGAAGAAAAAAAGTAACATAAAGGGATTATTCTAAAAAAAAAAAGTAACATAAAAGGATTATATTTAGAAAAAAAAAAGCAACATAAAGGGATTTGAAGTCAAAAGAAGTAGCTAAGGGTAAAAAAGTAAATTAACTGATGACATGTGGCAAGTGGAGAGCAGATTGTCCTTATTTGTAAAATTTAATCTTTATAAAGGGATTAAAAGTCAAAAGAAGTAGTTAAGGATAAAAAAGTAAATTAATCCATGACATGTGGCAAGTGGAGAGGACATTGTCCTTATTTGTAAGATTTAGTCATTATATGTTTAATTCAATCTTTAAAGGATGTATTTGTTAAGTCATATTTTGTTAATAACTTATATGTAATTTGTTATTAAATAAATCCATGGATTATAAAAAACTCAAACAAAATTTTTTTAAATCTGAATTGAATACACCCCCCTTATTGATACTGCAATGGAGTGTTCATACATGAATGGTAATTTTAAAACCGAGTTCCTAGCAATTATGCTAATGAACATCTATTAACGGCTGGTTTACTTTGAAGGATGCAACATCCACGCATAGTGCTCTACTTACGGCCCAATGGATTTTCTATGTTCTTAGAGTGAGTTCCTGCCCATTTCCTTAAAAAAGTAATCTCAGCAATTTTGAGATATATAATTAATCTTTTCATTAATCACTGCATTCCTACCACTTATAATTTTGCAGTAGTATTTACAAAGTGCATAGCAGTTGACACTGCTAGCAATGCTGAAGCCTGGTTTCCATTCACCTTCTGTGAAATAAAACTGTACGTACAGCATGTAATCAAAGAATGGTGATTCTAATCATTCCTACAAATTTAATATATGGACCTCTCAATTTCTTTGAATATTTTTAAGTTCAATTTTACCCCTCTACAAAATGCTGATAAAAAAATTAGGATCTAAATTCCTAGCAGCCATGACAGAAAAGGAGAGAGAGAAGCAGTGAACGTAGCCATCGTGGTGGTGGTGAGAGAGGTGAGAAGTTGAATGTTTGACAAGATATATTAAACCCCTAACATACTCCATACTAATCTTTCTGACACAAATCTTATTCAAACAAAAGTTAGCAAGAGCCGAGGTTAACGAGATGCAGCTCCAACCTCAAAGTGTTATATAACCTTGGCAAGCCTACGTACGTTTTCCTCTAAAACCATGAAATGGTCATCAGTATCTTAATAAACTTATATAACCATGTTACTTTAATCCGTCTAGCTGTCTAGGAAAATGGTTTGGATATAGAGTTGGGCAGCGAGGGTAGTCATTGTTGTTCCAGAGAGAGTAGCAGAGGTATTGGATATCATTGTCAAGTTATTGGTAAGGACAAGGTTGGAAGAGGAGGAGGAGGAGGAGGAGGTGTAGAAACAAAAAAAAAATATTGGGGGGGGGGGGGGTGGAATTGGGCGTTTGGTGTCAAAATAAAAAGGAAGAGGGTCCATATTATATTATACATATATCTAAAGCTAAGTTTACTATTCCTAACTGTTCACTGGGAAGCGAAAATGACGGTTTTGTCCTCTGTTTTTGCTTTGACATACGGCTCTGCCATGTCCCCTCATTATATAAGCAAAAATCCCAAATTCTTAGTTTCTTCGGGAAGCCTCTATCAACATCCATATTCACTGTTTCGCAGCATCAAAATCAACAATCTCCCACGAACTTCAGCCTCTATCAACATCAGTCGCTCCATTCCAATTTCGGTTTGACAAGCCACTAACTTTACCGGTGCGCTTTTATAATCATGGCATTCAAATCCCCAATTTATATGAGCGGAATGGATGTTTGTGATTTCAATGGCCATATTAAAATGGCAGAGTGGAATCACGAGAAAGAAGGAGAAGAAGGATTGGGTCTGGGTTTGTTTTGGATTGCGCATGTAAGTTTTTCTTTTGTCTGATTCTGGGTTTTTGTTTTGGATTGCTCAATTTTTTGGATGCGTATTCTTTCTGGGTATTGTTGTTGTGCAGAAAAATATTCATTGAGGAATTGTAAGTTTAATCACCATATTAGACATTTATGTATTTACCAAATCTGTTGTTAGCCGTTTTTGGTTTTTTTTTGTAATTTATCTTTGATAGATTCCAATAAACCCTAACAATTTTATGAATGTAGGACACCATACATCTTGAGTTCAGAAATGCTGCCGTTATGTCAAGTGGGAAGAGTATGAGGCGTTGCAATCATAACTCATGCAGGGAGTAAATGTAATGCCAAGCCCTGAAGCCCGAAGGTATGTTCATTTTGAACAAAAAAAAATAAATTAATTGCATTATTTACTGGAGCTCACTGTAACTACTGAGTACTGATACGAGTGTTCTTTGCTATATGGTCAAATAATGAGTCACAAACACCCTTAAGCAAACCAAGTGTTGTTGTCGAAGTAAAAACAATTTTCAGTAGAATAGGATTTCCAGTCAATTGTGAATTGTGATTGGGTATATGTTTTGAATTTTTGGACCCCCATGAAGTTTTCTAATTGAGAGGAAAGTCTGTAGAGATTTAATTTCGGTCTCCAAAATCATTGAATCAATGTTCAGGGATTTAGGAAGGTTGATCCAAACTGGTGGGAGTTTGCAAATGAGTGGTTCCTAAGGAGCAGACACATTTATTGATAAATTTTGTGAGGAGAAAATGCAACAATAACTTTCCCTCTCAGAGTTCATGTTCTGGATTTCTGGTATGTGTTTTGATTTGGGAAAGAACATTTGTTGGTTTTTTGCTTAATACATTTTCGTATTGAAGAAAATTGTTACTGATGCGGATTTTGTATGTTTGATTCAGTTTCAGGGTTGGACCTAATTTTCAAGTTTGCAACTTTATATTCCCAAAAGCCAGAAGAGATTTAGGGCTTGACATAGTCTAAAAGCCATGGGAGAAGATCATGTGTACACAAAAGATCGGAGGGTTGAATCCATTCCAGATGAGGTTCTCAAATTTTGATTTGTTTTTAGTTTTTCCCCGTTCTCTTCTTTTTACTAAAACCTGTCTTCATTTGTTTGTGTACAACTCCTTGCATTCTCTGGCTCACACCCACTTAACAGTAATTGGCTCAGGTGATTTATATGATCTCTTATATATGCCAATGTAATTCATACGTGATCTGTATGATATAGTATTGTTTAATGATTACATCAGTTTAAATGGTTAGTTGTAGTTGGAGTAACCGTATCGGAATTGCTTAGTAAGGGTGCACTTGCTATTGTTCGTTTCTTATTCTTTCCCGTTGTTTGAATTGTACTTAACTATCTCAATTATTTTTGCACGATCAAATTGCTTTTCCACAGTGATTTCTATTCAATGTTAATGATCTGTATGTCTTATCAACTTCACGTTGTTCAATACGTAATTTCTGTAGCTCTGTTTATTTGAATCAGTCATGTAGAGTTTCTAAACTGTAATACATTGCCCTAAAAAGGTTATTCCCTTTTCCTTTCCAGTTTTAATAGTGAGGTTTCTTCCCTTTTCCTTTCCCTCACAAGCTGGAATATGGGCTTTTGAACATCAAGCCTGAACGTATGGATACTTTCTTTTCCTGTTATCTTTAGTCAACGTCTTAGTTTGAGTGAACAAAAACTAGAGGATCAGAGGTTTTGACTCCACAGAGGTGCACTCTCTACAATGATTGTATTTGTTTATGCAGATTCTGTATGCAAGCAGGTCTGCCATTACCCTGATCCTGTAACAAGGTAAACAAAATCTGTTCACCTATTGAAAGATGGAAAAGACCATTTGGTTAAAGCTTTCATTTCAAAACCACATTATTTTGAATCTCTATTATAGTTTGGTTCACTATTTACCTGAGTGAGAGTGCATGGATCAGTATTCTATGAGGAGTTAGATAACAAAACGCTTCATTGATTAGCTATTTCGTATTCCACTTATGCTATTCTGCTCTATTTGTGCGCAAATTTTTAGGGTCACAAGTTTGAATGAATTCTATAGTTACTATACTAGAGAAGAATAGAGCTTGAAGAATGGTTTGGGTTGCTTTACTTGGCACTTTTAGACGTTTTTGTCATGCCAATTGAAGCTCTTTACTACATTTCAAAAAAAAAGATGAAGATCCTCTTGACCCTTTGTATTGTGTATAACAGTCTTTCGACATAAGTTCAATATAAACTTCATTTACTTCTCTTTTTAAATCCGTTTGTTCTTTTCTTTTCAGGTTTAACATTGCACCAGACTTGATGAATCAAGCAAAAGATTATTTGAACAAAACTATATATGTTTGTTATATTGTTGGCTAGAGTGAGTGTTTTAGAATGCGCAAAAAAAAAAAAAAAAAGTATCTTCTAATGTTCCAATTATGTTTATTCGACCCAAAAGTTGTGGTTGCACAGTTGTGTGCAGTCCTGCCTTACTTTGAATGCCAATTTAGGATGGCCTGCCTTTGGAATGTTGATTTATGTGATTCTGTATTTGTCCTATCTCTGTTTCTTTGTTAGTACATTTTGAATGAGAACCTCTCCTATCTGCCGCAAAGAAGGTAATGTGTGCTGAGCATTAAGTTGCGATAATAGTTACTAGGAATTTCTAATTTGGAGTAAATTGAATGAATTCTTCAAAAGTGAGATTATTTTGACAACAAATATTGGCCCAGAAATGTTAATGTTAAATTAGAAGTGCTGCATCAAGCAAACAAACCCACGGCATCGCGCGGGCTATATCGCTAGTTTATTTACTATATACTAGAGCTCCTGTAACTGTACTGTTCTTAGGAACAGTTCATATCAGCAGCGGAATGACGGTTTTGCCCCCGAAGAATGTAGCGAGAGAGAGAGAGAGGCTCTGAGATACAGGCGTGGCGGCCATCAAGCTGTCCGATAGAAGCGAGTATCGACCGCATCAATCAGGATTTGAGATACGTAGGACGAGTAGGAGAGGTTGGTTTTCTATGCTTATTTGTCAGATTTGAGATTTGAGATTTTTGATTTGAAGTCGTCGTAGGTTGCTGGGGGGTGGGAAAGAGAAGAGGAGGGATTCAAGATTGTGGTGGGACGTTTAGGGTTTGCTTCCCTTGCTTATGTGTCTACATCCATGATCATAAGTGAGAAAGAGACACCCTTCAGTAATTCACATCTTCAGTGTAGTGAGGATGGCATACTTTTAATTAGTTTAAAGCACCATGTAGCATCACTCACTGTCTTAGGGACTGGCCTTATTTCTTATGCTTAATTCCTTTTTGGCTGATAACCATGTTGTGCATTAGTGAAATATCTTTTACGTATTGAACTATGTACGTGTGATTGTACTCCCCATCACCCTATCACTGATCACAAACGTTGTGATTGTTGTTGCAGGCTTCGGTTTGTACAGTTGGTGTCTTGATAGCCGTAATAGTTATCAAATCCTGGCTCCCATAACATTGGCATCATATAAATATCCCAATGCTGATGATGTTTAGATCAAGCGTCTCCTCCTGTAGTGAAATCACGGTCAACAAAGAAAAATTGGCATTATGGAATGCTAGGGTACTGGTTTCTAAAGAATTTCACGTTTATGCATGTGTGATAGTTTGCATATTAGGTTTTGTGTCTTTTTATTTCTATCTTCAATAAAAATCCCTTTTAGAGTTTTCCTTTTATTTCAAGATATCCTGTTCAGAAATCAAAGATTACAGCCACCGATCTTTTTTAATTTGAATTTCTTTACTGTCTTGAGAATAAAGTTTTACTGTTTCTGTCGTTACCTTGATAACGATTGATTCAATTATTGACCAAATTGAGTCGGATTTGGTTAAGGCAGTGTTTTCCGTTTTGAATGCTTGATATTGTCAATTTTGTGCTTTGCAGGAAGTTCATAATAGGAAGTTGTGATACAAAGCTCCTAGAACTGCTGGATTGTAAAAATTGCTCAACTCTTGGACGTTGTATGCTTATGTAAGGTAGCTTTTTTTTCCTTCTCCGACTATGTTTGAACTATCAAAAGTTATACGATGTTTTGCTATTGCATACAAGTCATGAATGTGATCTGTACACAAATGGTAAAAAGCAATTAGAGGCTCAGAACAGTCAGTATATGAAGCTTATGATTACACAGCTGAGTGGATAAATTACTGTTAGGTTTGAGGAAAAGATTTATACTGCTGCTACTAGCAATAGATTTATGTATATCTATGATTTCTTGATACTTCCAGGTCCATTATTTTTTTTCATTCTGTGGTTAGTTAGCAGAATTGCAGATTAATTCAGCAGTCCGATGAGCTAACATGGTGAGAATTCCAGAAATTGTCTGTTTGTTTATTGTAGTCAAAGTTGGAAAGTTTAGAATATTGAAGTTCATTTCTTGATTAACTGAATTGAAATTAGTTGTTTTTGATGTAACTTGGTGAGTTGGTAGTAGCATATGACATGGCTGGTCAGTTAGTCTATTGTTTAACCTGGCTTTCTGCCTCAAAAAGCAATATTTTCTCAAACTAGGTGGCAGAAAAGAGAGCTGCATTCTTACCATTTGCTGCATTTTGGATTGCAGGACCCTTTGCTTTATGGTCGGTTAGGATATTTTTGCTCAAGTTTGTGATCACCTTTGAATTATGCTATCAATTGTTTTGAATGGTATCTTATGGTAAGTGAACAGGTGTTTAGCCAGTTCAAATTTGTTTGATATTTTTTTTGTCAGTTCAGCTTTAGGGATAATGAATTCTATTTTTGTATTTTCTGTTGTAAATTTTTGAAACTACTTTGAAATCTTTCATATGTTACAATGTTCACAGTGTGTGCACAGTGATCAAGCCCTTCATTGATGTGGGACGATAGATTTTCTTTTTATGGGTTTTTGGGTTTGTAATAGTCATCTTCACTTTTTCAGGGAAAGTGATAGTTCGTGCTCCTGAAGAAAATGCTAGAGCTTCCTACAATTTGGACACTCTTTGAACTACAGAGCCGTTTGAGAAAGAACCAATTCAGGTAAAGTTGAAGTGGACAAATTTTTTTTTTGTCTCTGTTTTTTTTTTTTTTACACAATAGGCATCACATACTCATCCTTTTGCACGGATACGATGCTCCCTTGAAAAGTCATCCTATGAAGTAGCTACACATGTTATTGTCATGAATTTGTTATTTGATGGTAAGTCCTCAGAAAGCATGCTTCCTATTCTGTTCCACATGCCATAATAAGCACACTTGATCTTCCTGATATCTTAAAATTTAAACAGTCCTGTAGTACAATTGCTTTCTGATGTTTTAGATTGTACAGTGCATATTATTTCTGTTTCATAATTGTTAGTTTATTACAAGGAACAAGAACCTGTAGGTTGTTTAGCATTATTACTAAAAGGCATTTCCAAATCAAAACACTGCTGATGACAAACTTATGCTGAAGGAATATTAAGCCTATTATATGTCAACAGGTGAATTGAAAGTATAAATAAAATAACAAATTACATATAAGTTATTAACAAAAGATGACTTAACAAATACATTCTTTAAAGATTGAATTAAACATATAAGGACTAAATCTTACAAATAAGGACAATGTCCTCTCCACTTGCCACATGTCATAGATTAATTTACTTTTTCTTATCCTTAACTACTTCTTTTGACTTTTAATCCCTTTATAAGGATTAAATTTTACAAATAAGGACAATCTACTCTCCACTTGCCACATGTCATCAGTTAATTTACTTTTTTACCCTTAGCTACTTCTTTTGACTTCAAATCCCTTTATGTTGTTTTTTTTTCTAAATATAATCCTTTTATGTTACTTTTTTTAAAAAAAAAAATCCCTTTATGTTACTTTTTTTTCTTCAGAATAATCCGTTTATGTTACTTTTTTGTGTGTGAAAATAATCCATTTATGTTACTTTTTTTTTTCGTGAAAATAATCTGTTTATGTTACTTTTTTTTTCTTCTTCTGAGAATA
This sequence comes from Rosa rugosa, assembly GCF_958449725.1. NCBI lineage: Eukaryota > Viridiplantae > Streptophyta > Magnoliopsida > Rosales > Rosaceae > Rosa > Rosa rugosa. The sequence continues at coordinate 35,379,987 of NC_084822.1, forward strand.
ATCCATTTATGTTACTGTTGACACCCAAAAATCTAGCTAACAAGCCCAATTCATATTTCGAAGCAAATTACACCCGCAAACATCACGCCACGCACGTGGACCCAAGCCACATTCACGCACTTGGGGCTTACAAGAATGGGTGTGGTGTGGAAGGTAACGGAATTGCATGAGGCCCGTTATTAGTTTTAGGCTCGTTGATAATTTTGGACTTGGGACCAAAATTCGTGCCCAACGGCCTAACTCTTAATACGGGTAAGTGAAGAAGAGAGATAGCACAATTCAAGCCCAATATCTCATTAATGGGGATAAAGCCAACCAACAAGCTAAGAAACCCAAAGCCCATTGAAATAATCCTCTCACCCAAAGCCCATTGAAACCATCTTAAACTCACCACGTCCAAAACCTTGATCCCAGCAACATAACAAAATCCTAGCAGCGCAGCAGAAATCCTGGGATTGCAGTCCCAGTAGCAGATTTCAGCAGCGGGAATCCTGGAAAGGTAATCCCAGCAGCAGGATTTCTGGGATTATGATCACAGCTACACGCCAAAGACAAGGCAGCAAGCTTAATGCTGCATCACACATCAACTCTCCTATAAATTAAGAGTTCTTACCATTGTGAAGGGGCATTCAGAAACAACCCCAAAGAAACCCACATGTAAAGCAAACCCAAGCAATTCCCCAATACTTATCCCAGAAATATGCAGGCAAACCCAGAAACAAAACCAAGCAGTTTCCCCCAACACCTATCCTAAAAACCCATTTCCAATCCAAAAACTCATCAGCCACAATTTGAATCCAAGCTTCATGGCTGCTGCTGCAAATCTCTCATCTTCACTACAAATCATGCTTTTCTAGCTCCCACGCCACATGCATCTTGCCAAGCCTCTTTTGAAATGATCAATTCACTGCCGTGCATATACAAGGAGCTGCCGGGAAGAACACAACAGCAACCTTCCTAGGATTTTTAATCCTTCGAAGTTTGCTGGGCCTAGTCTTCGCTAACTCAGACAAATGGGCAAAGTTTTGGGTCCTTACCCATGAATATCCACTACCGTACAACTCCGATCAAATTGCCCCCTCCAGTTACTTTTTTTTTTCCTTGAGAATAATTCATTTATGTTACTTCACAAAACCTCACTCTCCTACGACTCTTATCTCGTCGCCTAATCTTGCTACTGCACTCATACTCGTCCAATTCGGCTACTATACTTGTACTCGTTTTCTGCTACTGCACTCGTCATCTCCTAATCCTGCTACTGTACTCGTCATCGCCTAATCCTGCTACTGTACTCACTGCACTCATACTCGTCTAGTTCTGCTACTAATGTTCTGCTACTACACTCGTCCAATCCTGCTACTGCCCTCGCAGCACTCATATTCGTTCAGTTCTGCTACTGTACTTGTACTTGTGTTCTGCTACTGCACTCGTCATCGCCTAGTCCTGCTACTGCACTTGTCCAATCCAGCTACTGCATTCATACTTATCCAATTCTGCTACTACACTCGTACTCGTGTTTTGCTACTGCACTCGTCCAATCCTGCTACTGCACTTGCTGTAGTCATATTCATCTAGTTCTTGCTACTGCCCTCGTACTCATGTTCTGCTACTGCCCTCGTACTTGTGTTTTGTCTTGCATCTACAATGTGCATATTAAAACAATTTCAATAAATACACTGACAATCATAAAAAATAAAAATAAAATACACCGACAGAAATTAGTGCGGCAAATTGGCGTGGTTATGCATCATACCTTTCACACAATGCAATGACAGACACATTGGCATTGAAGGGTCAAGTTTTTGAATATTTAACAACTGATTTCCTTGAAGCACTCTGTGTATAACTTCTCATCAACTAAAAGATCAATAATCTGTTACTAAAGACAATAATGCAACCCCATAAACCAAAATACTCCTTGCACGAAATCAATGCAATGAAAACAACATTCCTTCATCCTACCTCTAAAGAACTTGGTTTGCATCAGTCAAAGACCATTACAAACTCGATAATCATATAACTGCAACTACTTCACCAAAGCATCATCCAATCAAAATCACCAAAGTTACAAAGATAAACAAACAACATTTCAACCAAAAGAATCTATCTTTCCCTTAATTCTACAGTTCCTCAGTCACCAGATGCAAAATGCAAGCACATTCAAATACACCTCCTCATCAAAATTAACATCCAACATAGCCAAGCCCATAGCACAAAACACTAACACAACCTCTCAAAAAGCAATAATCAAAATTAAAAACCAGGACAAGAAGCACTAAGCAAGTAAGCGACGGGGCAATGTAGGTGAAATAGGAAGAGAGAGAGGACTGACCGCTCGGCCGTCGTCTGATTCACTATATTCTTAATTACTCCCCAAATAGATATCATAGCAAGTCCTCACTATCTGAAGCAAGCAATCGCCGTGAATCCACAGCGAAATTGACGTCACTGCTGACAGCAGCGTCTTCAGCACCAGCAGCTCCATCTAATCGTCCTCCAAATCGTGGCATTTACAAACAGACTCGATCAGCAACTTCGCTTCGCCGTGCAGGTAGCCATGCGCGATTAGCTTTTGGATGTAACGACGGTGGGATCGGTGATCTTCACCACTCCCGATGCGGCGGTGCTGATGATAGGGCTGAGAATCGACTCGGCGTCGGCAAGGGAGTACTGACCAGAGCCTTTGTCGTGGAGCGGGCCGGGCTCGGAGGCGTTGGGTTCGGAATGAGAGCAACCAGAGTTCCGTCCATTTTGCAAAGGCGAGTCGGGGATTCGGCGGGTCGGACTTGGATTAGGCTGCGAACGGGTAAAACGGCGGAGAGAAAAATAGAGATTTTGGTCAGTGGCATGTGCGTAAATATTTCATCAAATTAAGCATTTTGGTCATTTTTCATTAAAATTATGAGTCAGGCTTGCATCATTTGACTTTTTAGCCTGAACTCATGTCCTTATTTGTATAAATCTTTTTGAAAGTGAGTTTTCTGTGTTTACATATTTAGTCATGTGCTATTATGTAATTTTCTATTTATTTAATCCACGGATTGTTTAAATTCTATATGGACTCTGATTGATTCTAATGGATTGATTTAGTAGTATTTGTTTAGAATTTAAAAGTCCTTATGATGTTTTTGGTAGGTTATTTTTTTTTCTTCTTTAATATTTAAGCAATGGGTGTATGGATCTAACTATAATACTATATCAATGACAAAAAAGTATGGCAATCTACCATTATTTATGTTGTGTATAATGATATATGAACAATAAGAGAAAACTAACCAGCCAAAATGTTACACAAAAAATAAAGTAATAAACTAATGATATAATTTATTTCATTTCTAATTTACAAGAAACATGTGTGTATGTATCATCTTAACAATACTATTGGAAGTGAGCTTAATTAACTAGAAGGATTAGGGCTTCTAGAGCTATAGTGATGGAAAAAAAAATTATTAGATGAGAGCAGAGGCCGAGGATGATAGTGGGAAAATAGGTCTAAGGCAAAATGGATGAGTGTCACCTATTGAGGGCTGCTTCTTCATTTTTTTTTTTGGTGAAGAACTTCTTCATTTTTGGAGTGAGATAAAATCCATCAAAATCTCTTGGGAAGTGGTTAGATTGTTTTTGAGTTTTAAAATGTATAAAAAAAAACACTATAAATTATAAAATCCTCCAAAATCCAGCATTTAATGAAATTTTTAAAAATTCGTATACTTTTGAATATCAGCAAATTTGAGTGGATAATTTTAAATCTTAATTGAATACATCAAGATTTTAAAGAACTGTTTAAAATCTTAATTGAATTCCTATAGACTTTTAAAATACAAAAAAATATTGTAGAATGTAGATTCTTGAATGAAGCCCAAAGACTTGACTTTCACAAATTTACGAGCAGTTCATAGCCCATTGCAATATAATCCATTGAGTGTATAACCTTCACATGAAAATGCTTCTGGGCCCTTGTGGGGTGGGAATTCGGGAATGTTTGGAACACTCTGATTGTGTGTGTGTCACAGTCGGGCAACATACTATAGTTAAACTGTAGATTATACCTTAGTTGAAAGAGGATCATCTTCTACTATAACTTTCTATTTCCCTTTTGAGCTGAATGGCTCTCCAGTTCCAACTCACAGACTCCAAGATTGCATCTCACCCCACGATGGTCCTTCGTACTCTATAGTCTATACCACAAACTTTGGTATTTTACGTGATGTGCTTGATCAAGTCAATATCCTTATGCTTATTCACCCGTGAAATTTGGGAATCCAGTAGCCAATATAACCAAAACAAGATGCAATCAAGCACTCAGCAAGCCAAGATCAAACAGCATTAAATTAGAAAGAAACCAAAAAGCTACATCCTTCTTCAAGGCTTAAAGCCGAAGATAATGGCATACATTAACAGCTATATCCTTCTTGGGGATAAAGTGAAAAACTGATAATAATGGCATACATTGACCATCTTTCTTTCATTATTTGAACATTTCAAGCATGATCTCTATGAAACTAAATACAGAAAGGGAAAATATTGAACAAAGGAAAGGAATCTAGTTATTATGTCACTTTTGCTCAATTTGAGGGATAGCATAATCCATTGGACCATAGGGCTCAAATAGTTCAGCAAACATTCCGTTCTTCCTTTTGTGGTTCCATCCCATGTCCTTGCACAATTGGTCATTGTACCATAGATGAAGGGCTCCAATGCAAGATCTCCGGTAGTACTCTCCAGCGTACTGCTTTGCGTATTCGTCCCATTTCTTCACATCTTTCTCCATCTCTTTTATGCTTGGTACCTTAAACGTGCCTGCAAGGAGCTCCGCTAGCCATCTGCATCTCATCTCAGAGGTGTACAAGTTTGAGATACTCTCAGAGAATCCAATTACAGCTAGTTGTGGAATTCGTCCTGTATGCATTCCCTGGTTAACATAAGCATATACACATGGTTATATATGTGAAATTTTTCTCTTGTATTGACATGTTATGCTGATAGATTATCAGTTTGACCATTGATCAAAGAAAGATGTTCGGCATCGGACAAGAGAACAATACTTTATACATAATTTTGTAATAAGTTTTGAAAGGAGCTAGTTAACCTGTAGAGGGGTAAGATGGCATCTTGAGATCCAACTATGTAGTCCTGAAAGGTGGGAGACACAAAAACGTCTTTGAGCTTCTTTTCACCTCTAAACCCTGTAGCCAATATGACCAGTTTCGTCTTCAGAGGGGTGACTTCCTGTCCAACCAAAATGCCTTCTTGACAAAATCCGAAGCTGCCGGGCGATTTTTTCAGTATGATGCTTCCCTCCCCAACTCGTTCAAAGAACTTTTCGGGCACTGTCGCGATCAGGCAAGAGCTGATTTCCCTAAGGAAATTGTGCTTCGGTACCATCCCATACTTGGCTAACCCCAGCTTCTTACTTATGTGGGTTTCCACAAATTTTGAAAATGCCCATCTCTGTTCAATACTTGCAGATTAGTTAATAACATTGAAGTGTTTGCAAATTGATTAGTGTTAGGTTTTGTGAAGTGTATGAAGTATACCAAAGGTGCAAGAAGTGTTGGAAGGAGACTGAGTAGGAAGCCTTCACCAGGCTTATGAACCAAGAGCTCTGAGAACCGATTGAAGTATAGATATGCCAGAGGCACACCCCATGGATGATAGTCGGGAACATTCCAGTGTTCTGTCTTGTACAACACTGTGCATGGATTTTCAACCCCTGCAAATTAAATCAAAGAATGAAACAAGATCAGAAAAGTTAAGAACAGACTTTAAAGTTAATGATCATATAATTAATTACCATTCAATGATCATATAATTAATTCCCATTTGCGTTTGAACACTCCATTGCAATGTCCATTGCAAATTTCTGAAACCCGACAACTGTTACTTGCTTTCCTGTCACAAACTTAGCAGCGCTTTCATAATCCATGTCGGCATAGTCCATCGAGTGTATAACCTTGCCCTGAAATGCTTCCGGACCCTTGTTTGGTGGGAACTCAGGGATGTTTGGAACATCGCTAAATCGTCCAATGCAGAGGATCACAAAGTCTACTACATAAACCTGTTTGTCACACTCAATATCAATATGACAAAATCACTAACAGTGTGACAACATAACATAGTTAAACTCAAAAGCTACTAACATGATGTTATGTATGTGTGCGAGTATATACCTCAGTTGAAAGACTTTGTTTATCTTCTACTGTAACTTTCCATTTCCCATTGGAGTTGAATGGCTCTCCGGTGCCACCCCATAAACTCCAAGATCGCATCTCCTCCCCAGATGGTCCTTCATACTCTATACCACAGACTTTGGTATTGAATTTAATGTGCTTGAGACAGTCGAAATGTCGAGCATATGATTGGACGTAATCCAAAACCTGATTCTGGGTAGGATGGTCCTCAGTAACTGAAGATGGCCATGGAAAATCTGAAAACTGGTAGTATACTCTAGGAGTCTGTATCTTGGTAGTCTCAACAGTTTTGGTCCATACGCCTCCAACACCATTTGAGGCTTCGAAAAAGATGGGACGAAAGCCTTTTGAAAGCATGTACTTGCAGGCAAGAAGGCCACTAATTCCAGCTCCTACAATGGCTACCTGCTTCTCCATTCTGATCTTTGCTAGTAGTGTTTTGTATGCTTTTGTGCTTTGAGTGACTAGTGTATACTAGAAAGTCTGCCCGCGCCTTGCTGCGGAAACTAATGTTGTATGTTATTAGGATAACTGAAGTTTGATACGATTGATCTTATGATATTACATAGCACAATTTTTATGTAAACCAACTTAAAAAAAAAAAAACATTGAATACAAAATTGTTTTTGTCAAAATTTACAGATTTGGTTTGATTTGAGCTTACTAAATCTGGAGGAGAAATTCGTGTAACATGTTTTAATCATGCAGCTGAAAAATTCATGTTTCTGAGTTCAAACACTACCGTAAAGACGCTTACAGTAGAATGAGGCTGAGATTCAATTGGTTATAACACAGGTTGAAGTTATATCCTAATTAAATCTCAAGCTGCATCGAAAAAAAAAAAAACAAACAAACAAACAGGTTGAAATTATATCCTAATTAAATCTCAAGCTCATTCTGCTGTAATTGTCTTTAGGATAGCGTTTGAAGTCTGATACATGAATTTTTCAGCTGCGTGATTAGAACATGGTATACGAATTTCTCATCAGAATCAATAATTTTCAAATCAACCTTAATCAGAATGTCAAATTGATGCAGATTATGCTTTAAGCCCTGCAACGTAAAACACATGATCGTCAAATTGCAGAATGTAGTTGACTAAAAAAATATGTAGTTAACTAAAAAATATGTGTAGGATATATGACACACACTGGTAGAGTATTCGATGGTAGGAGTGATATAATGTCAGTATATTTTCATTGTTTTTATTGTTTTGATCAATTGTTCTAGAAATGAGTCTTACCACAATTTTGCTGGCTGGCTTGGAGATAGTACCATTGATGAAAACAATGGTGTGAAGGACGGCTGGACATTTAATCTTGTTGTCACCAAATGCAAATTTTTAGCTCCCTGCAAAAGTAAGAGCAGAAAAACTTTTAGGTTAATTGTTTGATTATATTGTTTTAAAGATATTTCGCTAAGAACTAAAATGGTTTAGTTGTTGTTACTACTAATTGAATTAATTCTTGTGAAATTAATAATGAATACGAAATCTAATTAATAATGAATGTAAGCCATGGAAGTCTAGAAAATGATTACCAGTAATGGACAAATACTCCTCTTTAATGCGCCAATATAGGAAAAAAAAAATTCCAGTGAATCTAGCAAGTTCCAGTGTAGTAAAGCAATGAAAATTGGTATCAACTGATGATCCTGCCAACACAGGAAAGGTAAATATAAACCTTGTCTGAGTTGACAGTAGCTCCAGAATGTAATTATTTCATTTCAAAAGGTGTCAATACCTTTCTTTGTTTGGGAAGTTGTGCAATCAGATATTGCTTGTTCATGTTCAACTGTTATTCTAGATGTTTCATAATTTACGATTGCAAAAACATTTAGCAAAAATGTCTATCATCGGTGCTATTACATGTATATACCTGTGCACAGCTGCAATCTCATCTTTAATATTAAGAACTGATGTAGGATGTTGCTTGGAGTAGCCTGCAAATGAAAAAAAAAAAATGAGGGTAAAATCTGAATGAAGAGTAGAGAAGAACTGAATAATAATTATAATTAGAAACATACCTTTCTATGCATTGAATGCTTTGCTCGTGGGGTAAGATGAGCCTCTTTAACCACAGCAGCTGGTCTACATAAATTAACTTTTAAACTTTAGGAGAATGAAATCTCTTGAAATAAAATCACTTTGGCATAAAGATGTAACTTACTCAACGCATCAAAATATTAAAATTTATGACAGAGCTGTGAGAGTGTTTTTGAAGGCTGAGTTGCAGTCATATCCTACAGAGCAAAGTAGCCATCTGTTGAACTGGAGGCTACAATCCTTGTTAGATGAGAAATAATAACTTAACTTAGTTGTGTTTTTTATTAATAAAAGAACATTAAAAAAATCAAATTGTAGGCAAAAACACTAAACTCTATCAAGATTAAGTGGATGTGGATTCAAAACATTTGAGATTTCCAGAAGCTGTCAGAATTGCAGTGTATTTCTTTTCCTAAATATCCGATGCCTTAACGTGTAGAAAACACAAAAAGCAAAGAAACAGGGCAATCACTTAGAAAGTAAACTAACTGCAGTATGAGGTACAATTACTAATAAAGCACTATGAGTAAATTTTAACTTTTTGGAATCCTCTCAGTGAAAACAAAGTGCCATGAGTGTTAAAAATTGAGACGTCCGCACACACCAGTAGTCCAGTGCCCAAATAGCTAATAGCTACAGGTGGATTTGAAATTTTCAGTTGATGAGGACAAAACAATTGTTACTTCAAAAATAGGTGTGTTTCCCAGAGTTTGAAGGTAGTCTTTTGACCACTCTTCCCATTTAATACTTGATTGGTCAAGAATATCTGTATCTGTGTCATCTTGGGAACACCCTATTCATATGAACAAATCTGCTTTCTCAGAAAATTCTATGACTTGTCTGGAACAATTTTCTTCAATGATGTTACATGTGACTTTGAAGAACTTATTATCAGTCTCTCTGACAGACTCTTCTTCCCCATTGGTCTTGGATGGGAAAGACCTTAAGTTGTACGTTCTCTATTCGTATCAATAGCAAGGATTTAAAGGCATGTAATTTCTATTATTCTATTGGCTGCATAGATTGTTTATTATTATCGTTTTATACCTGCAATTACTCTGTTAGATTCGATAAACTCATCTTCAAAATAGTCATTAATACCTTTTGTTGAAGTTGAAGGAGTGGCTATGGTGCCGTGTATAAAGGTGTCTCTACGATACGTTTTAATTGTGGCTGTTATGGACATATGACACATATCAAAACCTCCTGCCTTTTTCGGCTTTTTTCAAATTGAAAGACCACTATTTTTTACTTTTTCTTTTTAATTAATTTATCAGTAAGTTTTTGCGACTGTTGCAGAGAGCTAGCCTAGTTTTCAGGTATTTTTTTATTTCGGCTTTCACCTTAAGTTGTGCATACTTTTTTGATCGAGATCACACAGTTTCTGAAAGACTTCCTAGTTCTAGATATTAATTCGTGCCGGGGGATCATGTCAGAACGCTTCCTTTCCCCTCAAGGCCGGCCCTGTGAGTTTGGAGGCTCAAGGCGAAAAAAATTCGAGGCCCCAAAACAAATGCTCAAAACTGGGTAAAGTGCTAGAGCTTTTCTCCCGGGGTTGACTGCTGAACTCATGAAAGGATATCCAGACCAAGAACTCCAAGCCAGTGTAATGCTTACTACAACAACCTTCAATATCACATTGTCCTTCACCATACAGATTAAAGTTGCAACATCCAGAGGGAATAAGCAATAACCAAGAAGACTTAGGCTCTGAGTGTCCACCCTGAACAAGACCACTTTGTTAAGCTTCTTATTTTATGGGAGAACAATCTCATATTAACATATCTAGCATACAACAATTTAATCAGCTCTAGATATTCATGTGTTGCCGCACTTACCAATTTGTTTACCAAATCTTTTTCACACTAGCAAAGAACACAACTAGCTATCTTGTGATCCACTTATGGTACATATCCACTGCCTATACTCATTCGCCACTAAGCCGATCCCACAACATCATTAGGTGATAGAAGAAAAATAGAGAATCACAATAGCGCTAGTATACATTCTGTTATAATAACCAATCAACTACCATGATTCGTAATTCCACACGCTGATAATGATCATGATTTACAGTTTCACAGCCTATATACGATGCTATACAGCTTCACACAACATTTTATGGATCTCCTAGCGCCATTAAAATCTCGACATGCAAACCCCAACAGAAACAAATCAATAGGAGTAAAGAGAGAGGAGTTATTACCAGTACGTAGCAGTACATTCAATGTCAAAATGACAGCACCAGCAGCAAGTACAGCAAATGCAACAGCGAAAACTTCAGACTGAAAAACCAATTCCATTTCCTATCAGATTACCTATATCATATGCTAATCAAATTAGTCGCAAAGGTACTAATAAATTTACATACTTCCTATCAATTCCCTTAAAAGCATACAACACATCTGTCGCCAAAGCCTCTTCGGAAACTTCATTCTCTTCCTCAACCAAATTCACAAACTCCCTAAACGCAATTTCCCGGAGATTCTTCGGATCCTTGGAAACTAACAAAACCCCATTGCTCCAGCCCTTTTCCCCACTTCCCTTTCCCTCCAAAACCCTCGACTCGCCGCCCGATCCGGCGTTGTTTAAACCCAAATTGGGCAACAAAACCAAAGGATCCAACTAGGAATTCACACTCTTTCGATCCTCCGATATAATCTTAAGCAAATAAAGAACCGCCCACTTGTTATTTACACTTCCGGGGCCGGTTTTGGATGCGAACTTAGTATAAAGGTCGGCGAAAGTTAGGGCTTGGGAGGACTTACCTTGAGTAGTGTTACGATCCCCGGGATCGTAGCCATGGAACGACATCGCAGAGGCAAGGAATTAAGAGAAAGTTAAAGAAACTAAGAAGATAAAGACTGATTTTTCATTGATGCCTCTCACTATGATTACAAATGGTTATATAGAGCAGTAGCAAGACACGTGCAGTGTGCAGCACCCTACCAACAAAACGACGTCACTTGACTAATTAAAACGGTGCGTATCCACTCTAACAATATAACTCCTACTCAAACCTGGGAACCAATACTTAGATTCATAACAATCCATCCCCCTTTAAACAAACTTGTCCTCAAGTTTCACATTCTGAAATACACTCTGGGCACCGCTGCAAGATGTCATTTGAAACCCACAACCATTGGCAGTGTCTGCAACAATAAGTCCTGAACATGTGATCACACAGAGAGTAACCCCAAAGCCAAGAAAAACGTGCATGTACCTAGGTGTTGTTGGATAATCAAAGTCTTCAAATGGCAAGTAATCCATGCTCTTGTGCCAGGCTCTAATCAACCGCAAGGAGTACAAAATCATGATTAGAGCTTGATCAAGAAAGCCTGAAAATATTGGAGGAGAATCATCATTAATGGAGCCATCCATAGTTTCCTGAATTTTGCATGTTCCATCAGCTAATGTTGTTTTCTTGACCAAAAGAGACAGCTGCAAATGACCAAACATATTCCAAAGCAATGGAATAGTAGGTTCCTTGTCCCCATCAGTAATATCATCTTCCACAATCATCATTCCATCATCATGTAAAACAACACCAGCTCTCACATCTTCATCATTTACAGTAAGTCCACCAACTTCTTCATTGTCTTGTATACTAGGTGCAAAGACTAGTGGAATACCATTTCCTACATCCTCTTGTCTGAATTCTTTTAGAGTTGCAGCTTGAAAAAAGTAATCAACTCCCACTATAGCATTTGCTACAATTCGGAGTTTGTACCAACCCCATTTGTGCACATTCTCTATACCTCTTTTCTCAAGAAAATTGTGCAGTGCTCAAGACAAATGTTCGCTACTCTGGTAATTTGGACAATTTGTGTGACTCTAAGCAGAAGAAATGCACTAGCTCTGTTAATTATCAGCAAGCCTAGTGTATGTGCATCATCACTTAAACTGCAAAAATTATGTGCTTTCCCATGTCCAAGTCTGCACATTTTCTTACCAAGTCCAGCAGGTTGCATGTAAAATATATCACTTCTAAATTCTTCTCCCATAGCAAACCCACTAACATAAGATGAGAGCAACTGAAGCAAATTCTGATAATTGAAATTGAATCCCAACTTCTGCATTGTATAAGGTGCATCCAAGGCAGACATAACATATCCCAAGCACTTCTCATCTAGCTTCATATGGTTTTCAAGAAAATTCATATGCAGCTCAATGACGTCTACAGACAACCACATTGCTTCTAATGGACATTCACCAATTTCAAGGCCTTGTTTCTTCGAGTTCAATAACATCAGCTCATTCATAGAGAGAACCATCATAATTCTAAGGATAAACTGTGCATCTTCTAGCAATATGTCAGCCAAAAGCAGTTGTAATGAATGGACAGCTACCATAGGTGATAAGAGAAACAGTTTCCTCACAAGTGCATGGAATGGAGTATAAAAAGTGGAAGAGCATGTTGCCATGAAAAGCTCATCCTTATGAATATGTCCCACCATGTATTGAAAAAACTTGTGCATATTAGTCACAAAGCACCCACAATTATATCTTGGACGAAGTGGATCAAAATAGTACCTCTGAAAAGATAACTTTAAATTGCTTTTGAGAAAGTCAATAACTTCATCAACCAAAAACCTCCTTGGGTGGCAGATAGCTTTAGTTTGGCAAAGGAAATGAAGTACAGCCACGTCAAATACATAGGGGTTACCTCCAGTAACATCTGTGAGAAACATTGTAGCCACAAGGAGAGAGAGTGCATGGACAGAATAGGTCATGAGTAAATAGTCTAGTGCATGAACAAGGCAAACCCAGTAATGAATAAAATTGAGCATTGCAGACCTGAAATCAACACTATCCAATGAAGAATCTAGAAGAGAAAAATACCGCAATATTATAGAAGCTTCCACAAACATAGAACAGTGCTGATAAAACGTGTAAGCCAAAATTATATGTAGTCCAGTGCACAAAGCTTGGGCTACCGTCGTGAGAGATTCCGCAAGCACATCAAGAGAGAGTGGAGTGGCTTTTGTAGCCAATTTGTGCAGGGCTAATGAACCATCATGTTGCTGCTTCAGACTTTTGGACTCAAGAAGCCCCAACAGCAGCTTCTTTCCTTTGTGTTCAATGAAAATGACATGCGGATCACCAAGCTTACAAAGATGAGCAAAAGCCAAAGCCACTCGACTTTGAACAGCCTTATCAGTAACCCGCATCAGATATAATAGATTGTTCGATACTCGTTGTTTCTACTGAAGAATACGGAACGGGAACTAAGTGTGGATCATGATGGGGAGGGAGAGAGAGAAAGGGACACAAGCATGTATAGTGGTTCACCTTGCCCTTGAGGCAAGGCTACGTCCACTTAGAGATTCCACTAGTAGTGAGGCCAAGTAGCCTTTGTAGTGATACAAGTATAGGGATCATGGATCCATCCATCTCTAAGAAGGGGAGGACTTCCCTTTATAGCTAAGGGAAGTCCCACTCTATTTACATATCCTCGATATGGGACTATAATACATATATTGCTTCTCTTGAAGCCTCTTGGAGAGCATGGGAGGGTGGCCTCCTGACTAGATACCGGCCGACCTCCACCATGGCAACGTAGCTCGGGTGTCGGCCTACCGGATGCATGCCATAGGCGGGGCTAGCCATGCCGCGGGGCCCACCTATGAGGTCGTTGATTATGCTTGGCGGTATGTAATATAAGTGATATCAACAAGTCCCCCAAGTCCCCGAGTAAGAGGCGCTTCTTGGTTGGGGAGTTTAAATGTGATGCCGCCAAGTATGAGTGATGACCTCGTTGAACGCTATACCCATACTAGTCCCCCAACTCCGTAAGTAAGAAGGGACTCTACGGGTATGTTGGTGCCACGGGGCCCTCATCACGCTAGTACATGCAAATAAGATAAGAGTGTACAAAATACATATAGATTGCGCTAGGGCAATCTAAGTGACATTTGAGTCAAATGCATCGAGGTGCATGAATGTTTATGTGAGATGCATGTTACACAATGTGTGTATGCACGTATTATGTAATGTTGACATACGACGTATAAGTCGAAAATGTATGTGATTGTGATAGCATTCAAAGTGCATATGATGCAAAGATGTGTGATGAACGCGATGACGCGTACATAATGATATGTATATGTTGTATGCACGTGATACATATGTGTTAGGATCGGGAGTGTAGTTACTCGCCGAGTCCCCCAAGTCACGTAGTTAGTACAGTCGAAGTTTAGGACTTGAGTTATGTTCGATGATACCGGTGAGGTTGAGCAAAGAGTTCCGGCATCGTAGTATATATTGACTAGCGAGACTATGGCGTGACCATGATAGTCCCCCAAGTATAGGTTAGAGGAAGGATCTCTAACTTACTTAACCCGAACGTATAAGCCATAACCCGATTGTTTGGCTCATGTGTAACGGGAATGTAAGAGTTGAGCTTGCTCATGTTGAGCGGATGATAGGTTGTGAGAGTTTTGTCCTATGGTCTTATTAATGGGATGTAAAAGAAATTTAATTGTTGCGATCAACAATAGGTGAAAATTTTCAATATTTCCATTAATAGACCATAACACGAAAGTATGAGCGTAAAGCTCAATGATAGTCCCGGTCGGGTACTACCTCCACGTGTGATAAGTGGTATGAATAAGTCCCCCAAGTATAAAGAATCCTCGGGAGGTGAGGGCTTGAGCCTATGGTTCCCGATGGGGTAGAATGAGGATTTGGGTCTCTGATACCCGGAAGGGTAGATTGAGGACTTGAGCCTCTGATACCCGGAAGGGTAGAATGAGGACTTGGGCCTCTGATACCCGAAAGGGTAGAATGAGGACTTGAGCCTCTGATACCCGGAAGGGTAGAATGAGGACTTGGGCCTCTGATACCCGGAAGGGTAGAATGAGGACTTGGGCCTCTGATACCCGGAATGGTAGAATGAGGACTGGGGCCGGGTGTTGGGTCTCTGATACCCGGAAGAGTAGATTGAGGACTTGGTGCCTCTGGTACCCGGAAGGGTAGAATGAGGACTTGGTGCCTCTAGTACCCGAAAGGGTAGAATGAGGGCTTGATGCCTCTCGTACCCGATGGGGTAGCATGAGGACTTGATGCCTCTCGTACCCGATGGGGTAGCATGAGGGCTTGATGCCTCTGATACCCGGAAGGGTAGAGTGAGGGCTTGATGCCTCTGATACCCGGAAGGGTAGAGTGAGGGCTTGATGCCTCTAGTACCCGAAAGGGTAAATTGAGGGCTTGATGCCTCTCGTACCCGATGGGGTAGCATGAGGGCTTGATGCCTCTCGTACCCGATGGGGTAGCATGAGGGCTTGATGCCTCTGATACCCGGAAGGGTAGAGTGAGGGCTTGTACAGCGTGGCCCGGTGGGGTCACGTGAGGGCTTGAGCCTCCTTAACCCAATGGGGTTGAATGAGGGCCTGTAGGCCTCCTTTACCCGGTGGCGTGGCCCCGGGTAGAATCAGAGATTGAGCCTTGTAACCCTATTGGGGTATCCGGTAGATTTCGCCTCCGGTACCCAGTGGCGTGGCCCCGGGAAGAATGATGGCATTGGCCTTGTAACCCCGTTGGGGTACCTCGCCGATTGGAGAGGATTTGTGTAATGATATGACCTTGACTTACCCCTTGGGGGTACCGCGTCGGGGCGAGGATTTATGAGATGCATGTTGCATTTATTTTAGTGAGTGTCACATGTGTATATGTAGCAATTTAATTGGATTGCAATTAAATTAAAGCTTGACATTAATACATAGTCGTAATAGATATGATAGCGAGACTATCACATATCGTAGGCATGCTTAGATTATAGAAACCGTTATTTGAAGCATGTAAATAATTGCATTAGCTCAAATGTAAAAGTGTAAATGAGAACTTATCTTTTGCCGATTGGGGAGGTTGAAAATTTGGGATTGACCCAAATATCAAACCATGTTGGAGTCGTCCAAGTATAATGCTCCATGTAATCGACAAATGATCGTCGATAGTTTCTTTGGCTTTGTATGCACAAGAAGATGCCTGATTTAGAATGATTTTGCTTCCTCCGAAGGCGAAACAAAATAAGTGATTAGCAAGCTATTCATATGATTGAATTGATGAAGCACATATAATTTGCTTGTATGCTTTGATATAGTTTGAGAGATATAGTGACAATTTAAATCCATTTAAATAGCATGAAGGATCAAATTGCCCATGTAATTATGAAAATATATGATTAATCTTACGTGAGGAGATTAAATAAGGATGCTAAAAAGAAATTAGGAATTGATTGTATAACAATGATCATGGTTGGTGCATGACAAGCATGGCAACAGTAATCATGGGTAGCCATGGTAGGTAATTTAGTAACAATTTTCAAAGTGAAACCTAAAGAAGTAAAATATAGAAATAAAGTGAAGGTGCTGAATTTGAATTTGTGTTTGCATAGTGTGGCCAGACCACATATAAATAAAACAAAGTGTATGCTTGATTGTTGTGCAACAGATGAGTTATGCAAATGTATGTGTGACTGTGTGCATGTGTGGGATCATGCTTGACAAGTGTATCGTTGAGAACTTGAGATAGTTGACATGTGTGACTTGTGCCATAGAGTCGGTCATGCTTTACATGTGTGTCTCGAAGTTGATAATCATGCATGAATTGAGTCTGTGCTCTGAACTTGGTCAGCGAGCAAGTGAATGGCAGCCATGTGTTTAGTGAGAGAAATAGAGTGAGCTGTGCAAGTATATTTCAGTGGCAAAAGCTCAATCCTTTATATACTACAAAAATAGATCGATAAATATAAGTTCATGATTCAAGGTGGCACATTGAATCATATGCATACTTCTATAAGAGATTGGATGAAGTAATGGAATGACTTGTGCATGGGAAGACAAGTGTGATAATGCTATTGCTACGTAGGAACACATTAGTAGACTAGCAAATCGTGTCTGTAAGGAATACATGACAAGTATCTGTAGTAGAACTGTATTGTTTGCATGCATATATATGTCTGGAAGTTATCGTATGCTTTAGTAAGCTTGTGTATCAGAAATTCAGAATCGAAGTGAACATGCTGAGAGACATCATATATAACTGAAGCATGTTTTGAGCTTTTTATAAAGGATAGCAGAATGAAAGACTTATCTCCAGGAAAGTGGCCGAGCAGGTGCACAGAGTAGATATCTCGGTGCCCAGAATTTTTTTTGTTCAGATAAGTGAAGACCTCATTACCGATGGGATCAGTAATTTCCATGATGATGGATTTCAAGGTTCCCATTATGAGAGAGACCGGGAAGACATCCCTGGGAGTGGACTGTAGATGAGTCCGACCTCCACTGGTGCCCGAAGCAAATATATATGATTTTTTTTTTTTTTTTTTTTGATGCCGGAGGATTCTTCTGCTTCCTTTTTCTGTTTGATTGCTGCCACAAGTGATTGGCCATGGCCGAGACCCGACGGGTCTGAGTGGTACCGGTGGATTATAAAGCGGATCGCTGAGATTTGCCGTAAGTGGTTCCCGGATGGAGAAAGGCAGTGAGTCACCGGGGTGGGTTGACGTACGGGACTATATGCAGCTGGACCTTGGCTCTTTGATTGGTAGTGGTGTTGCATAGCAGCATGACACGTGATGAGCAAGAGTTGTTGCTGTGCCCATGCCCAAGATGAGGAATGAGGCAAAGTTTTGCTCGAGTGAAGGATCGCCGAGACTCCAGAAGAACACCGGAAGCAAGACCAGCTAGAAATTAATCGATGCTGCCGGTACCATAATCAAAGTCAGCGAGAGGTTGGGTTGCCACCGAGACGTTGAGTCTGCCGGGAGAGAGGTAGCGAGACCTGAAATGCTGGGAGATACCGCTGAGTATGCATTAAGCAAAGTACCGCTGCAAATGTATGGGCAACTGGGAGATGAAATGCTGGGGAGCGAAACTACTACGAGGAAGTGCAGGTGCTGCCGGGAGATGAGGAGGGCAGAGATAAGAAGTGAACTTGGAGTGACTGCCAGCGACCGGGACTATCCATTGGTACATGGAGCTACTGTCGAGTCTCCACCTCTTTTTTTTTCGAAATGAGACTAGGCCCTATTGAATTTTGATTACGAGCCTGCGATCCCGGGCGGTATGCGAATTCTAGAAGTGCCGGATATGCTGACAGAAGCGTAGGTGTGCCCGGAGATAAATATGATGGGGGTCCCGTTCGGGAATCAGGTACAGGTCCACCTTTGGACAGATTGAGCTCGCTGTGTCCAGTATTTGCTCCTAATCCTGGTCTCCGGGATTTGTTAATGCTGGAAGCTACCGGGCGGGAATCCGGGAGTGGGTGATGAGTTGCACGCTGCCTTTTTTGAATCCCGGTGGAGTGAGGTACCAGGAGCGGGGTAATTATGATGACAATCCCGGTCGGGTACTACTGAAATTGGACCTTGGTGGAAGAAATGACATGAGTACGGTGATGAGCTGTGATGGTGCGGGGTCCTGCACGTACCCGCACACTTGTGGTACCCGTACATGACTCTTGCTCAAGGTTGGAGGTTCATACCCAAACATAGGGCCCCTCCTTCTAGCGCCAATGTTTCTACTGAAGAATACGGAACGGGAACTAAGTGTGGATCATGATGGGGAGGGAGAGAGAGAAAGGGACACAAGCATGTATAGTGGTTCACCTTGCCCTTGAGGCAAGGCTACGTCCACTTAGAGATTCCACTAGTAGTGAGGCCAAGTAGCCTTTGTAGTGATACAAGTATAGGGATCATGGATCCATCCATCTCTAAGAAGGGGAGGACTTCCCTTTATAGCTAAGGGAAGTCCCACTCTATTTACATATCCTCGATATGGGACTATAATACATATATTGCTTCTCTTGAAGCCTCTTGGAGAGCATGGGAGGGTGGCCTCCTGACTAGATACCGGCCGACCTCCACCATGGCAACGTAGCTCGGGTGTCGGCCTACCGGATGCATGCCATAGGCGGGGCTAGCCATGCCGCGGGGCCCACCTATGAGGTCGTTGATTATGCTTGGCAGTATGTAATATAAGTGATATCAGCACTCGTCTAGAAATCTTCCCCTCTAATCGTTGCAATGTCTTTTCAACACAATCCTTAGTTCGCTGAACAAGGAATTCTCCATCTTCAAAATTCTGAACAATTCCAAATGTAATAAGAGCTACAATGTTGTCCTCTTTATCTGCAAGACCATATAGAGCAAATGCAACATTGTTTTGCAGAGATTCATTTTTCAAATTAAGTAACTTGACTAGAGGCACTATGCGACCATAATGAGCAATGCCAGCTTGGTTATTTGTGTCTAGTGCCAACCTCCCAATTGCAAAGGCCGACATCACCCTGACTTGTGAATCAGGTGACTGGAGCATCTTAATTGATGGTTGTACCGCACTCTTCTGAACAATGTGTGCCTTGTAATCTAAATCAGCAGTAACTAACTGACCAAGTAATAGAGCAGTTTCTCTTTGGCTTTCCAAACAAGGTGAACTCAGTAAATCAATAACAGGTTGTAAAGCACCAGCCAAGAGCACAAGTTTCTCGATGCTCAGGGAAAATTGAGGCAGCTTGAGCTGAGCCACTTGAGGCAAAACTGCATCCCTTTGAATTTTCTCAAGCCAAGCAACAAGAGGCAAACTCATTTGCCAGTAAGCCGAATTTGTTAGCCCACACCCTAAATTGAACAAAAGACTATAGCCCAGTATATTGAATGCACTATCATGCTCCCAGACATCTTGTGAAAGACGGTAACTTACAGATTTGGAAAGATGATTGTAATGCTCCCTATGTTTCGAAAGCAAAGTAGAGACTGCTCTCCAAAAGTCACAATTATCAAATAGAGAAGCAAATACCTCCACTGACCTCAAGCTCATATAATACGCTCCTCCAATTTGAGGTGGAGACTGGCGATAAGTGGTGCCGTCAGGCTCGTTGTTGTCGACAAGCGCATCCACTAGGATTGGAGCGGGCTCGTCATTCTCATCCACACTATCCTCGTCGGTCAAGTCCTGGAGCAACTGAACGGCGGTCAAGTTCTCAACCAAGACCGCCAGGTCGACGCCCTTGGAGGGGACGACGTCGTCGCGTTCGCGATCTGCATCACGATTCCGGCCCAGTGAGGCGAGGCTGACCTCCTCATCCACGGTGACAGAGAGAGGCTGGCGAAGCTTCTCGAGCTCGTCCATGATGGCGGGGACGGCAGGCTTGGAGTTGAGCACCTCATTCTGCTCTGGAATATCGGAAATTGGCGTCGGTGACGAGGAAGAGCCAAATAGGGACTGAGATGGGGTTGAGCTTAACATAGGCTGTGATAGAGTTGAGCCGAAGGCAGGTGTCGAAGCTGCGGTGGTGGTGGTTGGTGTAGTGGGAGATCCGACTCCGAATGATTGAAATGGGTTGGGAAATTGGAGATGGGGTAAAAAGGTGGGGACTGATGGTGACTGAAATGTTGGAATCGATGGATTCATGTCATACTCAGGCTGAAATGAGCGAAAATTCGGGTAGGCTGGTTCGACCACAGATTGAGCTTGTGAGCAAATAGGGTGGCGGGTGGACATATATGTTGGGTTGGGAAAAGGAAATTGGTGAGGAAAAACATACCCATTGATGATTGTTTGGGAAGGTGGTGGTGGAGGTGGGTAACTTGGTTGGAACGGAAATTGAGGAGGTGGGTAGCTAGGGCTACCATAAGGGTGAGAAGAATGCGTGCTGTAACAAGCGCTGGAGATCCCACCGCCGGACTCACTGGAAATAGGCCCAGTTGCGGGCTCTGATACCAGTTGTTACGATCCCCGGGATCGTAGCCATGGAACGACATCGCAGAGGCAAGGAATTAAGAGAAAGCTAAAGAAACTAAGAAGATAAAGACTGATTTTTCATTGATGCCTCTCACTATGATTACAAATGGTTATATAGAGCAGTAGCAAGACACGTGCAGTGTGCAGCACCCTACCAACAAAATGATGTCACTTGACTAATTAAAACGGTGCGTATCCACTCTAACAATATAACTCCTACTCAAACCTGGGAACCAATACTTAGATTCATAACAAGTAGCAAGTCGGCGTTTGGTGGACTCGGCGATGGCGGCGGCGTCTGGGGCGACGGAGGGAGTCAATCTTGAAGTATCGAACATAACAGAGCGTCAGTGTTGGTGTTGCGTCTAGGAAGACGCTAAAGCCTCTTACTCTAGATTGTTTCGTTAACTTCCTTCTTTTTTTTATCTGCAGGCCTACATAATTTTTTTTGTTTTTGAGGCCTCCAAAATCTGAGGCCCTAGGCCTGGGCCTGCTTCGCCTAGGCTCAGGGCCGGCCCTGCCTCCCCTATCCACCAAGAATAGGTTGTGAATACTTATATTCCTACTTATTTGGAATTAATGAATTTCATTTTCAAAATAAAAATTGAAAAGAACACTCAAATTATCCATGTGGTAAAAAGCTTTAATATGCTCGCCAACGTTGGCACTTACCTTGTTGATGACGCTGACATTGAAGTTAATTACAGTTGTCATTTTCGACACGACCTAATGATATAACTCATAACCAGCAAGAAACAAAGTGTTTCTCTTGCAAGAGTATGATAACCAAAGCACATGTCATTAAGGAGGTTTCCTATAACAGTTGGAGGTGTTTCGTTTAGAGGCCTGCACTCTACCATGAAGAATAAAGAGGCACGATAAAGGATGAGATCGGGGTAATTTCCTCTGATGAGATAAGCTAGACTTGCGAATCTGTTTTTGGTCATACTGTCAGGTGGCATATCTGGCTAATTAGACATGTCAATCTTTAGTCTGTATTTAGCAACACAACTTCGAAAAAAAAAAAACACCTTAAAACTACCATTTGACTATCACGAATGGTCATTATTTTCATATGTCAAGCCACAATCCAAACATGCATTGATGCAATTAATTACTAGTTTTGAACCACCTTCGATCGAAAAAAAAAAAAAAAAAACCTTCCAATTAAGCACTCAGGAAAAAATAAATTTCTATATGTTTAAGCTATGTAGAGAGATGTCTAAGCCAGCCGAATCACGGGATGTCTTGTTATGTCACTATCGCTATCGGTCTCGTTTATCTGTAAAATAAGCAAATGTCAGAGGGAAGACCGGGTGTGCCGACCTTCGACGCTCCGATACCTAAGTCAGTGTCGTTATAAGATAAAGATAATGGAAAGCGATAGTAAACAGTTACATCTTTTGGTTGTTGGAGATTATCCTTATGTAATGAATTTGGGGGAGCATGATTTTATTTTATTCGATGTGGAAGCTTGAGAGGTCCAAAGACCCCTCATATTACAGATCGATGCTCGAATGCAACGACTAAAATCCAAAACGAAAACTCCCAAAAGACTGAAATCCTAAAGAAATTGCAGAAAACAAAATACAAAATTGAAAAAACTCCCTAGCCCTACACTGTCCTAAAATGGAACCACTGGTTTGAACTTCTTGACGCCTAAGACATTCTTAGTGTACGCGCCACACTCAATCCAGCCATAGCAACATTGCAGGAACAAGTACAGGGTAAAGAGCAAGACATGTCACATCCCAAAAAGCCCAAACCCGAGCCCACCCCAAATGTTAAAGAAAAGGGGACTGAACCAGCTGGCCCAGTTCTCCAAATTGCATCTGCCGGCCAGATCGACAGAGGCCCATAAGCCCACTACCTAACCCTTCATCTCCCACACCCAAATTGACCAAGTTCTGACCCTTCTGAGAGGCAGCCTCCGCCCATCATCGCTCAAGTGGCCGCCAGTGGCCTTCCCCCATTAGGAGAGTTAGAAAAGACCTTACACTACAACAAAACTGGTCTTTTACAACACACAATGCTCGCCATAAAAGACAACTTTACGGCACAAAGAAGCGTGTCGTAAAAGACAAATTTCTCTTGTGGCACACAAAATGTGCGCCGTAAAAAACATTTTTTGCGCGTCGTAAAACACTATTTTGTGCGTCGTGAAAGATGTTTTACAACTTTGATTGTGTGCCGTAAAAGATCATTTTGCATGTAGTAAAAAATGTCTTCATTCACTCTCTTAATAGACAATACTTTCAATTAAACCCTTTCATTCAAGCATAAACAAAAGCATTCATGTAGTAAATTATATCAATTAAATAACTTCATATTACAAAATCATAGTATAATTAATTAAAATAGTTTTCAAATATAGAACATGCTAGCTATATTAGAATTGTCTTCAGATTGATTACATACGTACTTGAAGGGGCTGATGATAGCTTGATATGATGTCACATGCCAACCATTTCCCATAAAGAAATCGTACATCATAGAGCCTACAAAGACAAGCAATGACAAGCATTAGTGAAGTTGGCCCTTCAATAAGTTCAAATGAATAAGTTCAAATGAATAATCCATAAAAGTCAAAACAAATAATCCAAATTTCAAGGTGAATTTAAAAGATATAAGACTTTAATCCACATGACCAACTCTCTAACTTCCCCAGATCTAAGAAATAACTCATTTACGGCACACGTATTGTGCATGCCGTTAATAACCTTCTAAATTTACGGCACACATAAGATGCATGCCGTAAATGACCCGAATAAAGACATTCTGACGGCACACATGAAATGTGCGCCGTAAATGATTGACGTGTGCCGTAAAATGTGTGCCGTAAAAGACTAATTTTGTTGTAGTGTTACTGTTGAAGCATAAATATTCAGACTTTTTCTCCTTGAAGGTATTTCATCTAGAAGGCATGGTGTTTATCCAAAAGGAAGTACAAAACTCCTAAAGAAAACAATAAAAAAGATTGCTGCGTTGTTAGAAAAAAAGACCCCAAGCTTGGATAGACTTCTTCTTGCATGGGGACTTACTGACCATGCAATTCCAAAAGTGATCAAGTCATTTAAAAGTTTCAAAAAAAAGCCTTGGATTATCTATAAGGTGATCAGCCCTAGGGGAATTAATATGCAGTTTCAAATACATGCAAAAGAGTGATATTAGTTCCCTAGTTACTTCAGGCAATCATATTTCTCATGCTTCACGTGGAGTTCAAATTCAAAACAAGAGTTTTAGATACTCTTCACCTCCTACAGACGAAAGATCTGGTCAAGGCAAATGAGGTTTGAATTTACAAAACCCACCAGAGGCTTCAAACGTGGAAGTTGGTTGCTGCAAATATCATTTCAATTCAAATTCACGGATGCGATTATAACCGCAATTTGAATTTGAATTGATAACAATTCTAATCTCAGCTGATCCAGTACTGTTGCCTATAAAAAGGCACATTCTCTACATCAAACGGGGGGCAGCAGAAAAGGCTAGAGAACATAAGCAACAGACGAGGAGGCACCAGAGGGAGGAAAGTAGAAAGACTACAGAGCAAAAAAAAAAGAGGAAGGCTCTGCAAACATTAAAGAACAAAAGCCTGCAACACTAGGCACTCAAGAGAGAGGAGACGGAGAATCACGTTGCTGTAGAAGAAGCTTCATAAATCACAGGTATATAATTAAAGTTATCACCTAAAATTATTGAGCTTTCTCTTTCATGGTGCAGACGTTACTAAGGTGTTTCTTTAACGTCGTCACTGGAGCGTTTGTTGTTGCTCTCACCCTCATAATTTCCTGCTAGTGACCAAGGCAATTACCACATCAGCAACAATGGAGGAGTCAAGTTGCTGCCCATAGTAGTCCTTCTGGCCTATGTCAAAGCGGTGCGTCCTGCGTATAGGCGGCGAAAACAAAGTGAGTCAAGACAAACATGGTTGTGTCATTCTTCCAAGCACGTCAAATCACATGAGCAACATGGTGGTCTGCAAGCTCAGGGGCTTGATAATTCATGATCAGCCACAAGATGAATGTCGCTGCAACAAAGTTGGTGTGGCTCTGTATCAAAAACTCGTTTTCGACACCCTCTAATATCGACGAGCTGTAAACCTGCTTGCAGTTGATGGCTCCCTTTTTGTTCTTCAGACATCGGGCATGATCATTATGCAAGGTTGGCTTGGATGATCATGAATGTGTCTCTGTGAACAACCGATCATAATCATTATGCAAGAATGACTTGGATGATTATTATAATCGGGCTCTGCAGATCAGAAGTCAATACATGCTGCCCAAAGACACACCACAAGTTGTCATCTTCTATGTTTTGGTGAAACCGTGAAGCCAGCTAAGAAGTACAAAGCCATCTTTTGTATCAATGAGTGAGAGGCCTGCAAATGAAAAATAAACTATTGCACTACATGGTTGTGTGGCAACCCATCTCTTAATAGCGACGCTCCACTGCTCCACCACCTAAATGATGGGACACGGACCCTTAATACGGAAGCTCCACCGCTCCACCAAGAAAGAAGGATGAATTCTTTAGCTAAAGTGGAAACAAATTGAAGAAGGGAGGATGCAAATTAGAGACAAACTCCACCGCTTCAAAACATGTGTCAAATATGAATTAATGGGATCAATATTTAAATTCTGTTAATAGTTTGGAAAAGAATCCCAAAAAGCAACTAGCACGCAAAACGGAGCAACAATCGACCTCCTCGCCCGGTTTCACATCAGCCTCCTCGCCTATTTTCACTTCATCGACGCCGTCGATCTGCCGAAGACTCTCGCCATGTCGTCTGAATCTTGCGAAGCAACTGAATTGAAATCTAACGCCACACGTGATTTTGGATTCTACTACACCACCGCCGGCGTGCAAGACTCCACTGTAGAAATTTGCTGTTCTGACCAAAATCTGCTCTTCATTCTCAACAATGGCAAATGAAGTTTGGGGATCTTGGATTGAACAGTAAATCGGTGAATGAAGATCAAGTGTTTTAAAGAACGCAACTGTTATTCCTCTCCTCTCTCTCTCTCTTCCTGCTCCCTCCATGTCGTCATGGTGATGTTTTCCCCCTCCCCATGTTCTCTCCTTTATGGATCGCTAGATCCAGAGAGATAGTGTCTAGTTCCACTAGACAGTTTTGTTTCCTGTGTGTTGTTATTTGAGTGTTTGAGATCTGTCTGCACATACAAAGATCAGTATGGACTGTTCAATGCCTCTGGCCGCCTTCCTTCTCGTCTGGATTTAAGGGGAAGTAACCAACGTTTTCATTATATATTTATATTTCTTGGTTGTATCTCTTTGTTTTTGCATTTATGCTCAGTGATTTTCTCTTCCTAGCAGCATTGATGGGAATTTTGAACTGACGAAACGCCTTTTTCATCCTCTACCGGTGGTCTGCATGCTTCGCCGGAGCGGTTACTGGTTTGGCTAGCGTGGGTGCTTCTGCTCTCCATGGCGCTGGGGGTGGGTGTGACACGTGTTCGAGTGGTAGTGCAGTAGCGGTTACAACTTCTGAGCAGTTACCCAAAATTGTTGGTAACTTGTTTCCAAGTTGTTATCTGGTTTGCGGGTGGTTAAGAAGGACAGTTAGTACCAAATTCTGTTTGTGTCGTTTTGGTGCATCTTTTGGTCAGTTCTTAATTTATACTTATGTCCCACGTGATTGTATTCGGGCAGCATACTTTCTAGCAAGGAATGCGCTTATGGCTCCTGACTTTCATGTTTGGGTCAATGATAATCCTCATGGCTATCTCATACTGTAACTTCTGTTGTATGTTGATTGTTTGTTATCAATGGTAATTCTACATTCTCAAAAAAAAAAAAAAAAAAAGAATTAATGGGAATTATGAATCCCATATAAAAATAGGCCACTTGAATTACAGTGTTGGTCTTCATTTGAACACGACAACAAGTCTGAAGCCATATACATGTATATTTAAGTTTGCTCGCCAATTGACACCAAAAGAAAAAAAAACTGGTGAGAGAGGACAAAAATAAACAAATCAATGGATTGTTGATTGAATAAATATATCCATTATTTAAGAGTTTCCCATGAAAACTTAAGGTGGCCAGACATTTCTCGAACAAAACTGGTCTTCCTACAAAAAATGGAGCGGAATGTCAATCGTCGGCTCCAATCTCAAAGCTCGTCTTGATGGGTGTCCAGATTAAATATTCATCGTCAAGTGATACAAGTTTGACTCCAAAACATGTCGAACGCTTCACCAAAAATGGGTGTCCATTCGAAATGAAAGGAATCACTGGCCCTCCCATAAAAAATGGAAGCAAGCCCGTCGATAGAGGTCTACTCCAAATCTCTAATCACAAAGCTCAGTATGACAAGGTGCCCAAATCAAATCAGCGGACGCTACCAAATTTGGCATCCAAAAGAAATGCATTTGGCGGGTTCAAAAAATGTATACACATCCGTCAAACAAAAAGTCGGTACAAAACCGAAAATTCAAATTTTATGAACTATAATGGTTTGATCCCTTCACAGGGTATGTAGGCAGTCTAGTGACCCCCTAGATGCAACCGCAACTTCAAACAGAATCCCTGACTCCACCAGTCAAATTCAACCAGACCCAAATGAATCACTGACTCCAGTCAAATTCTCCCAATACCACAAAAATCAAATCCATTCCAAATCACACAAATAAAGTCCAAACCAAATTCAAGGGCTTTAAACCCTTCCCCAAACACAAATTCAAAATAAATGGGTCATCTACCCATTTAAATCTCAAAAGCCGGAACTACATGTAGTTTGATCCCGCAAAGGGTATGTAGGCAATCTAGAAACAAACTAATCTAGATACAACCGCGTCGTAAACACAAAATCGAATCCCTGGTCCACTTAAACCAAATTCGTCCCAAACACTACTCTAATTCCAAAATCAAAGCCCTCCAATGAGTCATCCACTCATTGGAACTCTTGAACTACGAGTGGCTTGATCCCTCTCCAAGGGTACGTAGGCAACCCATCCAAATATCTGGGTGCAGCCGCAAAAACAAACAAACACACATCCCATCAATTGGTTTCTTCATAAATGGAATCAAAGTGTGTTTCCCTGTAACAAGGGATTGTAATTAAGAGACACATTCTGTTTTGAATGGGTTGAACCAAAAATAATAAAAACTCTATTCACTAAATGAATATGAGTGAAATTATGTTGGGTGACATTTTCGCTCACTGTGTGCAATTTTTACTCAACAGTTACCTTTGGTCTAAGCCTACGGAGGAGACGTCGCCGCTAAAACACGACCCGCTTCAAAGCCCGAAGACGCCGATTCACTCCGATTTAAACACCGCTTACGTAGGAAAATCCTCCTTCGCAAGCCTGATACCAACCCACGGCTATCGACTCAGCCCGAAAGAACAAAAACTGGACTCATTTCCGGCCAACTCACCACCGTCTCCCCCGAGATCGAAACGACGCCGAAGCGTCCTACTGCAGATTGGAGCCAAGAGACGCTGCCGCACTACTTGGAAAACTAAGTTTAGGTTTTGGTTTCGCTCCGACTTTTCGGGAGCCAAAGCAAAACCGGGTTCTATAGGTACATTAATGTATCTAATACATCAAATATATTAGTTTGATTATTCGGAAAATGATTCCACGAACTTTTATATCAAACTAACTATACTTAATGTATCAATATATTAGACAGTAGCCTTGACGAACTGAGAAAATCAACCCGCAAAAAATTACCATCAGCAACCAAAACATCAAAACAACTAAACAAGATTCTGTTTATTTCGATCTTTAGTGTTGGGTACGTGTAGATTTGTTTTGTAGATAAGTATTAATTAACATAATAATGCCAAAAACAAGCAATCATGTTTTCTTTTTGCACAATAAAAAACAATGAAGTTGATATTTAAAGTGTTAAATAGCTCGATCGATCAATAATTATGCCCCTGATAATTAGCAATTGAATATAAGCTTTATAACAAGTATTCAATTCTTTGGGTTCAGCGTTCACATATAAGAAATGATGAATGGATGATCATGTCCGTAATTTCAGGTTTAAAGAGCATGCGCTGGCGTAAGCTGCATAACAAGTTTGATAATGATAACAAGATAGAATAGTGAAATGGCTTCGGTCAAGTTTGGAAGGTGATGCGCATCTATATCAGAGTTGGTCCCTAACTTTCTGATAATTCTCTACTCTAAACTCTAAAGCTCCAATTTCTTAGTAACATTCTTTATGAACGGTGTGGTGACGCTTTTACCCCTGCATGTTCGGCGTTTTACTGAATTGCCACTGACATGTTAAAGAGGCGGTCTCCTTACATGCGTCTCACAAAGCAGCTGCTCTAAGAGCAAGTTCAGCGACAATGAACTTGGCCAGTCTCCAACAAGGATAGGTTGCCATATCAGCAACCTTGGGTCATTTGCTGCTTCCACCCACAAAAACAAAGCCGGTCTCATCTTGACATACCTTGACCTAGGTCAGTTGGTAGGTCAAATTCTTGACTAAAAAACTGAACCACGGTTACTGGTTGGCAGCTCGGCCCAATCCAAGACGTGGCTGACGTTAAGCAATTGTCTGGGTTGACAGACGAGAGTAGCGTCGCGCGTGGAGGCCATCTGCTTGTCGCGTATCGCCAAAATAGGTCTGACGCGTGCTGGACCATGTTTTGTCGCTTAGCGATAGTAAAGGGAACGAGATGGTACACGTGCAAGGTAGCCGTTGGCTCAGTTTTGAAATTTGAAAACAACGATCATTTAATCTGGCCAAAGGTGTATAATTAATGAAGAGATCAAAGGTGTATAATTAACTTGTGTGTGTGTAGGGTTCTTCTAATGAGGGATTCATTTTTTTTTTTTTGGCCATTTTAAGGGATTGCTTATTTGACAAACTTTTCGATCACATTTCTACATCTCAACCGTTTAGTTTTTAGGTCTATATGAGTAGATCATCTCTGAAATTTTTTAGCCAAATTGCATTAAAGCATGAACGATTTAGATTAGACAGATTAGGTTCTAGTTAAAGCATCTCAGAAAGATCCTATATGCTATCCCTACGCACATTAGACTTGGAAAAACGCCATTCACATTTAAGATAGTTATCAGCTCCCACAGAAACCATGATCCGAATAGACTAGAACTTGGAAGACCACCGAAAGACCCAATTGTCACGCCCCTGATTTTTAACACAATTAAAAATCGATATATAACCCCATAATTATACATGCGTGATCGTTCAGCCATCAATACAAAATACCTGAAAACTTTTTCCTTTTCAAACTACATACACATTGATGCCCTGAACCCACAATGTCAATATTGACCCGACCACATAGTCATATATTACATAAGCTTACGAATTAAATTGCCAACACAATATAAAACGTAACTGCTCCTCAGAGTTTACTACACAACGGAAGTCATAAAAATGGTAAGGCCAACCAAATATGCTTCCTACCCGTTCTGCTGCCAACAAGCCGCCTCAGCTTCAACCACGATCACCCTGACCTGCAAGGTTAACCCCTACACTGTTTGAATAGTGCACCGGGTTGTCACACAACAAACTCGGTAAGCTTTTGCAAACCCGTATGAGTAACTCAAAACAACTCACGCAAAATCATGGGATAAAAGCCCGCACAAGTCACGAGATAAACTTACTCAAATCACGTTTAAATCAATAAACAAATCACGGGATAAACCCACACAAATCACGAGATAAACTCACTCAAATCACGTTTAAATCAATAAACAAATCACGGGATAAACCCACACAAATCACGTTTCAATCAAGAAAACAATGCACGACGGACAGACTAGAGCTCTATTGAAATCGTAATCACTCGTCCTACCAAGGACGTGATTACCTATTTCCTGCCTTGGTCACCATCTGCAACCTGTCACCATCTGTGACATATGATTTCAGACCCCGTCTGATCATGAAATCAACATCAAGGTCGCCATCTGCAACCTGTCACCATCTGTGACATATGATCTTTAGACCCCGTCTGGTCTCAAAGTCAGACGTTAAGTAAGTCACACCTGACCTAAAACGTTACAAATATCTAATTTCGACTTTCCTATCCCTGCTCACCATCTGTGACCCTTGGTACAAAGACCAATACATTTAAATGAGTCACGCTTGACTCAAAAATGTAACATCAAACTCAATACATTTCAACAATAGAAAACATCTTTTTCCACAATATTGTTTCCATGAAAAGTCACATTCAACAATAATATAAGCATCATCATGCATATTATTCATCAAATACCATCCACAAGAATATATATATATTTCACGTAAATATATATATACGTAGTTATTCGCTCAGGAATGCCTACTAATACCAACTATAGTTTGCAGTTAAATAATTAACGCCAAAACGATAATGGTAAGCCCGTTCGTAAATGAACATTGTGAGATTACTCACATCGAAACTCCCGCTGCGTCTTCAATACAGAACAAAGCAGCCAATCACAATAGCCGTCCAAAGAATACTTCGTCAAGTACCTAAGGAAACACAACTCTGATTCAGTTAACGAATCACAAGGAATAACGTTCGAAACCCTAAATCGAACCAAAATTCCCAAGGTGACGCCAATCAAGGCGAAACCACATCCGAGACCACCCAATGTCTCCAGAATACTTCTACGATCGATATGCCAAAACCACAAGTCGATTGGAAGCTCGAATCCTCACGGATCGAAACATCGAACGGTCCGAAACCGTAAAAATCACAACATGCTCATACGATCTCCAAAAATTACAAACAATATATCGAAATGCTCGTATCGACGAGTAGATCGAACTCAGGAACAGAAACTATCCCTGAGGTGGCCGGAAACCGCCGGAAAACACCACCACAGTGGCGGCACCGCCGCCAAACCAAACTCGAAATTTGACAAAACTTCCAACACCAAAGTTCTTCATCTCAACTCCAATTTCAACTTTCATAACTACAACAAAGTCCAATTATAAACCAATCGATCTAATTTTACCTTAGAACAAACCGGACCGATTGAAACCCTAGAATTTCAAAGCTTCGATTCGTCCTCCACAAGTGAAATCGTCCCAAGCCGCTTTGGGAGAAGCATCAACGTCCTATGGGCTTCAAAAGCCCTCAAGAATCACCGGCAAAGGTGGCCGGAATCGGAAGTTCACACCTGGGTCCGACGCAGCTCCGCCACCAAACTTCTCGGCCTTGCATCGCCCTCCACAGCTCGTTTCATGCTCCAATTCTTGCACAGACCTCAAGAGGGGATTGAGGCGAAGAGAACCCACTTTGAATCGCGTCCTATGGTGGCCGGAGGAGGGAGACCGAAGCCGGCGAAAATGGAGAGGCGACTCGGGCTCGGGGAGAGAGAAAACAGAGTTGGGTTTCCCAAAATGGAAACCTGGCCATTTTTGCAATTTCCGGAATCTTTGTCCTTTTATACCAAAATGGAAAGTTTTTCCGAAGCCCATAACTTCTTCATACGAACTCCGATTCTCGCGTTCCGCATGTCCACGAACTCGTATCGACGCGCTCTACAACTTTCGTGAAGGAAGTTTTCGAAGAATTTCAACGTATCAAAAGTCAACCTTAGCAACCCCCCTAAAGTCATACTTTTCGAATACAAATTCATCCGAAACACTTCCGCTCCATCCACGAGCCACGAAACCTTCCAACAACCACAATTTAAATTTCGGAAAATCCTCGGAATATAAATACGAATTTCCGGGGCATCATACCAATTTACCCAAGTAGGTCCAACTCGCGAGCCAGGCCACCCCAAGCACTAAGTGATATGTGAGAGTGGCAATGCACGCTCCTTGAAAGCCCCTAAGAGAGGCGCAAATAGATCAAATTTGAGCCTAGGCACAAAAGCCCAAGCCCAAGCATGAGCCGAGCTAGCAGGAACACAGCTATCCCGCACTATTTGCCAGATTGGCACTACCGCCACCTTCGACGGGCGCCCTCTCCAGCACCACATGATCCAACAACTCTCCACCAAGGTCGGAAAACCCACCTCCACCACCATAATGAAACTGGCAGAAACCGATGGTGAGTTGTCCCCGACGCACTTCGATCGATCTGCCTCCCTAACACGCTGATCCCGAGCTTCACTACCTAGACAGCGGTATCCAAATCAAAGGCCAAGAACCCTTCCAGCACCAATCAACCAAGAGCCGACCCTGAGCTCCATAGCCCAAGACCACCCCGAACAACTACAAGCACCGATCCTAACAAATCAACCCAACTCTAGAGATCCGACCAAGACATCTGCTACGAAAGCCAACTACTTCGCCCGCCGAAACCGCTAGCAAACTAGAGGTAAAAACGAAGCCTACTGCATTCGAATGCTATCGCTTTCCCTAATCTCCGAGCGGTTTTTCCTTGTAAACTATCCTTGTTTAACAAGGAGAAAAAACTATTGTATAAATAAAACTACAATTCTGTAATCACCAAAATAATAAGAAAATTTGCCAAGGAATGAAAAGGCGTGACTCTAGGAAAAAAAGAAGAAGATAAAACGAAAAAAAAAAGGTGTAAATCTCGGTAAAAAAAAGATAAAATAAACAAAAATTAAAAGGTTGCCAAGGAGCAAACACAAAACCACAATATCACCCCCTAACCAAGCATGCTACTTCACTTTTGTTTAACATATTGACGTTTGTAAATGGATTAGATAATGTTTAGTCCTTGAGTTTTTGACTAAAAAAATACTTTAATCCCTGACCTCCTAATTTCACACGTTTAGTCTTTATACTCTCAAAATTTAGACCAATAGGTCAATTCCATTATTCTCCGTCCAAAAAATCCGTTATGTTGCTGATGTGACAATCATTCCGCATCAATAAGTCTATTATGCCTCACATTATTTTCTTTTTTCCTTAATTTCTTTTCTTTTCTTTTTTTTTAATCTTTAATTTTTTTTTCTTTCACTTACTCGATAAGTTGGACTTTTCTCCCAGCCCCTCAAATCTCTCCACCCTCAAACCTCGCCACCCCAAACTCTGAGCCACCATGGGCATTAGGGAGGTGAAATGGAGCTGGACCTTATCTCCATCGATCTCACCTCCCCTCGAAGCCCAAGGAACCTACCTAGCTTCGACCTTATCACCATCGATCCCACCTCCTTCAAGCTCAACCTCGGGCTCCTCGACGCCGACAATTTCGAATTGGTGAGATGAAGAACATGGATGCAAGGAAAGGTCAGAGAAGTCAAAAAATTACCAGGAGATTGCCAGATTTTAGGAATTTGTAGATTTGGTGTTTTTGCATAAGCACTCGAAGATCGAGACCCATATCGATCTTCTTGATCAAAAACCCAGATTGAAACCCAGCCAGCTGGGACTTGATGGCTTGTGCTTAGATCGGGTCTAGAAATACGGCGGTATTTTGCTTCCCGATTTGCAGCAACATCTCAGGCGAGTTCTTCGAGGCCAACACCTCAATTATCCACCCCAAGAACTTCCACGCCATGAACTACACCAAGTTGTTGAACCTCACCGTCAACAGTCAGTCGGATGACTTTGAGGGTTTTGGAATTTAGGATGGGGAAAAATTTATATTCAAGACTTTGGGCGTGAAATCCAAGCTTCCATTTGTGGACAGGATAGTTTCGCTGGCTAATTCGCGGCTGCTGTTCGTCCGATATGGCTACTCGCTCGTTAGAATGAACAGATTCATAGAGGTGTCTACTTGTGCAATGTGTAATTTGGTTTAGTTGTTTGATTGTGATTTAATTGATCAAATTTTGATCTTGGTTAGAAGTTGGGTTTTTTTATCAATTCTGGAATTAGAATTTTTGTTCGTTGATTTTGGAAGTTTAATTTGAAATATGGACTAGGGTTTTGTAGGTTGCCATTGGGGGAATGGGGGATTTTCATTTCGAATATGGTTTTGGGTGGCGGAGCAGTGGCGGTGGGGATGAAAAATTTCTGGGTTTTGAGGGTTGGGAGGTGGTGGTTGGTGGAGAGAAGAGATTGGGGGTTTTGGAGAGAGGGTAAGCAGAAAATTAAAATGAGATAAAAATTAAAAAAAAAAAAGAGAAAAAAGAAATTAAGGAAAAAAAAGGAATGTGAAGGTATAATAGACTTTTTGATGCGGATGGATCGCCACGTCAGCAAAATAACAGAGTTTTTGGACAAAGATTAATGAAATGGACCTATTGGTCCAAATTCTGAGAGTATAAGGACTAAACGTGTGAAATTAGAAGGTCAGGGACTGAAGTGTTTTTCGGTCAAAAGCTCAATGACTAAACAATATTTAATCATTTATAAATTATAAACATTATATACAAATGCTGTGAGGTTAGAGGCCTCCTGAAACTTTGGTGCGGCCACAATGCGCCGCCTTGAGGTCGGCTATGGCATCTATCTATCTAACGATCTGTTTTCTATCTTAAAAGGCCAAGCGTTCAGTGTCACTAAAATATACATTGCTAAAAAAGCCTTTTAAATAAAATAAATTAATTTTGTATAAACAGTAACTTAAATGTTATTGTGGTAAACTATCAAAATCAGATGACAAGAAATAAGAAAAAAATAAATAGGAGTGGATGAGAAACACAATTTCAATTCAAAAATTGTTGTGTGCAGTTCCAATTCCTAACTTTTATTCTCTTTTTGTTAATGTCTAAGATTTGGCGGTAGCCAAATCTTGGTTAACGCTGATCCGGTGGGAGAACCGCTACTTACAATGCTCTAGTTGCCTCCGCTATCTATCAAATAAAATACAAAGGGGCGTCAAAGGGAGACCGCGGTTGGCGGTCTTCTCTTCTCCGATGCCTAAGTTAGTCAATGTATTGATGTTGACAGAATAACAGTAGGTAAGTAGTAAATGCGTAATTAATGAGGAGAGAGGAATGAACCTTTTATAGGTGGGGAAGAGACTGACCTCTTCCTTGTTTTTGATGTGGGACTGATATGCTTCAGTTCCCAGCTTCTGATGCTTCAAAGAGGCGATCTTGGCGCGGCGCATGGCGACGCGTCAACGGTGATCTGGGGGTGAGCCGGGGCTCAGGTGATAGCATGCTTGGCTGTGTTTCCGTAAGTCACACCGTTGGTGATTGTTGGTACCGCTGGCGGTAGCATGAGCGTGGCTTATTATAGCTAATTATGCTTGGCAAATGCTCATGTAAGTACACTTTTATTGTTGTTGTTGTTGTTGTCAATTTTTTTTTAATTTTTTTTTTAAGGGAATGATGTCAAGCTTTAATATAACTAAATATAGGTAACAAAAACAGTACATGACTTGCCCAGGAGGGCCACGTCAATATTAAGCCATGCAAGGCTATCCTAAAGCAACTTAATGTAATTACCATAGTAATAACACCAAAGAGTACCGGAACCTAGACAATATTAGGGTAAAAAGAGAAAAAAGTACCCTAACTTATTCTACAAACCCAAGACCTCCCAACGCAGAGGGGGCTAAAAAGTAGACAAATAAAAGGGCCCAACAAAGCCTAATAAGGCCCACGGCTCAAAGAGAAACCTTTTGATCCCATCTCGCCATTAGCTAATAGAATTAGTTCGCCGCCGCCACTTTCGGCATCTTAATACATTTCCAGCGAACCATACATATCTCGCTAATGACAAAATGGCCGTCTGTCAGATCGCCACTGCTATTAGTATTCCAAATCCTTTCTTATGAACCGCAACAATCCTCACTAGACAAGGTGCGGCGACCACCATCACCGCCTGTCTTCTAAGAAGACGCTAACAAACTACAAATGTCCTCACCCGTGAAGGATCACCATAATTAGACTCAGATGCTACTACACCATCGAGGCCCGACGCCGCATCGAACCCTATCCAAAACCAGCAAAGTTGGACCCGCTGATCCCCCCGCAGTCTAAAACGCCATCTAGCACCACAGTTGGCCACCATGTTGCCTGAAGGTTCATCAACAATGATGCAGGAGCATCTACTGATGCAACGTGCAGGCCTAAGAGAAGTGTTAAAATCCCACCTTATCTTAATGATTATGTTAGAAAGTAGTGCATGATATCTTTTATTTTATTGTTTTGATTCATAGCAGATTTTGTCTTTAATTGCTTAGATAGAAGTAGTATCTTTGGATATCTTTTGCTTTCATTAGTTTCCCTTCAAGTAGAACGCTGGTTCTATTTAACCTAGTAATTGTAAGCCCTTGGGGCTCATCGATATATTGAATATTAA
Organism: Rosa rugosa; assembly: GCF_958449725.1. Lineage (NCBI taxonomy): Eukaryota > Viridiplantae > Streptophyta > Magnoliopsida > Rosales > Rosaceae > Rosa > Rosa rugosa. The sequence goes on from NC_084822.1 coordinate 35,417,096, forward strand.
AGTGCAGCTTTGGCAGCATATTATAGTCTTCCTTTGTTTCTGGTGTGGTGTTGTTCCTTTGCTTTAGACCCGTGCTTTGTGGAGTATCATCCCCATCAGTTGGTATCAAAGCTCGGTTGGAGGTGGTGGATTCCATGGCTCATAACAGGCGTGGTTGGGGAGGATTCCGAGTGGAGGGTCATGACAATGACAACAACGACATGGAGGAAATTAAAAGGGTGCTTCAACAGCTTACGGATCGAATGGCTCGCATCAAAACTCAAGGCCATAACAGAGGACGTTTCGACGGGGAGCGAGAGGAAAACCCCTTTCACCGCCGTGCTCCGTTGGGTGAGTCGGGTGAAGAGGGACATGGCAACAAACCTTTTGACATGAAGGTGGACCTGCCAGAATTTGAAGGGAGGATCCAGCCAGATGTGTTTATCAATTGGCTCAATACTGTGGAGCGTGTCTTTGACTATAAAGTAGTCTCTGATGAAGACAAGGTGAAGATGGTTGCAATCAAACTGATAAAAAATGCCTCTGCGTGGTGGGAATAGCTGAAAGGTCGACGCGAACGCTTGGGAAAACCAAAGATCAAGTCCTGGGAAAAGATGAAGAAAGCAATGAGGGAGAAATACTTTCCAGACAATTATATTCAAGATAACTTTCTAAAATTGCATGGCTTGAAGCAAGGTCTACGATCTGTTGATGACTTTACAGAAGAGTTTGATCTCTTAACCATGAGATGTGCTGTGACTGAAACTGAAGAGCAGACTATTGCAAGATACCTCGGAGGGTTAAGGAAAGAAATACATGATGTTCTGGTGCTGCATCCATATTGGTCCTACAATGATGTGTATAAGTTGGCGATTCAGATAGAGAAACAGCAAAGGCCACGCTATAAGCGTCCTGGTGGAGATGATTTAGAGCAAAAAAGGTTTGGGGCCACAAAGATGACAGCAGGTGTAGAGCCTGGAAAACCAGCAGAAGTACAGAAACATCTATCCCAAGAGAGCCGCGCTATTAAGGATGGAGGTAGGAAGAATGTCAAGTGTTTTAAATTCTCTGGACTAGGACATATTGCATCTGAATGTCCTAATCGAAGAATTGTCAGCTTAGTAGAAGAATTTGGCGAGACAAGTGATCAAATGAATGGACCACCTGTGTATGATGACTACAATGAAGAAGCTGATGAAGAAATCACCTGGAGTGACCATGGTGAGTCATTGGTGATCCGAAGAGTGATGAATACAGCAAAAGTAGAAGACAATCCCAATTGGTTGAGGCACAACATCTTTCATACTAAATGCACTGCTAATGGGAAGGTATGTCATGTTATTATTGATGGGGGAAGTTGTGAAAATATAGTGTCACAAGAGATGGTTGATAAACTCAACTTGAAGACAGAGCGAAAGCCAGAATCTTATAAGCTCTCGTGGTTCAAAAAAGGGAATGATGTGGTTGTCAACCAGCGATGTTTAGTGGCATTTTCTATTGGCAACAAGTATCAGGATGTGCAGTGGTGTGATGTGGCTCCAATGGATGCCTGTCACTTGTTGTTGGGACGTCCTTGGCAGTTCGATAGAAGAGCAGTGCATGATGGATATAAAAATAATGTAAAAGTAATCTTGGGACCATCAAAATCTGAGAACAACCCCAAGGCAATCAAAAAGGAGAATAGCAGCTTCCTATCTATGAGCAAATTTCTTGAAGAATCAGAAGAAAGTGGTGGAGAATTATACTTACTAATGGTAAAAGACACAGCTCCTTCTGAGTTAACTTCCATTCTACAGGAATATGGTGATGTCGTTCCGGATGAGTTACCTGCAGGGTTACCCCCTATGAGAGATATCCAACACCATATTGACCTTATCCCAGGTTCTAGCCTGCCCAATAGACCTCACTATCGTATGAGTCCGCAGGAATATGAGGAGTTGAACAGACAGGTGACAGAATTGCTACAAATAGGGGTGATTCGTGAGAGTATGAGCCCATGTGCAGTCCCAGCCTTGCTCACACCAAAGAAAGATGGGACATGGCGTATGTGTGTCGATAGTAGGGCCATCAATAAAATTATAGTGAAGTACGTACAGATTTCCCATCCCTCGCTTGGACGACATGTTGGATCATTTATCAGGGGCAAAAATATTTTCAAAAATTGATTTGAGGAGCGGCTATCATCAGATAAGGATGCGGCCTGGTGATGAGTGGAAAACAGCCTTCAAAACTCGGGATGGCTTATTTGAATGGTTGGTCATGCCATTCGGTTTAACAAATGCCCCAAGCACATTCATGTGCTTGATGAACCAGGTATTTCGTCCATATATCGGAAAATTTGTCGTGGTATATTTTGATGATATTCTTGTTTATAGCCCCGATGCATCTCAACATATTGACCACTTGAATAAGGTTTTTGAAGTGCTCAGGGAGCAAAAACTCTATGCCAACTTGAAGAAATGTGAGTTCCTTACTGAGAGCTTAATATTTCTTGGCTATGTTATTTTTGCTGATGGTATTAAAGTAGACAAAAAAAAAGTTGAGGCAATCCTAGAATGGTCAACACCACAATCCATACACGATGTTCGTAGCTTTCACGGACTAGCTTCTTTCTATCGCAGATTTATTAGAAACTTCAGTTCCATTGTTGCTCCCCTGACTGATTGTTTGAAGAGCAACACATTTAAATGGACCGAGGCAGCGGAGAAGAGTTTTCAAGCAATAAAACAGGCTATCACCGAAGCACCTATTTTGGTATTACCCGATTTCCAGAAAGTCTTTGAGGTGGATTGTGACGCATCAAAAATTGGAGTGGGGGCAGTTTTAAGTCAAGAAGGGAAGCCGATAGCATTCTTCAGTGAAAAACTCAACGAGACAAGGCGACGGTACTCCACTTATGATGTTGAATTTTATGCAATTATGCAGGCTCTTCGGCAGTGGCGACAATATTTAATCTACAAAGAGTTTGTTCTTTACTCTGACCATGAAGCATTGAAGTTTATTAACGGCCAACATAAGCTAAACCGAAGGCATGCACAGTGGGTGGAAGAGCTCCAGGAGTATGACTTTGTGATCAAACATAAATCTGGGGTTCAAAATAAAGTAGCAGATGCACTTAGTCGCAAGGAGGCCTTGCTATCCATCATGGGAGTTCAAGTAGTTGGGTTTGAGCAATTAAAGGAGCTATATAAGGAAGATCCTGATTTCGGGAGTATATGGGCAGAGTGTTTAGCATCAAATCCTACACATGATTTTCATGTCAAGGAGGGGTACTTGTTCAAGGGAAGCCGTCTATGCATTCCTGATTGCTCCTTGCGGCTTTGGATCATCGAGGAACAGCATGGTGGTGGTTTAGGAGGCCATTTTGGACGAGATAAAACTCTAGCCCTGGTTAGTGAAAAATTCTATTGGCCTAAGTTGTCAAAAGAGGTGTTAAGGTATGTTCAACGTTGTAGAGTTTGTCATTTGGCTAAAAGCCGTAGTCAAAACACAGGGCTTTACACACCCTTGCCTGAACCTCAAGCTCCATGGGTAGATGTGAGTATGGATTTCATTCTGGGCTTACCAAGAACACAGTAGGGATATGATTCAATTTTGGTGGTGGTGGATCGTTTCTCAAAAATGGCGCATTTTGTGCCTTGCAAGAAGACAATGGATGCTAGTCATATTGCTCATATTTATTTTCGGGAGATCGTAAGATTGCATGGTATTCCTAGCACCATTACTTCAGACAGAGATACTAAGTTTGTTGGGCACTTTTGGCGCACATTATGGCAGAAGTTGGGTACAAAACTCCAGTTTAGTAGTGCTTATCACCCCCAAACTGACGGGCAAACAGAGGTGGTAAACAGGACCTTGGGAAACTTGTTGAGAGCACTAGTAGGAGGTAGTAAAGCAAGCTGGAGTGAGTCATTACCACAGGCAGAGTTTGCATATAATAGTTCCCAGCACCAAAGTATTGGCATGAGCCCATTTGAGGCAGTATATGGTCAAAACCCCAGCAGCCCCTTGGACTTGGTCCCTTTACCAATTAATGATCGATTCAGTGGGGATGCAAAGGATATGGTTGAGTTTATACAAAGGACACATGAGCAGGTTCGTAAGCAACTAGCAGAGAACAATAAGAAATACAAAGAAACTGCCGATAAGCACCGTCGACATGTCGAGTTTCAAGTGGGAGACTTAGTTTGGGTTAATCTTAGTAAGGAAAGGTTTCCCCGTGGGAAGTATGGCAAATTGCATGATCGAGGTGGAGGTCCTTACAAGGTGTTGAAGCGAGCTGGTAAAAATGCCTATGTACTAGACCTTCCAGGTGATATTGGAGTTTCACCAACATTCAATGTGGCTGATTTGCAAGTTTACCATGGTGAGAACACAACTGCTAGTTCTGACTAGAGGTCGAGTCCTTTCCAACCCCAGGAGTCTGATGCAGGAGCATCTACTGATGCAACGTGCAGGCCTAAGAGAAGTGTTAAAATCCCACCTTATCTTAATGATTATGTTAGAAAGTAGTGCATGATATCTTTTATTTTATTGTTTTGATTCATAGCAGATTTTGTCTTTAATTGCTTAGATAGAAGTAGTATCTTTGGATATCTTTTGCTTTCATTAGTTTCCCTTCAAGTAGAACGCTGGTTCTATTTAACCTAGTAATTGTAAGCCCTTGGGGCTCATCGATATATTGAATATTAAAGTGCAGCTTTGGCAGCATATTATAGTCTTCCTTTGTTTCTGGTGTGGTGTTGTTCCTTTGCTTTAGACCCGTGATTTGTGGAGTATCATCCCCATCAAACAACCCCGCCTAGGCCACCATCACTAGATCCAAAGGAACAAATCGCATCCCCGAAAGGATAAAAATCAGAGAGGTCGAAGCGAGTCGTGTTTGGAGGCGATAGCCTGAAGACCCATCACCATTACCTTCTTGAGATGTCGACGCAGGGTATAATAAGCCACCACCCTAAGTCCAGAGTAATGAGAATCCACAGAGAAACCCTAGAAGACACCTACTAGAGAGAGCATTATTATTTTTTATGTTTAATTTATTCTTCCTTCGAAGAACTCTATGTTTTCTCATTAATTGTTGAAATTTGAGACCCAAAAACATCAAGTTCTTGCTAGAGGCCTCTCTCTATCTCAATGATAAGTGAATTGTGTTTTGTGTGGCCTTCTACGCCACCTAGGTTTGAGCCAAATTGGCTTCATTTTATATCCTATTTTCTTTTTCTCTAGTAATTTGGTTTTTGGTATTACACACCTTTTGTTTTTTGTTTTTTCATTGCTACTAATGTCATTTTATAATTGAAGAAAACAAATTTAATGAGATTTTAAAGAAAGAACCCTAAGAGACTCTCTCTCTCTCTCTCTCTCTCTCTCTCTCGCATCACCCCAGCAACCAAAACCCCAAGGAAATCCTATAGGAAACCGCCGGAAACCGGAGATCGAATCAAATCTCCGATTTCCCATTTCTAGAAATTTCTCTTCGAATCTCCAAAAACAAAGCTACCCAAATCAGAAATCTTACCTTAGATGCAAGAGGAGGAAGAGAGGATCCTTCAATGGCCGGTGACAAGCCCGGCGGTGATTTCACCGGAAATGGGTTCCGGGTTCACAGAGAAGAAAAAGAGGAAGAGGGGGGGATGGAGTCGGGTTCTCCCGATTTCACTCTCTCTCTCTCTCTCTCTCTCTCTCTCTCTCTCACCTTTTTACCCACTTTCCTCTTTTAGAAACTATTTAACTAAATAAAAATTATAAATAGTAACTTCAATTATTCAATCACAACTTTCCCGTAGTAACTCCGATCTAGAGGGTGGCAAGGCACCCTCCCTACTGGCCCATAACCTAGAGCCAAACAACTCAATTTTGAGCCCAGACCAAAAGGCCCAAGCCAAACTTGAGGAAAGGAAGCAGAAGCCCAAGCTCGCTTCTGCCAAGTAGCCGCCGTCGCCACCTCCAACCTTTCCGGAAGCCTGACTTTCGGCAACCCATCAAGTCCGGGTCTGTAAGTGTTGCTACCCCGGCCTGCCTTCCCCTCTGTATGCTGGAAGGAAAAGCTGCTGCCCGCCGATGCTTGACAACAACCCTCCCTCTGACGCTACTTCTCGCCCTGACGTCGCTTCAATGAGCAAAGCCACTTACCCCGTCGGTCTGCCTGCCGCGTTTTACTTCGATCCTCCTCCGCTGCAAGACATCAAACACCTACCCACATATCACGATCTGCACTCACACTCGCACTCAGCGATCTCCACCAATCAGCTACCGCCACCAATCGGAGCCCAAACACCCAGGACCCTCGACGAGGATCCTCGCCGGTACTACACCGCTTAGGCTTGATCAAGTTAAAGGAAATAAGTTAGCGAAATATAGGGTTTTAATATTATAAATGTCGCATTTATTTGCTCCTATCAGGATCCGCCGCCGCGCTCTGCTCAGAAACCCTAGGTACTCTGTTGAGAAACTTTCATTCATAAAACTTAGGAGGGTGTATTCAATTCAGATTTTAAAAGATTTTATTTGAGTTTTTATAATTCATGGATTTACTTAATCCACGAAAATTTTAAATTCTATATGGACTCTGATTGATTCTAATGGATTGATTTACTGGTATTTGTTTTGATTTTACAAGTGCTTATGATATTTTTGGTAGGTTAATTTTTTTCTTCTTCTTTAAAAGCAATGGATGTATGGATCCAACTATAATGCTATATCAATGACAAAAAAGTGTGTGTGTGTGTACAGATCCTATCCAGAGCGAGGCCTCGCTCTGAATTTAAAGTGCGCTTTTAGAGTTTAGAGTCACTTTTCGGTCGCATTTCCACATCTCAACCGTTTAGTTTTTAGGTACTAATGTATAGATCATCTCTGCAAAATTTCAGCCAAATTGATTGTCGTTAAGGCATTGATAACTGCCTTAAAACTAGTACAGTTCAGGTTGGACATATTCAGTTCGTCCATTGGTTTAAGTGAGTTAGATACCTTAAAGATCATCAATTTGGCTGAAATTTTGCAGAGATGTCTATACATTTTTTGCAGAGATGATCTATACATTAGTACC